>NC_135343.1:19068948-19369365 GCF_023851605.1 Tamandua tetradactyla
AAATAGTGACAGCTGACTTTTCCTGAGGGTTATGGTGATCCAGGCACTGGCATTATGGGCTGTGTTTCCTTTAATCAGCTCAACAAGCCTTTTATTGAGACCATTGCTTTGTTTACAGGTGAGTAGGCAAAGTTTAAAGGGGTTAAGGAACTTGCCAGTAAGTGGCAGAGCCTGGAAGCCTACCCGTGGCCTCTGATGCCAGAGGCCATGTTTCCAACACCACGTCCTCCCCTTTGGTGGAGAGCGAGCCAGCGGCCACAGGGGCCCGGTGTTTCCCACATCCAGTTTCTGATTGCCAGTGTTGAGTGGTTTGGGAGTGGGTTGCTTTCAGGAGCATGAGAGTAAAAGTGTGGGTCTTTGGGGCTCAATGCCCCCCACAGCAATGCGCTTCCACTGCAGACAGCTCTGCCAACATCCCTGCTTCAAAAATGTGGCACTGGAAGGAGGTGCAGGGATAGAATGATTGGAGGCCCCAGAAAACAAGGAGAAATGAGATGACCTTTGGCCCCAGAAAACAAGGAGAAATGAGATGACCTTTGGCCCCAGAAAACAAGGAGAAATGAGATGACTTTTGGCCCCAGAACAGTGCTTGCTTAGCCAGAGACCTTGTCACATAAATATCTCCAGTTTATAAAGGAATTGTTTTTTTAAAGAAGTTTTTGCCAAAGCTCATGCTCGCTAAGTTCTCAGGAGGCCCACCCTAAGAACTAAGGTTTCTTCTCTATAGTAATGGAAATAAATTGTTTGTCTTTGCCTCAAATGGGAGAGGCTCCAAGTCTTAATCCTTTTGACAAATAATAAGCAGTTGATCCTGCCCCAGGAGTGCTAGCCCGGCAGGGCCCTGGAAGAGGGGGAAGGGGAGGGGTGGATGCCAGGCCAAAGCAGGCATTCCCCGGGAACCTCTGTCATCAGCCCCTGGCTAGAAAGAGCAATTGGGAAGATTGGCAAAGCTGGGTGACCTGTGGCACCACCCATTTTATAACAGCAGGAGGGCTGGCACTGGAGCAGGGGGAGACAGATGCTGCAGGGCTGAGACGTTTTGTGGTTCAGTGGGGGCTGGCTCTGTTCATCAGGCTGAATGCCTGTCTGCGTCCCCCGAGAGCTGGACTGTGCCCGTGACACGGGAGATGGCAGGCCCCCACAGTGACCCGAATGCAGTTGGCAGATGAACCCTGCAGTGAGAAACATGTGCTGTGGACGTGGGGGTTGGTGGTGGCCACTGCAGCCACTGAAGGTGGCATTCTTGGAGCTCTGGAAAGTGGGCTTGGTGGCTGCCCTGACGTCCCTGCTGGGACCAGGGCAGGGGTGCGGTGCCATCGTGGATGGGCTAGGGAGAGTGCCGGGAGTGAGATGCCGTTCAGGACCCTGGCTCTGCCTCCCCGTCCCAGCAGCCTCGTCCAGCCGTGGGGCTGAGCACATAGCATCTTCGCCCTGAGCCTTGCTCCTTTCCCTTCCCCCGAGAGTACACTCAATCTCACATCTTCCTTCAGACGCTGATGGCGTGGCAAGGACGTTTGGCCTTTAAAGACTTCAGTGTTTATTCCTCGTTGGCTTATACAGCTTAATAAACAGGGAGATCCTGCAGTAAGGGTCACAGCCAAGGCCGCTTTACCCAGGGCCAGACCTGCAGGGCTCTGTTCCTCCCCCCGGGCCTCTTCCTTTCACTGGCTCGTCTTAAGTCTGGGCTGAGAGGGGAGGCCTGCTGGCTTCCTGATGGGGCGGGAAACTCAAGGGCCGTCGGGCCTGGGAACTTGCTTTGCAGGTCTGGCGGGCCTGAGCTGGCACGCCCGTGGACAGGCCTCGTGCTCGAGGACAGGGCTCCGTATCCGAGTCCAGCTGTGAGGTTTTCTCTGCAGCTTCTCTGGGTCATTACAGCTCGCTCTCGTGAGGGTCCCTCCAAGTAGGCAGGGCAGCAGATTTCACTCCTGTGTTACAGCTGGGAGAGTAACAGCTGGGACTCTGGCTCGTGTTTCTGACTCCTGGGCCAGTGTCTGTCCACTCCGAATGACGTCACAGTGCAGGGTTTGAGGACAGTCATGTGGCCATTTCTTTTCTTGCGTGGCTTTTGTCAGAGGGCCCAAATGTTGGGGGGCTGCTAGGTTTGCCCTCCATCCTGGTGGCATCCCAGTTTCAGAGACGCTTCTCGGGTGTATGTTTGGCCTTGCCCAGGTGACCGTCCCTGGGACGAGGGCCTCCTCATGCAGGATGAGCCAGGAGCCTTCGTGCCATGCTCAGCACCCCACACGGAGACCGTCTGGACAGTTGGAGAAGGAATGGGCCAGCGCTCTGCTGTGGGCTGCGCGAGTGAAGTGATGAGTCTCCTGGCTCGGAGGTCCTGGGGAGGGGTCATTGTCAGAAATCTGCTCGGATTAACAGGACTTGCGAGACCCCGAATGTGGCCAGTTGGTTTTAACAGCGCACGTTTTCACAGTGCCGGGTGGACTCGTGTTCTCAGCCCCGTGCCCGGTGCCAAGGTGAGGGGCACGCCAACGTGTCGGAAGGGACCTGCCATCCAGGTGGTGTGCAGTGGGACACAGGACGCAATGAATGGCAGTTTGAGCATCTAAAAGCAGGCCTGGCCACACCTGTTTCTAGTATGTCTGGCTTTAAAAACGTCTGATATAAATGTGTCTTCATCATTAAACTCTTAAGCTAATGCAACAAAAAGGAAAAATGTGGCGTGTGCTTCAGTGCTAAAAGAGCATCACCCTGCCTGTTCTGAGGAGGGCAGGGGTGGTCACGTCAGGGGTCTTATAAATTCACAGAGCTGTTTCTTCAGATGATATGTTAAACACGAGTCTGTAAAACACCTAAGGGAGGTGTTGGGCTGGTTGAAGCAGGTGGGGAGCCCAGAGGCTTGCTCACTCTGCCCCCCAGTTCCCACTCCCAGCAGTACCCCAAGGCCCTGCTGAGACGCACAGAGTTCCAAGGAGGCCATGGCCACGGCTTTGACTCCCCTGTCGTGTGGGCTGGAAGGTCTTGCCCGCCAGCATGCTGGGATGCTGTCACCCTTCTTATACTGTCCTTCTGAGGACCTGGGCCAGGAGTGGGGGGTGGGAAGCCGGCCAGACAGAGAGGGAGTTCCGTGTGCCAACAGGGTCTGGGGCAAAGGAGCAGCAGAGTCACGCCTTCCAGCAGAGCGGAGTTGCTGGCTGAGCTATGTTGCAAGAGGGCAGGAGTTCAGAGGTGAATTGGAGGCATGCTGGCAGGTGTGTGGAGGACCACGTCCTGGCCTGGTTAAAGCTGTGCTGGAGCTGGTGTGTGTGCACAGCCCCCTTGGGGACACACCATCAGGAAAGGACACTCCATCTGGTCAGGAGTTGGTTGGTGTTGGAGGTGGGAGGGAGGTTCCCAGTGGAAGCAGCAACGTGAAACAGAGCTCCGATGAGCACAGGAGCCTGTCCTGCAGTACAGGGAACGGCTGATACCCATGTGCTCAGCACCCAGTACCCAAGGTCGTGGGGAAGAGGGGCAGGAATTGGAGGTGGAGCAGGAGCAGCAAAGACCTTGAGGTCCGTGCCAAGGCGTTAGGACTGTCCCGGGCAGTGCTGAACCTCAAGAGCAGGCAGATATTCCCAGCTAATCCAGAGCCTCTCAGGATCCAGGAGTAAAGGATCAGACCAAAGAGTGACTGTTGAGCCCTTACCCCAACCCAGAGAGGATGTGGTTGGGTTGAGAAATTCCGCCCTGGGTCACTCATGCCAATGGAATGTCAGCAGCCGCAAGGACACAGCCTGTCTGTTGGTTTGAGAGTCCCTGCGACGCCAGTTCAGCTTCCAGCCATTTCTTTTCCAAGCACATGGTGTGGTCAGGCCTGCCGGGGACACAGCCTGGCTCTCCGAAACTCAAGAAGCAGGAATGGGAAGGGGGGGCTCTGGCAGAGGAGCGTGCTGGGGAGGAGGTATGTCTGCAGAGAGCTGTGCAGGGGAGCACCAGGCTGTGGCCAGGGAATGCTGCAGAGCTAGTCTGCCCGGGGAGCTCAGCCCAGTTCCCCTGTCCCTGGGGCCAGACTCTGGTCTGGGGGAGGGGCAGCCACGGGATAGGCTTGTCTGGATGTGCCCCTCAAGGGTGGGGCTTTCACACCTCCCAGTTCCCTTCTGCTCCCTTAGGCTGCCCACTCCGTCACCCCCACCTCCTCCTCTCTCTCTCCCCGTTCCCAACCACATCCCACCCCTGCTTTTCATCAGACACCAGCCCCAGGAAGACCCCGTCTCTGTTCTTCCCTTGCACTGAGTCCGATCCAAAAATACAGCACTCGATTCTCCAGGCAATTTGTCATTTATAGCACTCTATTACCTTGAAGGCAGAAATGGTGTCTTCTGCTCCATATTCCCTAAAGCAGAAGCTACTAATACTTTTGCGGTGCTAGATCTGTTTGAGAATCTGAGGGAAAGGGGAGGGATGGCAGGGCCAGTTCTCCGCAGCAGCTGCCCACCCAGGGGCTGAGATCACGCGTGTGGGTGCACCCTGTTCCTGCGGGGGTCCCAGGCCGCTGCAGCCCACGCTCGGGGACCACTGTATCTGCGGGGCCTTACACACCAGCCGGGGGGTCATTGGTAGATGTTCCACAGAGGATGTTCTAAGTCTGGGAAGCCTTCTTGAGGGAGCTGGGATTTAGCATCACACCTAGGGGATGCCTGAAAAGGGGAAAAGAGAGGCCATGTCAGGGAGGGGGCACTGGGTGAGCCAAGTAGGAGAGGCACGTGGCATTTTTTGAGGAAAAGTGAGGAAGAAAATACTTGCCCAGGACCAGAATGCCCTGTTGGGGGCTGAATCATGTCTGCCACAGAAGGCGTGTTCAGGTCCCAGCCCTTACTTGGGATGAAACAGGTGTGAGCCCGTTTGTAAATGGGATCTGTGAAGACGCTGTTAGCTAGAGTGTGCACAAACAAATGAGGGCGGGCCTTGACCCAATATGGCTGAAGCCCCTGTGTGCAAAGGAAATTGGACACAGAAGACAAACCCGCTTGGAAGAGAAGCCAGAGGTCAGCAGAACCTGGAAGAGAAGGGAGAAGACGCCACCATGCGCACTGCCATGCGACAGAAAAACCAAGGACCAAGGATTGCCCGCAGCCAGCCCGAGAACGCCACAGCCTTTGGGGGGAAAACACTGCTTTGCTGAGGCCTTGGTTTTGGACTTCTCCTTCCTTCCGAACCCTGAGCTGATCCATTCCCATTGTTTGTACTTGCTTCAGCAGTTGGGAAACTGAAGCATTTCCCCCTGCTGCAAAGAGGACTGGGGCCAAATCTGCTCTCTTCTTACTCTACCAACACGTTGCCTTCTGAAAAAACAATGTGAGAAAACAGTAGCGGTGTAAGAGCCTCAGAGCCCTTTATGAGGCTGCTGAGCCCGGCATCCGGACGGCCAGAGGGAGCAGGAGGCCCAGGTCTCGGTGCAGGGGAAAGGAAGGCCAGAACACAAACTGAGGGAGGACTCCGAGGGGAAAGCCTCTGGGGGGGGTTCTGCCTCCTGCATGGGGCCTGCCCCCTTCTGCAGCTGAGGGGCGCAACCCCACCCCACCCCCTTTGCTCAGCCCTTGCCTGTCTGGCTGCAGAGCTTGCCTCCCTGAAGGCCTGTGTGCCAACCTCAGATGGGCTGGCAGAATCACCAAGAACCTATCAGTTTCAGGACCTAATAGCCACGTTTGCCCAACAGTGGGTGCTGCTAATAAAAGGGGCTCACTGCTCACCGCTCATTGAGAACTGGGAATGGAAATTTTATTTGGGTCTCAGAGGTTTATCCAAGTCGCTTGGCGGGCTGCCCAGACAGCTGGTATGTATCAGTATTGCTGGAAGCACCAGTGGTAAAAATATTGCAGCTTCCATTCTTGTTGGTGAATAGCCACTGACTTGATCCTCCTAAGTGCCCCCCAGCTGCCTTGACCCCTTGCCCAGGATCCTCAGACTTTCCCAATAATTGATTGGTTACCAACTGGCAGAAAAGGGCATCTAGATTCCCACTCCAGTTCTTGGCAAGCAGCATTCCGATTGGTCTGTGTTAAATATTCTGGCTGTCACTGCTCTGCCTGGGGCATAGGGAGAGAACCATCAGCCCTTACGGTGGACCTACTTCCAGGTGGGACCCAGTCCCACCCTTCCTTCCCATCCATGCTAAAATCCACATCCACACACCTTTCCTCTTAAGAGTCCAGGTTTTCGGGTCGAAAAAAATTCTGTAGTTGCTCTCTTCCTTTGCACAATAACTATTCCTAAATGGTGGTTAAATAGGATTTCATACAGCTTTAATCCTGTTGAATATGTAAGAGAGCTGGCTATTTTGGCAAATTCAATGGAGAATCCTTTGATAAAATAAAGCATGACCCTCAGGTATCAAGAGGCAAGAAATCAACCTTGCTATTCAATTTAGTAGATGTTAATTGAGCACCTATTACATGCCCTTTAGGTCACCACTTGCCAATTCCTTATTTAACCATCTTTTTCATTAATCCCAAGTCACTTTCTGGGTCTATTTTTTATACAAAGCCCATCCTGGGCACAGTGAAGAATAGAATATACAACATGGCCAGGTGTTCAGCTTTTAGATGAGGATGTGGGTAAAGACAGCAAACAAAGCAAAGACTAATGATCACACTTGACAGTGCTTCGAAGAATGGGCAAGATAGTGTATGCCAAGGGGACATGTGAGATGAGCAGTGCGGGTGCAGATAAATGCCTCATGCTTTGGCAGTGAAGATGGGGAGAAACTGAGGTACAGAGAAAGCAGGTCATCCAGGGTCGCTCCTAGCACTCTGCCATCTGTGGGCTGTGGAGGAGGACAGACGGGCTGCTCTGGGGGCGCCGAAAGCCCTTGGGATCCATCCTCCCCGGCAGGAAGGCCAGATGAAAACAGATCTCAAGGGGTGCTGACTGCGCTTTCTCCCTGCAGCCTGATGTTCACCAAGGTGAAGCTGGAGCAGGCTCTGAAAGGCCCAGAGGAAGCTCTCGTGACCTGCAGACAGATGCTGCGGCTCTGGCAGACCCTGTACAGCTTCTCGCAGCTGGGGTGAGTGGCTGTCATCTTTCCGTGGATTGCCGGAGGGTACGGGGTAGAGTTTGCAGGCAGTGGTTGCTCAGCAGTGCACAGCTGGGCGGCCAAATACCCTGGAGCATGGAGTGAGTGACAGTGTTTGAATATGAGAGGGTAGAATTTAAGGTTTGCAGAGCTTTTTACATTGGTAGTCTAATTTCAACCTCTTGAAAATCCTCTATGAAGTACATAAGGATCCTGTTCAGGAAACTGAAGTTCCAGGGAGCAAGATGGGAGAGAAATGATATTGAATAGCAGAGCCAGGGGCTGGGCTCGTTGCTTTACTGTATACTTCAGCTTCTTAGATCTTATATTTTACCGGTTAAGTATATTCTCACACCAGTGCTGGGACTTGAACTCAGATCTCCAGAATCCCCCACCCCCCTGGGAGACCGTCCCTTCTTTCCTGGTTCCATTTGGAAGCTAAAGAGGAGGAGGAGTCAGGAGTCCTGAAGGGCCACCCAAGCCCTCCCCACTCACCCACTGTCTCCACACGTCTTGTGCCCTGCTGTAGTCTCCGGCCTGGGCTCTGGCTTTTTTTCCAGAGGGGACCCACCCTTGTCCTCCCTGAATCTGCAGAGAGTCTTTGTTCAGCCCCAATGGGACGCCTGGGCTCAGCCTGCACAGCCTGAAAAGGGGCCTCCTGTGGGTTCCTGGTGCTGCAGTCCCCTACCCCCTCTCCTGCCCTTACCTTCTCTGGCGTTGCTTGCTGAGTCATCTCCCTCAAGCCTTCCAGGGAACCCACTCTGGTGGGTATTTGCATTTTCACAGGAACTCTGGGTGAGATGCTCAGAGGAGGACCCAGGGCAGTCTGATGGAGTGAAAGACCTTGGGTCCAGTCAGCACCCATGTGGTAGGTCTCTGAGCCTGGGAGGACCCAGGCAGAACAGGACCCATGGTGGAAGCTGTCTGGAGAAGGCTCTGGGATGAGGGACTTTTCAGAAAGGGAAGGGGGCGCTACCTGGCCGCTGGTGTGAGGCTGTCCTGCGTTCAGATCCCCCCTCTCTGCTACTCTTTGGCTTGGGCAGCAGCAGCTCGGGGGGCTTCATCTGACCTTCCTCTCCTGTGGAGGGTCGCCCAGAGCTGGCTGCCTCGGGAGGTAGGAGCCGGGTTGGTGGCTGATGGCGGTGGGGCCCTCTGTGGGCTTAGCCTTGGCTCCCTGCTGTTAAGGTGGGGCCTGTGCCCACCCTTGGAGACTGAGCTCCAAGGCTACCAGGTGCTCTCCTCGGGGCCTGGGGCAGTGGGGTTTGCCTTGAGATCGTTTCAAGCCACCACCTACCTACTTCAGCTCTGATCTGAGAGCTTGATCAAACTCATCACAACGGGAAGCCCCAAGGCAGCCCTCCTGGGGAACCTCCAGCTGCTCCCCCAGCAAGGGCCGGCTCCATGTGGAGCCGGGACGGGCCCGTTTTTCAGTTGCCTTTTTCTTGATTCGGTGCTTATCCAATTACTACAACCCAGAGCTCCGAGAAAGATGGCTCTGCCAGTTTTTGCAAGCTATTCAAAGATTCTGGGGGGGAATGGAACCATTACCCCACATTTCACTCCTCTGTCTTGGTCAATCAGGAGCCCTCACCTTTGGTGTCCCGTGAGTTTAATTTAGTGTCTCTGCCTCTCCTTTACCACACCCTGGTCCCTCCCACAAATGGAAAGGACGGGTTATAGGGGAGGGAGGTGACCCGCCCTGAACCACTGGGTTATTATGGATATTTTTCCTTTAATGCCCATTCAAATGGCCCTGCATGTTCCTGCCCAAGCGTGGGCTCCGGAGCCTGAGCTAGGCTGGCGCGCATACCCCGGGCCCTGGCAGTCCTGATGACTCATGATCTGGGTGCCCCCCTGAAGAGAAGAAGCCTTTAGCCCCAGGCTGGGCCTGCCTTCTCTCCTGTATATCCCCTTAAGCGTCCCCACCAGCAGGGCCAGGGCCAGGGTCTCCTCGGCAGTGGGAGGGGTCTGGCTGGGGACTGGCAGGCCGGGCTGCCTTGCTGAGCTGATGGCTGCCTCCTGCTCCCCCACCTCCCATTCTGTGGAAAAAGGAACCTCCCTAGTAGTGTGGGGGCTGCAGGAACCCAGGGTATTGGGAGGGGAGTGAGATGGGATGGCCTGAGGTTGGGGAGCCCGAGGCAGGGAAGCAGCCTATGGCCTTCCTTCCCCAGGGAGTGGGCTGGGGCTTTTGAAAACCAGTCCACAGACCCCAGTCTCTGCCTGCCCTCTGCTAGACACACAACAAAAGGGAGAAAAGGCCTCCCCCTGACCTGCCAGCGCCTCTAATCTCAGCCACTTTGGAGGAGGGAATAGGCAGTAGGAGAGTTTCTAATACTCAGCAGGGGCGGTGCTGGCCTCTTTGCCCACTTAGAGCAGGCAAGGAAGAAGCTGAGGAGCAGGGGAATCTAGGAGGCTTTCCTGATAGATGGGAGGCACTTGGGCTGGGTCTTAAGCATAGGTGGGGTTTAGGTGGAGATAGAAAGACGAGACCCTTCCTGACAGCAGCAAGAGCAGCGGGAAGGTTTGGGAGCAAACTATGGGAGCTCTGGGGAAGAGAAGAGACTGATGGGCCTGACAGGCCCACAGCAGGCGCGTGTGTGTAAGTGCCAAGGAGAGACAGAAAGTCAGTTTAGCTTCAGGAATGAGCCAGATGCTAGAATCCCACGCCCGAGCTCTGATCTGTCCGGCCACACTCCTTGTCGCGGTCTTTCCCCGTGCCCTATTCTCAGGCCTGGCCTCTCAGCCCCACGCCTACATAGAGTGTCTCCTTCATTCTCCTGGCCGGCTCCGGGCGGTCCCAGCCCTCCCCCTCACCAGGCCCGGATCCTCCCTTGCCTTCCAGAGGTCTAGAAAAGGACAGCAGCTTCGGCGAGAGCCCCGCACTGAAGAAGCACAGTGGCATGCACCTGACCCTGCCTGACGCCCACGACACCGACTCAGGTAAGGACAAACCCTGCAGGCCGGCGTCTCAGACTGAGCCCTGCCCAGCCTGGGCACACCCACCCCTGCTCCTTGCTGACTGCTGCCCAAGCGCCTTGGCACTGAGGAGCTCCCTTGGGCATCTTTCAGACCTGCACCTGGCTCTGGGTGAGGATGCTCCTGGCTGTGGGAGCTGGTGGAGGCAGGGACGGCCCTCCACTTACTTGCAGGGGGCGGGGAGGTGAAGGGAGAGGGGACACAGATGAAAAGATGGCTGTGGAGCACAGCATCTGCTTCCCCTTAAGCTGAAGCTGGACGCTAAGGCCTATCTAATGTCCTCAGTGAGCTAGCCCAGTGGAAAGGAATGGGCTGAGCTTATATTTACAGATCTAAGCTCAAAGCTGGCATTTTCCTGGTAAAGCTCATCCTGAAACCCAAGGCTTATGAAACTCAGATGTGAGTACAAGCTCACATTTTTTAACTGAGAATCTGATTAAAGCAGAACACCTTCTTTAAAATAAAAAGGATTAGTCATAGGAACGAAAGTGTAAATGGAGTTTAGTGGAATTGCTCTTTTTTTTTTTTTTTTATTTCTATGGGTGCGAGCCAAGTTGTCAAGGGATGGAGTTGATTTTACAAGCCAGTCCTAGCACTTCCCTTTGCACACACCTCTCAGGAGCGCGTGGCTGGCTGTGGAGCTGGTCTCCAAGGGGGAAATGGAATGGTTGAGGGAAGGACCATCAACAAAGTTATTACAACTATGGTTTGCCCTGAGGGCTCCTGAGTTTATTGGAGCCGTTATTGCTTGAGTGAGAGAAAGTGCTCAGTGCTCGCATTTCACCTGCTTGTAAATTGTAAATGTCAACAGCTTATATAGCCTGAGCTGTGAACCCACATGGCCCAGAACTGCCCTGAGAAGAAATTCTCCCGAGGCCACAGGGTCTGGCTTGAGCTGCCACCCAGGAATCCTTCCCCCATCAATCTCAAATGGAAACTTTATATGTGTGAATCAATAATATGCACTGTTGTGAAATCAGAAGTAAAAATATCAAAAGAAAGAAAAGGAAAATCACAATCTCACTCCCCAGTCCTTGAAAAATGGCCTGTGCTCTTTTGTTAACCTATTTCTGCGAACTGTACTGTTAGAATCTTTCTGCATCACTGTGTGTTTATACATCATTATTTTAACGACTATATTGTCTTGTACATACTCCCATTTATTTTTAATTGATCCCTATTGTTGGACGTTCAGGTAACAGCTATTTTTGTCAGTATTATAGGCCGTGATAAAATGAGCATCTTTGTCTACATTATGATTGTTTTCCTTGGCAGTAGGTTCTTGGGTGTGGAACCTCTGCGTGGTTACCCCAGCAGGCTCCCCCATCAGCCTGTATGAGAGTCCCAGGCAGGCCCTTCCGGTGGGGGGTGGGGGGGGGCGGTCTGTGCACTGCATTCTGGCTGCTGGCCTGGGGCGCCCTGCCCCGACTCAGGTGTCCTGTCTCTCCCCAGGGGTTGGGTGATTACTGCTCCAGGGCCTGCAGTGAGCGGCTCTCTGACTCTGCTGCTCAGCCCCTACCCTCTCATTCAGCAGGCTCTCGACGGGCATCGTCCATCGCCGCCTCCCGGCTGGAGGAGGCCATGTCGGAGCTGACCCTGCCCAGCTCAGTCCTGAAGCAGGGCCCCATGCAGCTGTGGACCACATTGGAACAGATTTGGCTCCAGGCTGGTGAGTGCCCTGGCCCCAGCTGGGAAGCTGCATCCCAGCGACACCCGCCTGCCTGCCCACGGGCCACCCAGGCTCTCAGAGCCCTGCCCTGTCCCGGAGAAGGGAGTGTGTGGTTGCACGGGCTCCTGCCGGGGCTCCCGCCAGCTACAGAGTGCTTGGGAGAGGGCCAGGCGTCGAGGACCTGGAGCTCTAGTGGCAGCTGTTCCTTGGCTTGTCTTGGGCAAGTCACTTAATCCATGTGGCTTTCTGTTTCCTCACCTCCAAATGAGGACGGCACCTGCCTGCCCACCTCAGAGAGGCTCTGTGGCAGCAAATACAAATATGAGAGGCTTTGAAGGCCACTCAGATGGGTAGTCCACTTAGTCTCAGAATCAGGCACCAAACCTTATTCTCGCCTACCTTCTCCTGAGTAGGACTAGTTAGGACTTCAACCCCTGGAGAACTCTTGAAGTAGCTGGAGAAAAGAGGTGAGGGGTGGGGGCCCTAAAGAAAGTAGGTTCTGGTGGTAGAGCTCATTGAAGTTCATGGCCATTCAGGTGACAATCCCTCTTGATAACCGGTACCGTTGCCACCGTGGAGACTGAAGGTCAGTGAGTGTTGGGGAGGCAGGCTTGAGGAAGCCCCGGCCCAGCAGCAGCTCCCTCCTGGCTAGCCCTGCGCTCTTGGAGCCTTGGTTTCCTCTGAGGCCTGGAGGGGAGACGGGAGCTCACCTGGGTAAAGCACTTAACACTGTGTGGCGCGAGTGGATGCCCAGTGAACGGAGCTCGATGTCTGCCATCGTGTCCACTGTCACCGTGGTGGGCTAGAGGCCGTGTGCCACCAAGGTGAGCATTTGTAATGACTCGCTGGAAAGCAGGCTTTGGAAATGTGATGTGGTGGTGGGAGAGGTGGATTCCAGTCAAAAGGGCGGGAGTATCTAGTCTGGAGAGAGGTGCTTCTGTGAACTAAAATGGCAGCAGCCAGGGAACAAAGAGGAAGGTGAATAAGTGGAATCCTAAACATGCCACTGGGCCAGATGGCCCTTGATCTAGAACTGCCCAGGGCAGCTCTTGGCCACAGCCCACCTCCTCACCTTGTTTCTTCCGGGTTCCGTTGCCCCCCAACCTCTGGGGGTTCCCTTGGCTTCCCTCTGTGACGTCCGCTCTGCTTACAGAGGCTGCAGCAGTCCCGATTAAAGCCCAGCCTGATCCCGGGGGGGCTGCCCTTCACTGACGTAGCATCTTCAGGAGACCCTCTTTACGGTGGGTCCCCCCACCCGAACACGGAGCAAGACCAAGGACGTGTTCAGAGTGGGGTCCACAACTCAGCCCCCCACACTGGGACTGAAGATTTGGCAAGTCAGAATTAGAATGTGTTTGTTACCTGACGCTCTCAGGTTTCCTGTGGCATGTTATGTCGCACAGGGCATGTCCTGACACAGGAAGCCCACTCCCTTCCACCCGCCATTTAGGTTCTGAATCTGGAAAAGACTGAACCAGGACTCACAGGAAGACTAGACAGGGAAATGTTTTAATAATGCGAATATTGCCCCAGTTACCACACCAGGGCCCACAGGATGCTGGTGATGTGTGGGGCTGCAAGCTTGTTGCTTCTTCTGTAGAAAAAGGAATGTTGAAAAATTAAGAGGATGATAAACAAGGCCTCCCCTCAGGCAGAGATTCCCCTGCCTGCCACCTTCTAAGACAAAGAGCCCTGAAGGCTCTGGGTGGGGTGGACTGGGGTCGCTCCCACCTGCCCCGGGGGGCCGCACGGCACCCAAGCCATGAATCTCGCCACCTTCAGGAACGGGATTCTATCAGTAAATAACAATCACATTCCAGCTTTGAGTGTTGCCCACGCTGACACTCCCAAGGCCTGTTGTTTTTATTATTTTACTTGTTTCCTGCCATCTGCAAATGAAAATGTTTTTTGCATTCCACAAACCTGCTTGCATTTCTCAGATATGCTATTTTATGCTAGGGATGCTGGTATATTCTGGTAACTCCAAGTCAGGTGCAAGGCTTTCCAGAAGCCTGTCATCGGTCTTGGGAATGTCAATATAAATACACCCTTCAATAATTTGCACCTTGGCCTTTCTTCTCTGGACATTATCCTGAACAGTGACCCTACAGATGAGAACTCTGTTAAGAGCCGAGTCTGAATCTTTGACCACGATGTCAAACAAGGGTTGGGTATAGTATTCAGGTATAAGTTTGGGTGCATGTAACAGATCCAAAATAGGAGTGACTTATACCCAGTATACTTATTTCTCCCTGTGTAACAATTCATAATGATGGCTGTGGCAGCTCTGACAGCTTTGTTCAGGATTCAGGGGCCCAGGCTCCTTCCATTTCCATTGGATCTGTAACCCCTGGACTGTCAGGCTCATGCATTTGGTCCAATGGATGGCCCTCCCCACCACATTCACATTCCAAGGCATAAGATAAACCAGGAAGAGAGGAAATGCACCCCCTGCCTATAAGGACATATCCTGGAATTTGCACATAACACTTCCTTTTTCAGTCCATTGACCAGAACTCACATGACCACATCCAACTCCAAAGGACTCTGGGAAATGTCATTATTCTGGGTATCCATGTGCTCATTAAAAATCAGGGGACCTATCGCTGTAGCAGAGGGGGAGGATAGATTTGGGAGACAGCGCCACAGCCAGGCAGTGGGCTTGCATCCTGAGCATGGGAGGATTCTGGACCATTTGCTCCATGATGTTTCTCCCCTCCCTTGGCCGCCCTCCTCACCAGCCAGCATCTACTGAGCGCCCGGTGAACGAAGGGCTGCCAGGCACGGGGCACCAAGGCAGTGCTGTTTCCTAAATCACCTCCCCCACCTGACCCAGGCTGAGAAGATTGTCATCAGCATCCCCACCCCATCACCCACCCCTGTCTAATGATTCCGCCAGCTGTAGCAAACTTGCAGGAAGGGGAAAAGATCCCTTTATCATTTTGGAATGAGCTCTGCTTCAAGATAAATTTCATCTCAATCTGTTTGGGCAGCAAGTCCCATCGTTAATCCACTCTGGCTGGGAAATGTCACATCCTTCCTGTCCCAACCCTCCCCCCCCACCCCCGTACCTACTCTGCGTTGGGGGAGGCTGGCCCAGCTCTCAGCTCCCCATGTCAGGTTCCAGGTTTGCAGTCTGGACAGTCTGGAGGTCTGGCCCTGTAGGTGACCCCACAGAGGAAGCTGCCCTAAAGCCCTGAGGCTGCGCAGTGGGACACTTGGATTGGGCTGGAGCTCATTTATTAGGACATTAGTTCTTGCCCTTGGCCCCTGTTTGCTCCTCTCTACTCTTGTATTCCCCTTTCCTCTTCCTTCCTTTCCTTTGTTCCCAGCTCTTCTACCCGGTCCCCACCCTCTTTCCCTCCTGCTTCAGTCCTATCCCGTGTCTTCCTTTTCCCTCCCTCTGACTTTTCCTTCTTTCCCCCTCTCTGCTCACCACCCTCCCCCAGCTTCCTGAAGTCATGATAAGAGCAGCCAGGACCCCAGACCCATTCAGTCTCTGACTCCCTTGTGGCGTGAAGCAAATGATGCCCCTTCTCTGTGCCCCTTGTGATCTGCAACCGGGGGGGGGGGGGGGGGGGGGGGGGGGAGAAGGTCTTGGACCACCCGGAGAACTCCTTAGGTCCCTGGGTTCTGTGGCTCTCCTGGTCTTCTCTCCCATTCTCCCTCTCTTCCCCCGCACCCTCCCCTTTCCTGTCCTGAGGATGTATTATTCCCTGGGGAGGGAGGAGCTACTGGTGACCAGCTCTCTCCAGCCTCATCTTCTGGCTCCCTCTCCTTTCTGAGTCCCCAGGGAGTGGGAGGGAGGGTCTCTCTAGGAAGCACACCTCACCCACCAGGAGAGGCCCCAAAAAGCCCTCCCTGCAAAGGCGCTGTGGAAGGAGCCCCCTAAGAATAAACCCACCCCCAGTCTCAGGTCAGGGTGCGGGCTGAGGGGTGTAGACTGAGGTGGGGGGGGGTCCACCTCCAACATTGACAGAGGCCTGGAGCCAGCTCTGTGTGTGGGGTTAGACCAGGCCACCTCAGAAAAATAATAAAAGGGACTCTCGCAAGGCTCCAGGGAACAGATGTTTTCCATTTGTAGCCTATGGAGCGAAAGGCAGACACAGGCTCGGGAGTGGAGGTGTGGGGTATAGAGAGATGGAGGGAATGGGAAGAACCCTGGAGGCAGACCGAGAAGATGGGGGAAGAACTGCCAGGCATAGGAAATGGGGCTCTTAGACACTGAGGGTGCAGCAAGGTCCCTGTTTACTGGGGTGATGACATCTACAATGAAAGTTCAGAAATTCAGTAGCAGTGAGCCTCATCCAGCCTGGCCAGGGGAGAGCTAGGGTGTGCGTGCCGGGCCCTAGCAGCTGGGGAGTGGTGAGGGGAGTGGGGAGTGGGGGTTAAGGAGTAAGGAGGGGTGGCCGATCAGGGCGCCGGGTGGGCATGGTGCCCGGCGGCTCCCACTGCCTGTGGCTGGCTGACGGGGGAGCACCATGTTTGGTAAAACAGCAGGCAGGACCCAAGGGCAACTGTCAGGGACACTGGAGAAGAGGAAGGGGTGCTCCCTGCAGTCCCCAGACCTGGGGGCCTGTCTGCGGGGTGAGGCCCTGCCCCTGCACGCCTCTGGAGGCTGGGCCTGCAGGGGCTTCTGCAGGTGGCTGGAGGCCCTCAGAAGACCTTACTTCTCAGGCTCTGTTATGTGTCATCTGGTGTCCTGCCTGAAGGGTGGTGAAGCCCATCCAAGACAAGCTGCTTGTTTTCAGGACCTCAGGAAGCCTTGGGGCCCCGAGGCAGGAGGGAACGGGTGGGATCCTCATAATTGAAACCTGTTGATGTTAAGGCACTGTGGAGGTCTCCCCCAGAGAGGCCAGGACAGCCTCCAGAGACAGGGTACAAGTTGTAAACAGCTTAATGAGCTGTGCCTGGGGCCCATTCCAGACCTGGGGATAGGGTTGTTGGGGCAAGAACTAGGGGCTTGGAGAGCCTGGTCCCTGCCCCTCAGCTGAGCTGAGCTCCTGGTGATGGAGGAGGCAGCCCGAAGGGCTGGTACAGGAGAGGCTTCCTCACCTCCCAACACTTCCTTCTGTTTCTGTCCTCTCTTGTGACGCTGGGGGATCCTGCGGCTTCTCCAGTGGAGCTTGTCCTCCATGTCAGCTCTGCCTCCCTTCTCTCTGCTGGTTCAAATGCTCCCACAGCATTTAAGCCTCAGGATAAATGCTGCCTCCTCCAGGTAGACTTCCCTGACCTCACTAGCTCAGACTGACCCTGCCTGAGTGCCCTCAACACTCAGAGGTGATACTTGGTCTCTCTCAAGCCATTTGAGGGCTCGGCAACATCCCCACCCCACCCCCACTCTTTGTGTTTCTCATGGGAGACCAGGTACACAGTCAGTGCTCAGTAGTTGCACATTAGATGCTCAGTTATAAAGGCGGCTGGCTTGGAGCCCCACGCAGCAGTTTGAGAAGGGAAGAGGAGCTGAGGCTGAGATAGCTCAATCTGAGACCACTGGGCTGGCCTCTCACTGCCCCCAGCAATGCCCGCCACCCCCCACCCTGGGTTCAGAGTCTGCATTTCCTGGCCTCACCTTCCTGCCTTTCTGCCGTGAGAATCTCCTTATCAAGTGTCCCTGTGGGGAAGAACCTGGATTTTTCCCTCTTGCCATTCCCATCTCCATTAGAAAAAAAGAGTGCCCTTCAAAAATCTCTTGGTAAACTTGGGGATGTTCCGACCTTTGAAGGTAGTGCTGAGTAGTTGGACTGAGAGATTTTAGGCATACTGTAAAAATCATCCGTGTGTTCTACATGCCTGGCTGTGTTCCAAACGCAAACATAAATTTCTTCCTTCTTCATTATTTTGTAGTATCTCTGTCTCTTTCCCCTTTCATGAATACTGCTATTGGAAAGAAGTGTGCAAGTTCAAAATCTTGGTGTATCATGTATTTTTTTAAAAGAAAGCTTTTGTGTTAAGCTGAATATTTATACAAAGCTTAAGTTTTCTCCTTGTTAAAATAGCATGGATTGTTAGTCTGCTCTTAATGTAAAGATTTTTTAAAAGTTTTTCTTAATCACCTGAGTACTCTGTCTACAAGACAAAGATCTTCCATCAGAATAATGTCCTTGTTAATATCAAAAAAAAAAAAAAGCTCTTGGTAACCCATACCCCCCCCCAAAAAAAAATAGAAAAAACTAAAGGTCAAAGATGGATAGATAGATAGACAGATAGACACAAGAAAAGCTCTTGGTAGCATTTTGGGCGTCGCGAGCTGTTTTTGTTGCAGGACGAACCTTGGGCAGAGGCTGGTGCTGGGCGCCCTGCGTGCTGCCGTCAGCCTCCGTCAGGCCTCCTGCCTGCTCCGTGTTGGCGTGGAGACCAGGGGTGCCTGGGTCCAGGTTTCCCCCCCGCTTCCTGGGAGTTTCCTTTAGGGATGTCTGTTATCCACCCGACCCCAGACATAATCTGAACTAGTGTAACCTCTCCCCTCAGCCTTTGCTGAGCCGGTCGCTGTCAGGCTCTCCTTGTGCTTCTCTTCTCCCCACTTGTGAGCTCAGGGTGGGCAGCTGGGCCAAGCCCCCGGGCTGCTCCCAAAGGAAGGCTGCGTGGGCCGCGGAGCTGGGCAGCCTCCCACAGCAAGCAGCGATTCTCACGGTGCCTGCCGTGGGTGTGCACCCGGGAGCGTGGGTTCAAAATGCGCTTTTATGTGGGGCAACTGGGGTTGGAGAAACTGCCCATTTTGGATGGATCTGGGGGAAAAAACAAATGGGTTTTGGGACAGGTCCTTTTCTGCCTCCTGGCAAAAAGATAGTGCTGTGCCCCGTTTCCTCTCTGCTGCGTCAGAAGGCCCGGGCTTCGGAAGGGGCTGGAGAGCGTGCTGGGGATTCCCGTCCTGGCCCTGCCTGCTCGGCCTCTCTCGGCCGTGAAAGCACCGGCTCCCTCCAGGAGTTGTGAGGACTAAATGAGAGGAAAGGCTTTGCTGGGTTGGGGCTTGGCACACAGTGGGTTCACCATGAACGCAGGTGGTCGTTCTTCGTACGTTTGCGCCCCAGCTCTGCCTGTGGTGGTCCCTCCTGCCTGCAACCCCTTTTCAGGCAGCGTCAGTCGGTTCTCCTCCAGCCCTGTCCTGAGCATACCAGATGGAGTTAGCTCTCCACACTCAGCCCCCACCCCAGAGTCAGAGGCCTCAAGGACAGCCGCCAGGTCTGCCTTCAGCCCCTCACCCCCAGACACGTAATGAAAAAATGACATGGAGATGCTGGAAAGAAGGCAGAATCCCCAAGAGCACACTCCCCAGGGGAGATCATTCCGGTCCCCACTTCCAGGCTCTGAAACCAAAGGCCTGATGCAAAGCCTGGCTCCTGCCTTCCTCTCCCTGTGTCTTAGGCCAGTTGCCTGGCCTCCTGGGGCCGCAGCGACTCCTCTGCAAGGCAGGAAGTAGAAGTACCTGTTCCAAGGGGCTCTGTGAACCCTTGGCCCAGAGCCTGCCATGGAGTCACCACTCAGAAGCCACACCCCAGGGGAAGCCCGTCCTGTGCGGTGACTTGGTGGGACACTTCCCGTGACCTCACAGGGGTTCCTGAGCTCTGGGGGATGCAGCCTCGAACTTTCCCCACCACTCATGCCTCCCCCTGCCCTTCTGGTTCCGCAGCTGAGCTGTTCATGGAGCAGCAGCACCTCAAGGAAGCTGGCTTCTGCATCCAGGAGGCGGCAGGCCTGTTCCCCACCTCGCACTCGGTGCTCTACATGCGGGGCCGGCTGGCCGAGTCCAAGGGCTGCTTGGAGGAGGCCCAGCAGCTGTACAAGGAGGCGCTGACGGTGCACCCCGGCAGCGTGCGCATCATGCACAGCCTGGTGAGTGAGCCCTGCCTGGGACCAGCCCTCGTCGCCGCCCCCTCTGCCTGCAGGGCCCGACTGTGGCTGTCCCCCCGTGTTTGGGTGGCTTCTTCCCAGTCTGCTGGAAGGGACACCTCGGTTTGTGGTTAGAGCAGGGTGTTCCCGTTCTGTCAGGGCCTGGGTTGATGAAACAGTCTCGGAGGGTGGATTGTGGTGACCTATTTGCTGTTGGTTCCTGTAAGGGGCTCTGGCCCCAAACAGCCTTGGTTTTTGCTCATCAGATCCTTGTCCCGGAGGCTAACACAGATCTGAGGCAGGTACCGAAATGCTGTTCTTCGTGGGGGTCCTCAGGCTGTCCCCTGAGGTCAGAGGCTAGGGTCCCGTTTCAGAGGAGCCCCGTATCTCCTTGGTGAAAGACCGAGGGTGTCTTCGATGGGTTGTCATGTCAGCCAGACTGAGCCCCCAGCAGCTTCTTATCCGAGGACATGGAGCACACTGACCCAGGGTGGAGGGACCTACCTGTGCAAAGGTGCAGAGCCCAGGAAGCAGGATGCATGTGCTCTTGTCCTCCTGGCTGAGCCACTCTCTTTTCGAGCCAGGCCTGCCCACTTGTAAAGTTACAGGCAACTTCTAGAGAGCTGTCGACTCCAGCGTGGGCAAGCCAGCCACCTGCCCTGACCCGCAGGTGTACTTGCATGTCCAGTGGGGAGTCCCTGATCCAGGAAGCAATTTATCGAGGACTGCCCTGACCAGTGGTATCGTCAGCCATGGAGGTAACCCGTGTTTCCCCTGGCTGCCTTTACTACTTTCAGAGAGCACGTGTCAGAAAATCTGTAATGTGTACGTGGCTGCACATGCACAGAGGTTTTTGAAGTATAATTTAGGAGTCCACACTTAACATCACAGTCTAACTGGGGGTCTGGGTTCTGTGTTGGGTGTCCCCTCTGAGAGCTTTTTAAGGAGAATGGCCATTGGGGTTTTGACGTCTGCCACGTGGAGAAGACAGGAGAGTCAGGAGAAGAATTCCAGACGGGTAAAGGGTTATCATCGCCAGGAAGGGTCTGATTTGTTCATGAGTAGAAGCTACCAGGAATTAAATTTCAGCTGGATGTCAGGACAAACATTCTAATTCTTAAAATAGTCCCAGCACAAACTCGATTATCATTCAGTGAGGATGTTGCCAAGAAAATGTAAACATTGGTGGGGTTTGGAGCTGGTCCAGATCATCGTTAAAGGGACCTTTCCAACCCAAGAGTCCTTTAAAATGGAATAGACCCGAGATCCCCAGCTCGGCTGTTTTTCCACTGCCTGATTTCTTTAAGGATTTCTAGGTTAGGCCCGTGTGAATATGCAGTACTGATTGAAGAAGACCTGTGCGGCAGCATGGAAACCCTTCCACAGGGCTCTGGGTGGCCTTCCAGCCAACTCTGCAAATGTTTGTTTTTTTGCAAGGCACATCCTCCTTCCCCCCGCAGTTCATACATTAGCTTCTCCGATAAATGCGTCGCCAGAGGTCACATCCAGAAACTTGATTGAGGGGCGAGGGAGGGAGGAAGTGGGTTATGTCATTAGCCTGCAGCCTGGCAGGGACAGCTGCCTTCCACCGCGTTCGCAGGAGCGAGTCTGCAGTCTCAGCCCCTGAAACCCGACGAAATCCAATAACTAGTACAATTTTGAAGTAGCAGTGTACCATGTTTCATTTATGCTTATTATTATTTGTAGCTGTTTTCCTGAAACTGAAGCAGTTTCCAAGAGTGGGTTTCCATGGTAACTGAATAGCAGTCCAGAGTGGCTCCCTGCAGAGGTTTCTGAAATGGTCCCTTTGCTCCTCCTGGGGTGCCTTGCTGATTTGATGAAATTGGAGCAAGGGGGAGCCAGGCCTGCCCACTTTTAAAGTTACAAGCAACTAGAGGGGCAGTCGACTCCGGCGTGGGCAACCCATCCACTTTCCATGCACTCTGTTCCTGCCAGCATCACACTCAGAGGAATAAAGAATACACATTTCAACCCAGGGGGAAGAGGCTCCAAGCACTGTATTCCCAAAGACACAGGAGCGCTTTGGCCATGTACTGGACTCAAGTGTTCCCCGAGCAGGTGTCTTCCCTCTCCTGGCCTCAGACTCAGGACATGTGTGGATCTCCTCCTCGTTCTGGCCCTCCTTCACTTATCACTGCCGTACCCCAGAGGAAGTGGGTGATTTAGGAAAAGGCACTTAACTTCCATGCCTTCGATGTCCCCTTTGGTAAAATGAACAATGGTCTTCGTTGTTCCCAGACCACGGTGTGGTTCTAATCAATGAAGTGATGCATGCGAAAATGCCTCGATGAGTCTACGAGGCAAAACCAGACAAGGCAGAACACAGCCTGTGCCCCCCATTCTCCAGTCCCTCACCCGAGGCAGACGGCGCTGATCAATCACAGCAGTTTCTCCCGCTGAGCACAGATGTGGTGCTGGGATCTTTTCCAACACGATACAGCGTGGTGGGAGCCACTACCGGTCAGTCTAAGCCAGCGTGATGGTGACGTGGGGGATTGATTGTGAAAATGGCCCTTCAGTAGTGAGAGGGACCCATCAGTTGCCTCAGCCTTTGTGAACTCTGGAGGTTTCTGCACCCCTGGGGAACTAGCCAGAGAAAAGAACATTGAGGAGAATTGGTACCCTTCCTATGACGTCATTGTCCAAGGCAGGACCTCCTGGCCTTACACTGTGGCTTTATGGGGCCGCTAGCCTCTGATAGGTATGAGGGGAAAGAGAGACACCCCACCTTCTAGAGTGTGCCCCACCCCTTCCCCCCAAGCCTGGGCTGGAAGAGCTTGGGTTCCTCTGTGAGCCCTCAGAGGTAGAAGGTACACCCCTCTCCCTGAGGTCTGAAAGGAAGAGGGTGAGATATTCTAAACGTGCTCTTCTGGTGCTGGGTTTAGCCCCACAGTCCTTAGAGTAGGTTTGGCAAACCCCAGGAGGCCAGCCCTGGAGCCTGGCCTTGGGGCCATGTGTGCGAAGATTTGAGGACAGGCTGGAGCAAGCTCTCTGGGAGTGGAAGGCTCTTTCCTTTAGGAGCCAGGATTCAAATAAAAACTCTGGCCCAGAAGCAGGTTTTCTGCTCTCTCCACCCTGCTGCCCTCCTTGTCCCAGATGCACCGGGGAATATTATCATGGATTTGGCTCCCCAGCTTCTCCACCCAGTCAGGCGGGAAGAACATGCCCTTCCTTGGCAGTGTTCAGCCAGGATAGAGCCTTCTCCACGCCGGTAGCGGTTTCCCAGAGGAGTTGGTGCCTGGAGGTCTGGCCCTGCAGGCTGCCACCTGGCTGGGCTCAAGCATGGCCAGCAGTCTTCAGGAGATTGCCAAGAGCAGGAAGGAAAAGGCCTGCTCTCTGCAGATGGAAATTCCAAATCAAATCACAGCAGCAGCTCCTGACAGTCTATCGGCTGTACTCCAACCTTCCCCTCAGGTAGCCAGAAACGGGCTGGGCATTCAGAAATTAATTTCTGGCAGAAGAATCTCATTAAGAGGGGAAGCTTGAATGTCACCGACCTACCCCTGAGGAAGAATGAGGAAGAAGCAGGGTCCTTCCCAAGATCAGCAGGGGAGTCGGCCCCAGGTGACACTGTCCTTCAGAGAAGGCTCTGGGGCTTGGCCGAGAAGGACCTCACCAGCTTACCCTCTCTTCTCTGAGTTTGTGGCTGCCCTGCCACCTCCCAGGATTCCCTCAGCACCACCCCTGCTGAAGACCTTCCAAGGCTGGGGCATCAGGAGAAGGTGGCCCACTGGGGCCCCCCGAGGCACGGTGAAGAAAGCAGGGAAGCCCAGGAAGGCTGCTGGAGGGGGCAGGCCACGGAGCCCCCTCCCTGGGGGCATGGAGGCTTTGGTGCAGCCAGAGTAGGCGGGGAGTGGGCAGGTGAGGCCGTGTCCCCACCACCTACGTCTGCGGATGGTGCTCTGCCCCTCCCTCCCAGGGTGCCCTCTTCAGTCTGGGTTTCCCTGGCCCTCACTGATTCCTGACCTCTGTCTTACTTTCTTCTCAGTGACAGAGGTCCAGGCTCTTGCTAACCCTGGAGCTCTGTCACTGAGAGGAAGGCCACTACCCCATCTCCCCAGAACCCTTTCCTCCTCGGTACCCCAGTGGGGAAGCTGTTCTGTGTGTGTTTTGGCTCTTCTGATGTAATTCCCTGGATGTCATTTCTGAAGCAATCATGACCAGGTGGCCTGGCCTCTTCTCTCTCCAAATGTCCCTGTAAAGATGGGATGACAGCATGGCGCTCATCTGTTGCTCTCTGGTGAGAGTGTGCCAACGAATTATTCCCGCTTGCTCAGAGCAGGGACCAGGGCAATTCTTAAGTCCCCTGGAACTTCCACCCTACCTGCTGCCTCACTGGCCAGGTGCCCAGGGCAAGGTTCTGGGTTGAGTTTTTTGCAAGTACTCTGGGAATCCAACAGGGAGGTTCTGATCTCTAAGGGTGAAAGAGGTGAACTCTGGCTGCACAGGTCACTTCATCTATCCCCATCTCATGGCTGGCCCCATCCCCAATCCTAGAGGGCAGGACAGACAGCATGATGACAGAACTAAGGTAGAACCAGTCCTACTTCTTTCAAAATATTGGGGAGACCTCAGGGGGTTTAGTCTTCTCACTGGGTCAGTTTTCTCTTCTATCAAATGGGGACCGGGTGGTGGGACAGTGCCTCAGTGGCAGAATTCTCGGCCTGCCGTGCTGGAGACCCAAGTTCGATTCCTGGTGCCTGCCCACGAAAAAAAAAAAACCAAAAATGGGAGTAACAATTCAGGCTCTTGTGTCCTCAAAGGGTAGTTTTAGGGCTCAGATGAGCTGAGAGTTGTGAAAAATTAAGTCAGCATTAGGCACTTGTGTTAGAATTTGCATGACAGGCTTGATGACAAGTGGCCTGAGGCTAAGCCCCATCTCGAACCAGGCTGGTTTGGGCTTGACCGCCCTTACTGGAGGGTGGAAGTCAGTCCGTGGCCCCAACTTTCTTCTGCTGCAGGGATGGCCCATGCTCCGGCAAGATGCTGAGAAGGCAGGGAAAAGGAGGTGCTGGGCAGGGTCTGCTCCAAGGCCAGCAGGTGGGGTGGGCTGCACCAAAGCCTGCACACCCCCTGGGAGGCTGCCCGATGGCCTGCTCACTCCTCCATCCCTCCTGGGCTCCCTTCTTCCCTCAGTAATGCCTTGGAGGGGCCTGCGGACCACCTTCTCCCAGGGCAGTTTTCTGCTGCCTCTGGGGCTGGTTGGCTGGGTGGGATTTTAAACCCCAGTGTTAGAGCTAGAGGTTGGAGCCCAGCCTTTGAGTTCAATGGACCTGGACATGAGCCTCACTTTACCTTTACCTGCTGTTTAACCTTAACCAAGTTCCCTGACCTTTCAGAGCCTCAGTCTCCTCCTCTGCAAAATGGGGTCACAGTGGCAGGCACCAAAGGTTACTGTCGCAATTTGGTGAGATGGTTCTGTAAGTGTATGGCAGGAATTGTGGTTTTTGCCTTTTTCTTGCTGAAGCATAGCTCCCAGGCCACACTCAGATGCTCTTGGTTTGCAGAGGGAAATAGAAGCCCTGAGCCAAGCCCCAGAAAGGTGTCACAGCAAAGCAGATCCATCTCGCTGGGGAGGGGGGGATTGGCCAAGGCACAGACCACGGTGTGCGGGGCATTGTCCCCACCTCCCCGTGTGATGGACGAGAAGTGCCCGTGGTGTCCATTTACCTGACCCTTGCGTGCCTCACAGCCTGTTCACCTCTCGAACAGGGTAGGGCTCTGGTGAGTCCGGGGACCCTTTCTGGCAGAGCCTCCTCCCCCCAGAGCTTCAGTGAGCTCCGCGGTGAGCACTTCTGCTGGGCCCTGGGTGAGGGCTGGAAGGATTTGCGCCCCTTCCTCCAACAGGGAAGCAGGACCAGCCTGTGCCTTGAGCTGTCCGCGGTGGGGGGCTGTGGTGATGGAGGGCAGGTGCTCGCCCAGAGAGAGGCCTGGTTCCCAGTCAGGCAGGACAGGTTGAGGCCAACATGCCTGAGGAAATTGGAAATGCTGTGGGAGCCCAGAGTCCTGGCTGGAATGTGGGGGCTCCAGTGCAGATTACAGAACCCGGGAGCCCAGAAGTCCCGGAGCCTCCATGGCAAGCTGTGTTGGCGCTCCAGGCTCCGGGCCTTTCCGATGGAGCAGCTCTAGGTTGGCCGCACGGCTCCTCCTTGCAGCCCCAGCGTCCCCAGGCAGGGGCCCCAAGGACCAGGAGCCTCGAGCAGCCTCCAGCTGATTCCCGACTTCCCAGCTGGAAAGGCTGTAACAGAATCCAAGGAATGTGTCTTGAGCTCAGAAAGAAAATTCTCAAAATAACTTCTATAAATACTTACAGGGGGTGTGGGCAGCCTGCTCACAGCTGGCCTAGCAGTAGGGCTGCTTCCCAGGGCAGGCGTTCCCCCAGAAGGAGAAGGTGTGCTACCCCAGGGCCTTCCTGCAGCCCCTCCCCTCTGGGGGACATTGTCAGGCACTGAATTAATGGGCCAGGACAGTAGGCAGTGACCGTTCTGGGGGGGTGGGAAGCAGGACCCTTTTCCCCCTTTGACCCCCAAGGACCCTGTGCATCCTAACAGGGGTCCCACTCAGCGTCTGCATTCAGTCAGCAGCGAGGCCAGACCCAGGCAGGCTCCGGGCCCCTCAGGCAGCCAGTCCGCCTGGCTCTGGGAGTCTGGGCTTGCCGAGCTCCGCCTGGCAGCCTGCCCCAGACAGCAGGTCCCGGTCAGTGAACATCCAGTAACTGCTCCTGCTGTACCTGGCTCTGAGCCTAGGACTCTGCCACTGGAGTGTCATCGAGCTGCATCCTGTGTGGAACAGCAAAGCGGGCAGGAGGCAGCGAGGAAAGGGCAGGCGGGACCACCAACCAGAGCCCCCCAGCGACTCAGCCTTCATAGGGCTGGGCCGGCAGGAGGCGCTGCCGTCCTCAGGGGAGAATTTCTGGGGGGTTGCTGGCCAGGGTAGTTGAGAGGTAGCCAGGCTCTCCCTCCTCCCTGAGATTCAGGAAGGGAGGGAAGAAGGAGGGGCTGAAGTTGGGAATCTCCGGGGTCTTCTCCCATAGCCCTGCCCCCACCCTCATGCCCAGGGTGAGGGGGGTGAGGAGTGAGCAGGGACATTGGATGGAGTTGAGATCCTGGCTCTGTGCTCCCACTGTCCCCCTGGATACCTGCTCTCTGGTCAGCTGGGGGCGGGGGGAGGAGGTGCCAGGAGGATGTCAGCAGATCCTCAGCACAGAGCTGGGCTGGGAGCAGAGCAGGTTAGACCTTGCATCTTCCTGGGCCCAGCCCAGTTGTCAAGCAGCAAACAGCAGAGTTGCTACCAAACATGAACGCGGCTGGCGTTGGGGGCAGGTGGTGGCAGATCCTGTTACAGGCCCTGGGCCTCTGGGCCCCAACCTGACCCCAGCCGGGTGTCTCCTTTCAGGCTCTAAGGTCGTAGCTCTGGGGGGGTGGGTGGGGGTAGGGATCCACGCACCTCCTCAGCCCACAGTCGTCCCTGACAGAGAGCCTTGCCCTGTCCCAGCCACTAGAGAACTGGGCTGTTCTGCCCTGTCCACCCTCATAGGACCCCCTACTCACCTTGAGGACACTCCCACTTGCTGTCCGCCCACCGTATGCCCCCCAGACTACGTGTCTTCAAATCCATTGTCTCAGAATCCTCGCTGTAGCAGATTAGGACTGTCCTTATGCCCAATTTACAGATGAGGAAACTGCGGCTCAGGGGAATCGGCCCCTTGGCCATGGGCACGGCCCTGGTCAATGGCAGAGCTGGGATCCAGCCGGGCCAGGGCTTCTGGCCCCCTCGGCTTTTCCTTCACACAGACCTCCCCATGAGGGGCCTCCTGAGAGTACCCCCGCACAGGAGCCTGCAGGCATGTCTGCCCCCAACCCCCACACACTCGTTGAGATCAGATCCAGAGGTTTTCAAACACGTTTTTAGCCCCTTTTACAAACAACCTGCTGTGGAAACCCAGCGTAGAAAACTGCATGAAAGACCTGCTAACCCGGCTCCTCTCCCGGAGACCTGTGGCTTTGTGGGGCCCTGCTGGCCTTCTCTATCTGTCCCCTACAGCTCCCCTGGGGCCAGGACTCACAGGGCTCAAACCTTCCATTTTTGGTTCTTAATGTCAGTGCCTGGTGACCCGTCATCTCGCCTTCCTTCACTCCTCCCTGTGGGCCCTGTTCCACTGTGAGCTGCCCAGGCTCCAGCCCTGTGGGCAGAACAGCTTGGCCCGGAGCCCTGCTGGCCAGACTGGGCACTGCCCCCTGGGCTCAGCCAGCCTGAGTCAGCACCGCCCTGCACCGGGTTCCGTCCTCCCCCTGGTCCTCCACTGCAGCCCCTGGGGTCCTTGGGTGGGCTCTGTCCCTTGGCTGCAGGACCTCCAGCCAGCACCTCTGGAGAGGGAGAGGCTTTTCCTAGGACTTCTGCAGATCCTTCTTTCACCCCTGCCTAACTGGTTGTGCTCCAGGCTCTTGGAGGACTTTGTGAAATCAGGCATGTGCATCTTCCCAGTGGGTCTCCATAGCAACGGAGGGCCAAACTCTGGGGAGCACGGCAAGGAGGAAAACGTTCTAGCTAAAAATGTACATGGCCATCAGTGGGCGGGCACCAAAGAGGGGCCTCTGAGCGGGCACAGGAGGCAGCTCCCCACCCCCACCCCAGCCCCCGCCTTTCCAGGAAGTTAGTGTGGTTATGGCTTTACCACATGTCTTCAGATGAGAGAAGCAGGCCCCCTCCGTGTTCCTGTCCCATGCTGCCTTTAAGGGCTGGAGCAGAGATCCACGGGACAGTGCAAAGCAGCCTTTCTGGGACCCGAGGCAGGCTTGGGGACCCCAGGGCAGTCCTGGTCTCCCTCCTCCTGATTACCACCCTCTCCCCTGGCACCCCTTCCAGTGCAAGTGGAAGGGTGTATAATAGGGACAGGGTGCTAGTTTCACTTCCCAATCTCTTCTGTGACAATTTCTATCACTTCCTCTATCTCTCTGGCAACAAGATTGTTTGAGCCAAACAGTAGGGCCAAGCCTCTTGAGCCGATCCACCCTTTTCACTCTGCACCCGCCTCTCGTCCCAGGCCATCTGCTTCTCCTCCTTGATCCTCACCTGCCATGCCGGCCTGGGAACAGAGGCTCCCAGGAAGACACGCTGCTTAATGCAGGCAGAGGAGCTGCCCCTTCCTGCCGACAAGCTTGAGTTTCTCCTCTCAGTGGTGTGCATGAAGCCATCTTAATGTACATTCCTCAGCCTCTTGGCATTCCTGGGGTCAAGGGCAGCTCAATGATGCAGCCACAAGGACTGTGGAAACAATAGTTCCCTTTATCGAAAACTTGTGGCATGGCAGACACTGTTCCCAGTGTTTATGTATATTGACTCACAGAGACTTCACAACAACCTGGGGGGTAGCAACTGTCACTGGACATTTACAGATGAGGAAACTGAGGACCAGAGAGTTGTGTGACTTGCCTGCGATCCCTGGTAATAGGGAGACTCAAAACCAGGTCTGCTGATTGGAAAACCTTCCCCTTAGGCCCAGGAGGAACAGAGCACCTGCCATGGGTGACCCGGGAGGCCAGAGTTGGAGAGGGCTTGGATGGGGACAGGTAGGGTTTTCATGGTAAAGGGTGCCCAGGCTAGAGATCCAGGTGGCAGGGCTGGTGGCGGTTAGGCGAGCCACCGCCCACTCCTCGCCGCCCGATGCCCTCACTAACTTGGCCTGTGCTTGGTTTCCAGGGTCTGATGCTGAGTCGGCTGGGCCATAAGAGCTTAGCCCAGAAGGTGCTGCGGGATGCCGTGGAGAGACAGAGCACCTGCCATGAGGCCTGGCAGGGCCTGGGCGAGGTGCTGCAGGCGCAGGGCCAGAGCGAGGCTGCAGTCGACTGCTTCCTCACCGCCCTGGACCTGGAGGCCAGCAGCCCGGTGCTGCCCTTCTCCATCATCCCCAGAGAGCTGTGACACTGCACCACCGCCAGCCTCAGGGAGCCCGGAGCGGGCAGGCAGTGGGGCCAGGGAGGGCAGTAGCACTTTAGGTGTCAGGCTCAGGGAAAATACATCTTAGCAAACAACTCTGCAGGCTGCAGCACCAATTCTCATCTCCTGCCTCCACTTTCCCTCCAAAGCCATCTGGGTCCAAGAACTGCTCATCTGGAGTTGGATGGAAACGCTTTGCATCCAAAGCGGATCTCTTGCTCCTTGGCATTCTGATATCGTACCATTTATGGGAAGGAAACAATGGAGAGGCCATATCTGCACGCGGACCCCTCACCACCAGAGTGTCTGTGCATCATCTGAATGTGCTCTCAGGGTCTGTGTGTCTCCCTGCCCCTGTCTAGAAGCCTCTGTACCCTACCTGCCCCCCTCATCCAGCATACATCCCTGACACCTGGGTTTCCTGGTTTTGTGCACACTTTAGCCTGAAAGCACAGCTGTCTACTCTCCAGTACCAAAGAAGAATCCCACCAGCTGCCTTCTGCCTGGGCCAAGAGGATTTTCCCAGATTCCCTCCTTGGGATCTCAGGAGACAGTCTGGCTTGAACCCTAAGTGACTGCAGTTGTGGTGACTAAACTCGCTGCCCTTCGAGCACGGTTCACGGGCTCCACAGCTGTGCTTCACACTCACACCACCCCGCCCCACCCCGTGCCTCTGTGCCTTGGCGTTTGGGAGGCCATCCCATATCTCACTTCCCAGTCTCAGGGCAGCAGCCCAGGGCAGGCACAGCTTGAAGAATCTGCTGGCAAGTGGGAAGAGGGTACACTCTTTGGGTTCTTCTCCCAGGCTGATTAAATGGATGGTGCTTGGCATTGCCCCTCTTTGCCCTCTGAGGCCATTTGAGCCTCAGTTTGCTTTTCCCTTCTGCTGCCAAGTGTCTTTGGTGCTTGTGGTGCCCCACAAGCACCAGCCCTAACTGAGCCTTCCATTTCTGCTCACTGTCCCCCTGGAAACAAGTGCAGGCAGGCCCCAGGCCCTCTGCCCCTCTTGGGGTGATGGCCATGGAGGTGGGCAGTCTCTAGGGCTCTCCCCAATACCCTTCACCCCCTGCAGCCCCTGGATGTTTGACTCCTATGCCCAGGGCCCCACAGGGGTGGAGATGGGCACCCAGCCCCTCCCTCCCATGGGTGAGCAGGTCGTGGGGCACAGGATGGCCCTATCTGCTGGGCTGGGGGGCTGCTGGGTGGTGTCTGCCCTGTAGGCTCCCCCAGGCCTGCTAGGTGATGAAATTGGAACTTCCCCAAGAAGTCACCCCCTGGCAGCCATCAGGGAATTCCCTTTTTATCCACACTTTGGGTTTCATTTTTAAAACTCATCAGGTGCAGCTTCTCATTTTAGGATGTGTGGAAAGGTGGGGCAGGGACTGCCCTGGTTTGTCATAGCCTGGTCTGTCCCTCAGAAGGAATGGACTGTTGGAGACCCACCCTCAGCACTGGCCTAGTACCGCAGGCCGTGAGGCACTCTGAGGAGAGCCCAGACCTTCTTGCCTTTGCATCTAGCCAGGAGGCCCTGCAGCAGGACACTGGATCCTTTACCTCTTGCTGGAAGGCTCTCTATGTGTGTACATAAATATAGATATATATATACGATATATATGATAGAGATCTATTTTTATTCTGGTATTCTGTTAGGAAAAAAGTAAACAAGAAAAAGCAAATGCTATTGATTTGCCTTGGGGTACCCAGAGATGCTGATAATCAATTGTTGACGATGGGAAAGTCTCCAGATGCACTTGGCTGTAAAGCATTCTCATGCAGGAAGCCACAGAGGGCTGGGTCAAGTTGCTGACACTGTCTGCAGATTGAATAAAGAGACTTGAAGGGAAAGCAAGTTCTGATGGCTGGCTGAAGCAGTGTGTTCATTCATCCGGCACTTAGCCCCAGGACAGCCGTGAGCTGAGGCCACACTGGAAGGAGGGGCAAAGAAGCTAGGGCCAGACAGGTCGGGAGGAGGCAGGAGGGGAGGGAGTGATCCTCGGGGAAGGTTGGACAAGCCAGGAGGAGTAGGGAGGGGTCCAGGCAGGGCTGGCTGGAGCAGGGTCAAGTCTGACCTCTGCTCTGTGCTTGAGATGCTGCAGATCTGAGCGTCCTGCTGCATCCAGGGCACAGCAGGGAGAGCACAGGTGGACTTGACCTGCCGGTGCTGCCGATGAAGCACAGTCAGCACCTAGAGGAAAGCCTCAGAGGTGTGGCAAGGATACAGGAAGCATCCCAATCAGGCACCTCTGCGGAGACACGTCCATGCCAACACATTCCTAATATATGTTAATGTTTCACCACATGGCAATGCACTATATTATAGAACATGCATCAGAAATTTTAAAGGATGAGATAAATGCACACAGAAGATTTTTCCTTTTTGTACCCCACTTTGGAGATAGTTGCCCTTGAGGCTTCATCTAGAACTCAGCACTGGTGTCGGCAGACCTTTCTGGGCCCATCTCTGCTTCCCTAGGACCACTGTGTCCTCACCATGCCCTGGCCTCCTCTATGTAGCCACATCTAACTATGGCTTTGCTGTCCTAGTGAGGAAGGGCTTTTCTCAGAGCCTTTGGGTGTCCGTCCAGCTTTTCTGTTGTGATACTTTTTTTTTTAAGGTGCCATTCAAAAACCTTGGTGATTCAGCCATAGGTATCTAGTACTTGTCACATACCCTAACCTCAGCTCCTGGCCATCTCAGTTGAAAATTAAAAGACTGCCTTAAGCCACAGTGGTTACATTGTCTGCCAGGCTGGAGAAAGGTCTAGAAAGCTCATCCTATCAGGTCATAGGTCTCTCTGTCCCGGCTTTGTCCGAGCTGACCTGAAGTGGGTGGATGGTGGAATGTCAGGCAGTAGTGGAGACATGCTGAGCCCCAGGCATTTCCTGACTCCCCAGATTCCAGTCTGCAGGCCTCTCCCTCACATACACTCACACACACACACACACGCCTTCATTGGAAAAGGCTTCATTGGCGGGAGCCAGACATCATGTCCACAATAAGGGTTAGAGTATAGGGACAAGACTCGGGGCTGCCCGGTCACTCCAATGGCCCTTCCTCCTACTCTCCCCCCACTTCCCAGGACACAGCCCCACTGTGTACTTCAGTATTAATCGTGTTTATCTGGCAGGGGCAGATATGCTCGGAATTTCGGCCCCCACCCCGGAGACTCCTGTCTGCGCGCACACCCCCACCCGGCACACATGCCGTCACCAGGCAAGCATTTCTCGGCTATGGGAAGGCTCGTGCTAAACAAACCTCCCCATTTGCCCAGGCCATGCTGCCAGCTCTTGATGGCAGCCCACAGTTGGGGAGTCACGCACAGGCGACCTGGCGGCCACCCACACATGGTCCTGATCCAAGCAATTCGGAATCCAGGGAGGTCTTGACCACTGTCCACGGCCATAACTTCCTTCATATTTTCAACAGGCTCCTTTGATTGCTAGGAACAGAGACACCCTGAAGGTAGCTCAAGGAAAGAGACAAGAGGGGTCTCCCTGGAGCCCTGGGCCAGGGAGTGCAGCCACGTGGCCCTTCTGCAGGAGGTAAGGGCCTGGGCACCGCTGCCACCTGGCCCGAATTTGAAGACCCAGCTGTGTGACCTTGAGCAAGTCACTCTGCACCGTTTCCTTGTCTGTGAAATAATAATGCGGATAGTCCCTGCTTTGTGAGCTGTCACAGTGCTTGAAAGAGAAAAACACGTACAGAGCCGGCATCACTGCTAGGCCCACAGGAAAAAAAACAACACATGTGAGCTGTTACTGTCTCTGCGGCTGCCTGCTCCAGCCTCCTTTCCCTGCAGTCTGGCTGTGGTCATGCAGGGGGCCTGCTCCTGAGGACGCCCTCAGCACCACCCACTCCAGCCCCAACCCTGACTGACCCACGTTGCTGAGGCAGATCCCCTCTTGCTTTCCCCTGGGTCGCTGAGCAGCTTGTAGATCACTGCCCTTGGGCAGGTGCCTTCCCTCATCCAGCCTACTGTGACCAGAAGGCAGAGGCCCCACGATACAAACCATCTGGAGGTCTCGGTGGGCAACGACCCGGCCTTGTTCCTTCAAGCCTTGCCCCTTCTGGGCGATGGGTACGATGCAGATGCCCTGGAAGACGCTGACAACAACTCAGCCCCCTGGAACACCCCTTCCTTCCCCCTTCTTATCACTATCCCTTACAGTGCAACCATGGGGGGCTCACTAGTTGTTCTCTTGGAATGATGATGCAATGACAATAGTAACAGTACTAATTCCTCCCTGCACTGTGCTGATTATAAGGCACTTTACTCTGCAGTGACCTTGTTCTCCCATGGCATTCCTTTGGGAGTCATGTCAGCTTAGGGAGGTAGGTGGCCTTTGTCTCCATTAAAGATACAGACATCATGGTGCCATCACTCACAGTGACTTGGTAAATGGCAGGGCCTGCAAACACAGGTCCTTGCCGGCACTCTGTCCATTGCCTTCCTTCCAAAGATGCTCTTCACAGCCCCCGCTCACCTGACCTTGGGAGGGAGACAGGAACCTCTGGGATCCATGGAAACTTGCTCACCATGAGCCCTGCCCCACTGGAGAAGAGATCCACAGGTACAAGGGCCTTGTGGTGTCCGAGAAGCCCACCCCTCTGCTTAAAGAAGAAGCCCTGCTTTAGGAAGGGGAATGGATGTTGATACTCAGTGCCCACCACCCAGCCCCTTCGGTAAGAGAAGCCGAAGTGAAGATTCCTTAAGTGGAGGTCACTCAAGATACTAGAAGTTTCTCCTAAAATAGTGAGGGTACCCAGAAGATGCCAATCCTCCAGAAAACATAAGAAGTTGCTCCACAGGATGTATGTGTTGGGCTACCTGACTCCACTGTCCTGACCATCAGCTGAATGGACCACGGATGAGTTCCTGGACCAAAATCCATGCTCCCTGGGCTGGTACACAGCCTATAAGAAGGAGTGGGGTATCCTATACTGGTGGTGATGGGGGCAGCCCCATACAGAGGCAACTCCGTCCTGGTGGGGACTCATTGTTCTCTTGTCCTTGCTCACTCTCTTTTCCTAACTCTTTGTTTCAAATTTGGCAAGAAGTAAGTCACTGCAGACTATTTTTAAAAAATACATATGGGGGATCGGGGCCAAGATGGCAGCTTAGTGAGGTGTAGGATTTAGTTTGTCCTCCAGAGCAGCTAGTAAAAGCCAGGAACAGTATGAACAACTGCTGGGACCCTGTCAGTGGCCCGACACACAGCGTACCCCAGTCTGGACCAGTTGGACCTGCTACGAGCTCAACCAGAACCGTGAGTTCCCCAAGCCACAGCAGCTGGCGCCCCTCCCCCACAGGCTGCTTCCCAAAGGGGAAAGGAAAGAGACTTTACCAGCACCAGGGGCTGAGTGCAGCCAAGCTCCAATTGTGGAATCAATTAACAAATTCTGACTACTAAAAATAGACCCCCCAGCTCAGCTGAACCTCAAGTAAAAGCGGAGGTCGCTGGCTTTTGCCCTGGCACAGAGGGAGCAGGGCTGACAGAAAAAGAAAAAAAACACAGAGGTTTTTTTGGATTTGAAAAGGTCTGGGCCCTGAAGGAAAGGAGGAGGCACATAGGACCTGGAGATACACAGAGCAACCCACCAACTTAAGCTCTTGATTGGCAAACGCGGGAACTGGGGTCCAGCTCTGAAAAGGATTTTTCTCTTTCATTCTGGTGGCTGTGTTTCTATGGCTTGACTGCTCTTTGGATGTAGCTGCAAGGCTTCTTGGGCTCCACTGCCCCAGGCATATGCTCGTTTGAGTGTCTGGAGCCTGTGCCTTCCCCAGGAGAGGGGTGGGGCCCAGCTCAGGTGGAATCCCTCCCCCAAGGAGTTCAGACCCCAGGGTCTGGAAAAGGGAAGCAATTAAAACCAGACCACAAACTCCCCTCTGTCTCCACCACCCCCCACCCCAGCAGGGAGAGTCTGCTGATGTTTAAGGTACCACATCACCTTATGCTGGTGGGACCTGCAGGCTGACAAGCACCACATACTGGGCAGGATAGGAAAAACAGAGCCCAGAGGTTTCATAGGAAAGTCTTTCAATCCCTGGGTCTCACCCTCAGGGAAAACTGACACAGGTGACTCTTTCCTCCTGACAGGAGACCAGTTTGGTCTGGTAAAATCTGTCTGGGGTCTATAATACCTAAGTAGATCCTCCTAAGGGGAGGGGGGAAAAGGCACCATACAGGCAGGGCAAAAAACAAGAAAACAAGAACTGAAAAATTCTGATCTGTTAAACAAAACCTAAGCTAGAGGTCCAGAATAAGCTGAACTGAATGTCAAAGAACAGATAGAGAACAAAGTCATACAGCAAGAAAATCCTAGGTAAAAAATAAGTGAAAACAATCTCCAGAATAAACTAATTAAAGTAATTAAATGCCTAGATGCCAGCAAAAAAATAATGAGTCATACTAGGAAAATTGAAGGTATGGCCTAGTCAAAGAAACAAACCAGTAATTCAAATGAGATACAGGAGGTGAAACAATTGATTCAGAATGTTCAAACAGACATGGAAAACCTCATCAAAAATCAAATCAGTGAAATGAGGGAGGATATAAAGAAGGCAAGGAATGAACAAAAAGAAGAAAGCAAAAGTTTGAAAAAAAATCATAGAATTTGTGGGAATGAAAGGCACAGTAGAGGAGAGGAAAAACACAATGGAAACTTACAATGTCAGATTTCAAGAGGCAGAATATAGGATTAGTGAACTGGAGGATGGGACATCTGAAATCCAACAAGCAAAAGAAAATATAGGGAAGAGAATGGAAAAATATGAGCAGGGACACAGGGAATTGAATTACAACATGAAGCGCACGAATATATGTGTTGTGGGTGTCCCAGAAGAGAGAAGGGAAAGGGGGGAGAAAAACTAATGGAGGAAATTATCACTGAAAATTTCCTAACTCTTATAAAGACTTAAAATTACAGATCCAAGAAATGCAGCATACCCCAAAGAGAATAGATCCAAATAGACGTACTCCAAGACATTTACTAATCAGAACGTCAGCTGTCAAAGAGAAAGAGAGAATCTTGAAAGCAGCAAGAGAAAAGCAATCCACCATGTACAACGGAAGCTCAATAAGACTATGCATAGATTTCTCAGCAGAAACCATAGAGGCGAGAAGACAGTGGGATGATACATTTAAATTACTAAAAGAGAAAAACTGCCAACCAAGAATTCAATATCCAGCAAAATTGTTCTTTAAAATGAGGGAGAAGTTAAAACGTTTTCAGACAAAAAATCACTGAGAGAATTTGTGACCAGGAGACCAGCTCTGCAAGAAATACTAAAGGGAGCACTAGAGACAGATACGTGAAGACAGGAGAGAGAGAGGTGTGGAGAAGAGTGTAGAAATGAAGACTATCAGTAAAGATAAAAAAGAAGGAAAATTAGATATGACATATAAAATCCAAAAGGCAAAATGGTAGAAGAAAGTACTGCCTTTACAGTAATGACACTAAATGTTAATGGATTAAACTCCCCAATCAAAAGACATAGACTGGCAGAATGGATTAAAAAACAGGACCTGTCTATGTGCTATCTACGGGAAACACATCTCAGACAAATAACAATCAGAAAAGAGCAGGAGTAGCTATACTAATATTCAACAAATTAGACTTCAAATGTAAAACAGTTAAAAAAGACAAAGAAGGATACTATGTACTAATAAAAGGAACAATTCAACAAGAAGACATAACAATCATAAATATTTATGCACTGAGCCAGAATGCTCCAAAATATATTATGTAAACACTGAAAACACTGAAAAGAGAAATAGACACCTCTACCATAATAGTTGTAGACTTCTATTCCCCACTCTCATCAATGGACAGAATATCTAGACAGAGGATCAATAAAGAAACAGAGAATTTGAATAATACAATAAATGAGCTAGACTTAACAGACATTTATAGAACATTATACCCCACAACAGCAAGATATACCTTTTTCTCAAGTGCTCATGGATCATTCTCAAGGATAGACTATATGTGTTGGGTCACAAAGCAAGTCTCAATAACTTTAAAAAGATCAAAATCATATAAAATACTTTCTCAAATCATAAAGGAATGAAGTTGGAAATCAATAATAGGCAGAGTGCCACAAAATTCACAAATATATGGAGGCTCAACAACACACTCTTAAACAATAGTGGGTCAAGGAAGAAATTACAAGAGAAATCAGTAAATATCTCAAGGCAAATGAAAATGAAAACACGACATCAAAATTTATGGGATGCAGCAAAGGCAGTGATAGGAGGGAATTTATTACCATAAATGCCTATATCAAAAAAGAAGAAAGGGTAAAATCAAGGAATTAACTGTCCACTTGGAAGAACTAGAGAAATAAAAGCAAACTAACCCCAAAGCAAGCAAAAGGAAAGAAATAATGAAGATTAGAGCATAAATAAATGAAATTGAAAACATGAAGACAATTGAGAAAACCAAAAAACCAGAAGTTGTTTCTATGAGAAAATCAGTAAGATTGATGGACCCTTAGCAAAGTTGACAAAAAGAAGAAGAGAGAGGATGCAAATAAATAAAATCAGAAATGGAAGAGGAGACATAACCACTGACCCCACAGAAATAAAGTAGGTAGTGAAAGGATACTATGAACAACTTTATGCTAATAAACTTTACAATGTAGATGGAATGGACAACTTCCTAGAAAGGCATGAACAACCAACATTGACTTGAGAAGAAAAAGATGACCTCAACAAACCAATCACAAGTAAAGAAATAGAATCAGTCATTAAGAAGCTCCACAAAAACAAAAATCCAGGACCAGATGGATTCACATGTGAATTCTACCAAACATTCCAGAAAGAATTAGTACCAATCCTGCTCAAACTCTTCAAAAAAATTGAAGCGGAGGGAAAGCTACCTAACTCATTCTACGAAGCCAACATTACCCTCATACCAAAGCCAGACAAAGAAAAGAAAAAACAAAAAAAGAAAACTACAGGCCAATCTCTCTTATGAACATAGATGCAAAAATCCTCAACAAAATTCTTGCAAATCCAATCCAGTAGCATATTAAAAGAATTATACACCATGACCAAGTAGGATTCATCTCAGGTATGCAAGGATGGTTCAACATAAGAAAATCAATTAATGTAATACACCATATCAACAAATGAAAGCAGAAAACCACATGATCATCTTGACTGATGCAGAAAAGGCATTTGACAAAATTCAACATCCTTTCCTGTTGAAAACACTTCAAAGAATAGAAATAGAAGGGAACTTCCTCAATGTGATAAAGGGAATATACAAAAAACCCCACAGCTAACATCATCCTCAATGGAGAAAAACTGAAAACTTTCCCCCTAAGATCAGGAGCAAGACAAGGATGTCCACTATCACCACTGTTATTCAACACTGTGTTGGAAGTTCTAGCCAGAGCAATTAGACAAGACAAAGAAATACAAGGCATAAAAATTGGAAAGGAAGAAGTAAAACTCTCAGTTTGCAGATGATGTGATGCTGCATGTTGAAAACCCCGAAAAATCTACAGCAAAACTACTAGAGCTAATAAATGAGTATAGCAAAGTGGCAGGTTGCAAGATCAACACTCAAAAATCTGTAGTGTTTCTATACGCTAGTAATGAACAATCTGAGGGGGAAATCATGAAAAAAAATTCTGTTTACAATTGCAACCAAAAGGATAAAATATTTAGGAATAAATTTAACTAAAGAGACAAAAGACCTATACAGAGAAAACTATAAGAAATTGTTAAAAGAAATCACAGAAGACCTAAATAAATGGAAGGGTGTAGAATAGCTAAAAGTATCCTGAGAAAGAAAAATTAAGTCGGAGGTCTCACACTACCTGACTTTAAGTCATATTACAAAGCTACAGTGGTCAAAACAGCATGGTACTAGCATAAAGATAGATATACTGATCAGTGGAATCGAATAGAGTGTTCAGATATAGACCCTCTCATCTATGGACAATTAATCTTTGATAAGGCAATCAAGCTAACTCACCTGGGACAGAACAGTCTCTTCAGTAAATGGTGCCTAGAGAAGGGGATATCCACATGCAAAAGAATGAAAGAGGATCCATATCTCACACCCTATACAAACATTAACGCAAAATGGATCAAAGACCTAAACATTAGATCTAAAACCATAAAACTGTTAGAAGAAAATGTAGGGAAATATCTTATAAATCTTATAACAGGAGGCAGTTTCTTAGACTTTACACCCAAAGCATGAGCATTGAAGAAATAAATAAATAAATGGGAACTCCTCAAAATGAAACTCTTTTGTGCATCAAAGAACTTCATCAAGAAAGTAAAAAGACAGCCTACACAATGGGAGGCAATATTTGGAAATGATATATCAGATAAAGTTCTGGTATCCAGAATATATAAAGAGATTGTTCAACTCAACAACAAAAAGAAAGACAACTCAATTACAAAATGGGCAAAAGACTTGAACAGACACTTTTCAGAAGAGGAAATACAAATGGCCAAAAGGCACATGAAAAAATGCTCAACTTCCCTGGCTATTAGGAAAATGCAAATCAAAACCACAATGAGATATCATCTCACACCCACCAGAATGGCCATTATCAATAAAACAGAAAACAACAAGTGCTGAAGAGGATGTGGAGAAAGAGGTACGCTTATCTACTGTCGTGGGAATCTCAAATGGTATAACCGCTGTGGAAGGCATTTTGGCAGATCCTCAGGAAGCTAAGTATAGAATTGCCATATGTCCCAGCAATGCCATTGCTAGGTATCTACTCAGAGGACGTGAGGGCAAGGACACAAATGGACATTTGCACACTAATGTTTATAGCAGCATTATTTACAATTGCCAAGAGATGGAAACAGCCCAAATGTCCATCAACAGATGAGTGGCTAAACAAGCTGTGATGTATACATACGTTGGAATATTATGCAACTGTAAGACAGAATAAAGTTATGACATATATAACTACATGGATGGACCTTGAGGACATTATGCTGAGTGAGATTAGCCAGAAACAAAAGGACAAATACTGTACGGTCTCACCGATATGAACTAACATTAATGAATGAACTTGGATAATTTCAGTTAAGAATAGAGGTCATCAGGAGAAAGAAATAGGGTAGATATTGGGTAATTGGAACTGAAGGGATACAGAGTGTGCAACGGGACTGATTGCAAAAATTCAGAAATGGATAGCACAATGCTATCTAACTGTAATACAATAATGTTAGAACACTGAACAAAGCTGAATGTGAGAATGATAGAGAGAGGAGGCCTGGGGGCACAAATGAAATCAGAAGGAAAGATATGTGATAAAGACTGAGATGGTATAATCTAAGAAATCCTAGAGTGTATAATGATGGTGACTAAATGTACAAATTTTTTTTAAACTTTTTTAATTAATTAAAAAAAATTAACAAACAAAACACTAAGATATCATTCCATTCTACATATACAATCAATAATTCTTAATATCACATAGTTGCATATTCATCATTTCTTAGTACATTTGCATCGATTTAGAAAAAGAAATAAAAAGACAACAGAAAAAGAAATAAAACGATAATAGAGAAAAAAAGATTATACATACCATACCCCTTACCCCTCACTTTCATTTACCACTAGCATTTCAAACTGAATTTATTTTAACATTTGTTCCCCCTATTATTTATTTTTACTCCATATGTTCTACTCTTCTGTTGATATAGTAGCTAAAAGGAGCATCAGACACAAGGTTTTCACATTCACAGAGTCTCATTGTGAAAGCTATATCATTGTTCAATCATCATCAAGAAACATGGCTACTGGAACACAGCTCTATGTTTTCAGGCAGTTCCCTCCAGCCTCTCCGCTACATCTTGAACAACGAGGTGATATCTACTTAATGCATAAGAATAACCTCCAGGATAACCTCTCAACTCTGTTTGGAATCTCTCAGTCTTTGACACTTAGTCTCATTTCACTCTTCCCTCTTTGGTCGAGAAGTTTCTCTCAATCCCTTGATGTTAATTCTCAGCTCATTCTAGGGTTTTTCTCAGTCCTTTGATGCTGAGTCTCAGCTCATTCCAGTATCTCTGTCCCATGTTGCCAGGAAGGTCTGCACCCCTGGGAGTCATGTCCCACGCAGAGAGGGGGAGGGTGGTGAGACTGCTCGTCATGTTGGCCAGAGAGAGAGGCCACATCTGAGCAACAAAAGAGGCTCTCTTGGGGGTGACTCTTAGGCCTAAATTTTAAGTAGACTTGACCTATCCTTTGTGGGGTTAAGTTTCATATGAACAAACCCCAAGACTGGGGGCTCAGTCTATAGCTTTGGTTGTCCACACTGCTTGTGAGAATATCAAGAATTCAACTTGGGGAAGTTGAATTTCTCCCTACATGTACAAATTTAAAAATATTTTGCATGAGGAAGAACAAAGGGATGTAAATAATGCAAGGTGTTGAAAATAGATGGTAATTAAATATTTTAAAACTTTATGTGTGAGACTAAAGCAAAAAGTGTTTATTTGGTACAAAATTTATATTTTGACTAGTGCGTTTCCTAATATAACTTATGTGAACAGCTTATTTGAACATCATAAGTATATGGAACCTTGAGTAGGGCATTAGATTTTGTAGGTTTGTCTGAAGTGATGCCTCAATAAATCCCAGAAGGACTTGAACAATGAATAAAAAAGTATTTGCAAAGTCCCCTTGGGGGAATGGTGAGAAAGGGGGAAAATCCAACTTCCCCAAGTGGAGAATTCTTGATATTCTCACAAGCAGTGGGGACAACCAAATCAATAGGTTGAGCCCCCAATCTTGGGGGTTGTTCATATGAAACTTAACCCCACAAAGGATAGGCTAAGCCTACTTAAAATTAGGCCTAAGAATCACCCCCAAGAGAACCTCTTCTGTTGCTCAGATGTTGCCTCTCTCTCTCTCAGCCAACATGACAAGCAAACTCACCGTCCTCCCCCTCTCTATGTGGTACATGACTCCCAGGGGTGTGGACCTTCCTGGCAATGTGGGACAGAAATCCTAGAATGAGCTGGGACTCGGCATCAAGAGATTGAGAAAACTTCTCAACCAAAAGGGGGAAGAGAGAAATGAGACAAAATGAAGTGTCAGTGGCTGAAAGATTCCAGAGTTGAGAGGTTATCCTGGAGGTTATTCTTATGCATTAAGTAGATATCACCTTGTTAGTCAAGATGTAATGGAGAGGCTGGAGGGAACTGCCTGAAAATGTAGAGCTGTGTTCCAGTAGCCATGTTTCATGAAGATGATTGTATAATGATATAGCTTTCACAATGTGACTGTGTGATTGTGAAAACCTTGTGTCTGATGCTTCTTTTATCTATCTTATGGACAGATGAGTAAAACATATAGATTGAAAATAAATAAATAACAGGGGGAACAAATGTTAACATAAATCTAGTAGATTGAAATACTAGTGATCAATGAAAGGGAGGGGTAAGGGGTACGGTATATATGATTTTTTTTTCTGTTTTCTTTTTATTTCTTTTTCTGAATTAATGCAAATGTTCCAAGAAATGATCATGATGATGAATATGCAATTATGTGATGATATTGTGAAGTACTGATTATATATATAGAATGGAATGATCAAAAGTTAAGAATGTTTGCATTTGTTTGGTATTTTTGGTATTTTTTTTTAAAAATTAATTTTTAAAAAAGTGGTTAGAAAAAAATAAATACATATGGTTGTTTATTTTTTTCTGAACCATTTGAGAATAGATTTCATAAATAATGGCCCTTTACCTTTTAATACTTCAGGGTGTTTTTACGAAGAGCAAGGTCATTCCCTTACATAAGCACAGCACAGTTAACAAATGAGGAAATTTAACATTGATAACAATAGTTTTATCTGATCTGCCGTCATTCCAGTTTTGTCACTCATCTTCACAGTGCTGTTTCCCCCCTCCCCCCCCACCCAGAAGCACATAGTGAGTTCAGTTGTGAAGCTTCTGCAGTCTGCCTTCATCGACAACAGTCCCCCTGGATGTCTCTGCCTTTCCTGGTATCTACATTGCTGAAGAATGCAGAAGATCTGGCTTCTCTTAAGCTCTACGGATAATGAGGGGAGCAGAAGCTCTACGGATAATGGTGATGGGAGCAGAAGCTAAAAAAGCAGCAGAAACCGGGGGGCAGAGAGGAGAATAGGAGCGGCTGGTTGGGAGGAGTGGGATGGTAAAAGCAAAACTGAAGAGTAGGTGACGCTCCGTAAAGGCAGAGCTCTGAAATCAAAAGAAATGGACGCCCACTTTTGAGGGGGCAAAAGGACGATGGAATCACTAGAATACCATTATATCCCGAATGGCCTTTTTAGCACCTACAGCCTGATTTTGTGGTCAGTGTTCCTTTGCTGGTTTGAAGCTGTTCTGCACCCCCAGAAAAGGCCATGCTCTTTTAATCCATTCATGTGAGTGGAGACCCATTGTGGGGGGGACCTTTTGATTAAGTTATTCCAATTGAGGAGCTTCCCCAAGATGGGTCTTATTCATTTTTCTGGAGTCTTTTAAAAGAGGTGAAATTGAGAGAAGCTCATAGAGAAAAGCTCCAGAGAAGCTATAAAAGCACCCACAGAAGCTCAGAGAGGAAGCCATTGATGCCAGAAGCCGAAAGCAACGAAACTAGGGAGAGAAGGACCAATGGATGCCAGCCACTTGCAGAGGTGTCCCAGATGCCGGGAGCCATTCTTCAGAGAAGGCATCCCATTAATGCCTTAATTTGAACATTTTCATAGCCTTAGAACTATAAATTTGTATGCTAATAAATCCCCATTATAAAAGCCAACCCATTTCTGGTACATTGCATTCTGGCACCTTTAGCAAACTGAAAGTTCCCATCTGCCTTGTTCCCTCATATCCTTACAGTTGCCCCATGAAGACTTGAAGGTTCCTGAGTGTGTTCCTGGTGGCCCTGCACACAGCACAAGAGAGTGTGCTCTTCTTCTGTGTTGTTATCTCCGTGCACCTGGAGGCTAACCTGAGGGGTGAGGGCATGAAGCAGGGCACCCACCTATGAGGGTTAGATGCCTCCAACAAAAACGAAAAGGGGCCCAGGTGGGCATTGTAAGGTCTCCATGTCACAGGAGAGGAAACAAAGTGCAGAAAAATGAGGCGGCTTGCCACATCCCTCAGAAATAGGAGTGGTGATTGGAACCCTGGCACTCTGTGTTCCAAAACCTCAGGCCATTACATTTATGTGTAGCACATGCCAACTCTGGGGAGGTTGTACACTGAACTGGGCATTAGGGCAAAGGCCAACAGGTGTGGAGAGACTATGGTGGAAGAAGAGATGGTCTCAAGTGTCAGGAAGGAGTCCCTTCCCTGCTTGAAGATCAGGAATACTCATGGACTTCTCCCCAGGGTCCTCAAAGCATGGGCAGTTTCCCGTGGCTCTCTGTGGTTTCTCTCGCTCCAGCTTAAGCCTAGAAAGAAGAGGCCTTTGCAAGCTCCCTCTTGTATCCAGGCCTGACATCATTTCAGAAGCCCACAGCTCACTTCCCAACAGGGCCCAGGTCCAGGACTATGGGAAATGGTACTCTACATGACACACACCCCACCCTCTGGACAGCCTGGCCCGACACAAGGTGGGTATGAGCCCATAGAGGACCCCTGCTGGCTGGGCTGGGCTGGGGACTGGGGCCTCTTCTTCTCCCATCCAGACAGCTTTTATTCTGAGCTGGGAGCTACACCCTTCAGGTCCTCTCCCTCTTTTAGTTCTCCCCCTTCCCTCCCTCTTCCTACTGTGAGTCCACCTGGTGAGTCCACCAGGTCTACCATGGCCTCTATCACCCATGATCCACAGGTCTACTCCATGCCTGCAAGACCTCTTTCCAACATTCCTCCTAGGGCTAATTCCTTCCTCCTCATCCTTCAAGACCCAGTTCCTATGCCTTCCAGAAATCCTACTCCCACTAATTTCCACCACCCGCCTTTGGAGACCCTCCTGCTTTCTCAGAACACCAGCTGATACAGGCTCTGTGCATTCTGCGTTCTGGGTGCAGATCCCCACATCCCACCTGCCTGGCCTCAGCTACACCTACCGTGCCTCATGATTGGAACACCAGCCAGGCCTGCAAAAGGCTCTCCTGCCCCTGGGAGACTTGAGGTATGAATATGGAGTTAGGCCATCCTGTCCCCACCCACAGGTTGACCTTGGCCTTCCTGGCCCTCTTTGGCCAGGTGGCCTCACCCAGCCCACATGCCATCTCAGCACCTTACCCTAGTGGCATCTGAAGAGGGATCTCTGCAGAGGGCCACAGCCTTCCTGAGTCTATTATAGCCACTCAAGGACTTACAGTGGGTCCAAAACCCACTGCAGAGGCAACACAGGGTGGCCCAGGGGCCCAGGGCTCCTGTCCCTTCCCCACTTTCCCCTCAGGACCCAGGAGAAGAGCTTCCTCACAGGAAGTCACAAATATCTTGGGCCCAACAGCTTCAAATCAGCCTGGGTTTATCCCAACATTCTGGGGTGGGTCTTGGGTCTCCACCAATTTCAGGGTCTTTTCCTCCCCCATCCAGCCTTGTTCCTGGGTCCTCAGGGCAGATGGATCTTAAGAATATATTTACAAGAGTTGGAGGTTAATAAAAGACATACACACAGTTCTTTCAATACTTTTGGTATATGTTTGAGTGTTGGGGTCCTATTTGAATATCTAAACTTTCAGTTGAAATAAATGTCTGTTATATTTTCTTAATGAAGTTACATATATCTAAATCACATTATATTATACAAATTAAATCACTTTAGAAATATGTATTTTCACCATCAGGATCTTTGTCAACATGATACACACTCAGGTCACTGAACACAATTTTCCAGAACCTTCATTTTCACTTCTTTAAATACCTTCATCTAAGATTTTTGAAATAGGATACTTTTTAAATCCTTGAAGAATGTGGGCGCTGAAGATTTTATCTGGAGCCAGAGGTCCCATTTGTAAAATATTAGGAGAATTTTCCCTACACCTCCCCCACCCCAACTAAATTTCCCATAGGAAATTTGTAAATTGTCATAATGCAACTTTTAACTATATTGCTTTATTTATTTATTTATTTATATGTTTTAGAGCAGTTTATAGAAAAATCATGTAGAAAATACAGTTCCCGCATCCCACACCACTACTACCGCCCTGAGCTCACACACACAGTTTTCCCTATTATTAATATTTTGCATTAAGGTAAGGTACATTTGTTACAACTGATAAACCAATATTATTAAAATTACACTATTAACTAAAGTCCATAATTTATATTAGGGTTCACTCTTTGGTTTGCAGTGGTTTTTAAATTTTTTACATACAACATAAAATTTCCAATTTTAACCACCTGTAAGTATACAATTCAGTGGTGTTAATTAAATTCACATGTGCTAATATCACCACCATCTATTACCAAAACTTTTCCATCACCCCAAGCAGATTGCTTTTTAAGTGATCTATAGAGAGCTAGCTTCCTTTTTGCAAACTTACTTCAACAGATTATTTCTGTCAGCATCCAACACCAGCTATGGTGGGCTGTCCAGGCGGATAGCTCTTTCCCAAACAGTACCTTGTGGTTTAAAAATAATCAAAGGAAAAACAGCCTATATGGACTTGAGAAATAGAAGGCATCAACAAACCAATCACAAGTAAAGAGATTTAATCAGTCATCAAGAACCTCCCTACAAAGAACAGCCCAGGGCCAGATGTCTTCATGAGGAATTTTACCAAACAATCCAAGAAAAACTAACACCATTCTTGCTCAAACTCTCCCTAAAAAAAATTGAAGAAAAGGGACACTACCTAGCTCATTCTATGAAGCAAACATCGCTGTAATACCAAAACCTGATAAAGATACTACAAGAAAGGAAAACTACAGACCATGGTCTCTAATGAATACAAATGCAAAAATTCTCAGCAAAATACTTGCAAATTGAATCCAATGGTACATTAAAAAAATTATACAACATGACCAAGTGGGGTTTCTTTCAGGTATGCAAGGGTGGTTCTATACAAGAAAATCAATTAGTGTAATACAACACATTAACAAATTGAAAAGGAAAAATCACATGACCATCTCGATTAACACAGAAAAGGCATTCGACAAAATTCAGTATCCTTTCTTGATAAAAATACTCCAAAAGATAGGAATCGAAGGAAATTTCCTCAAATTGATAAAGGGCATATACGAAAAACCCACAGCCAGCATTGTTCTCAATGGTGAGAGACAGAAAGCCTTTCCCCTAAGATCGGGAATGACAAGGATGCCCACTGTTGCCACCGCTATTCAACACTGTGCTACAAGTTCTGGCCAGAGCAATTCGGCAAGAAAAAGAAATAAAAGGCATCAAATCAGAAAGGAAGAAGTAAAACTCATTATTTGCACATGACATGGTCCTATATTTGGAAAATCTTGAGAAATCTACAACAAAGCTCTTAGAGCTAATAAGTGATTCAGCAAAGTAATGGGATACAAGAGTACCATACAAAAATCATTAGTGTTTCTATACACTAGTGATGACCTAACTGAGGAAGCAATTAAGAAAAAAATTCCATGCACAATAGCAACTAAAAGAATCAAGTATCTAGGACGTGCACACAGAAAACTACAAAACCTTGTTAAAAGAAATCAAAGAAGACTTAAATAGGTGGAAAGACATTCCATGTTCATGGATAGGAAGGTTAAATGTCAAGGTAGTCAATTCTACCCAAATTGATCTACAAATTCAATGCAATACTAATCAAAATTCCAACAACCTACTTTGCAGTACTGGAAAAAGTAAATTATCAAGATCATTTGAATAGAGGCTATTCTGGAGGTTACTCTTACACAAGCTTCAGCTAGGTATTGCTAATTGCTACGGTATGCCAAGCCCCAACAAACAGTATCCCTGGAAACCCTAAAGAATACCCAGGATTCTACAAAAAAACTTCACTCATTAAGTTTGTTTTTCAGAATCCTAAAACTTCCACATGGTTCCTAGGTCAAATAAGCCCTGAAATCCAGAGCTACCAGTGTCTCCAAGAGCATTAACCAGTTGCATCCCTCTACCCCATAATGTCAACACCCCTTTTCAACATGAAGTTAGAATAGTCATTGCCCAAATAGCCCTAGAGATTGGGAAACAATCAAAGGAGAAGGAGTTGTAATAGAGAAGATAGGATTTAATGAATGAATGTCTGCTGAATTATTATATTGATATTTCTTTTTAGTCTCCAATGTCTTACAGCTGCTGGAAGGAAATATATGGAATTGTGGAACTGTAACCCACACCATACATCGAAATTTGTTCTATTACTACTTGTTAAAATGTAATTTGAGGGTGGGCCACAGTGGCTCAGCAGGTAAGAGTGCTTGCCTGCCTTCCCAAGGACCCGGGTTCGATTCCCGGTGCCTGCCCATGTAAAAAAAAAAAAAGAAAGAAAGAAAGAAAGAAAAAAACGTAATTTGAAAGTTACAACTTTTTTCTATATATGTTATATTTCACAGTTAAAAAAAATGTTTAGGGCGGGCCACACTGGCTCAGTGTAGAGTTCTCGCCTGCCATGCCGGAGACCCAGGTTCGATTCCTGGTGCCTGCCCATGCAAAATTAATAAATTAAAAAGTTTAAAATAGTTAAAAATTTATATGGAAAGAGGCCTCACATAGCCAAAAACATCCTAAAAAAGAACAAAGTGTGAAAAGTTATACTTTCTCACTTTAAAGCTTATTCTAAAGCCACATTAGTAGAAACAGGATGGTATTGGCACAAAGACAGACAATGGAATCAATGGAATCAAGTTGAGAGTTCAGAAATTGATCCTCAGATCTGTGGTTAATTGATTTTTGACAAGTTCGCAAATCCAATGAATTGGGACAGAATAGCCTCTTCAATAAATAGGGCTAGTGATAAGAGGTAGTTTCTTAGACCTTACACCCAAAGTACAAGCAATGAAAGAAAAAATAGATAAATGAGAACTCCTTAAGATTTAACACTTTTGTGCGTCAAAGGTGAAGAGGTGGGCAGGCCACAGTGGCTCAGTGGCAGAGTTCTCGCCTGCCATGCCAGAGACTCAAGTTTGATTCCAGGTGCCTGCCCATGCCAAAAAAAAAAAAAAAAAGGTGAAGACATATCCAACTCAATGGGAGAAAATATTATGGTAATCATATGTTTGATAAGGGTTTGATATCCAGTACATATATAGAAAAATCCTATAATACAACAATAAAAGGACAAACAACCCCATTATAAAATAGGCAAAAGATGTGAATAGACATTTCTCCTAAAAGAAATATAAATGGCTAAAAACCACATGAAAAATGTTCATCTTCACTAGCTGTTAGGGAAATACAAATCAAAACCACAATGAGATATCATCTCATACTTATAAGAATGGCTGCTATTAAGCAAACAGACAACTACAAACGTTGAAGAGGTTGTGGAGAAATGGCAAAACTTATTCACTGATGGTGGGAATGTAAAATGGTACAGCTGCTGTGGAAAACAGCATAGCAGTACCTCAGAAAACTAAATATTGAGTGGGCATTTCTATCCAGAAGAACTGAAAGCAGTGTCACAGACAGACATTTGCACACCAATGCTTTTAGCAGCATTATTCACAATTGCAAAAAGATGGAAACAATCCAAGTGCTCATCAATAGACAAGTGAATAAACAAAATGTGGTGTATACACATGATGGAATATTATGCAGCAGTAAGAAGGAATGAGGTCCTGAAGCCTGTGACAATGTGGATGAAACTTGAGGACATAATGCTGAATGAAATAAGCCAGATACAAAAGGACAGATATTATAATATGATTTCACTGAAGTGAACTAATTAGAACATGTAAACCCAGAATCTTAAAATGCAGGATATAGAGTATCTAGAAACAGACAGACCCTAGAGAAAGGTGAATGGTTACCCAATCAGTACAGAATTGTTAAAGAAGTTGAACTTCAATGTTTGGAGGTGACGAGGTGATAGTAGCTCTTTCTTACAAGTATTATACAAGTGACATATATAATACGTCACTATTATAAGTAATAGTGACGTATTGTAGATAAATTTGATTGAAAGTGATTGGTTAAAGTCATTTATATAAATTAAGTTCTCGCATGAACTACTACAAATGCACCTTTTTATTTTGTTAGAGATGATTGTGAGGAAAGCCCTCACTTTATTTCGGAGCTTATACTGTCTTCATGGAGCACCTACAATGTGTTAACACTTCTGCTAGGTGCTGGGAAACTCATTTGTGCCAAATGGTCCTGACTCTATGGTCACAGAACCCATACCCAATATTGGCCTCAAAACAAGTATCTGGGGCTTCTGGAGCACTTGTGAGAGGCACCCTCAGCCTGCGGGGGATGGGGGAGGATGCTTGGGGCTCCCACACCAAGGGCCAGGGAGAGGGCAGCATTTCAAGCAGGACGACATCAACCCCCTACTCCAGCTAAAAGCTAGATAGATGGTGTGCGAGGCAGAATAGCACCCCCAAAACAACCATATCCTAATCCCTGGAACCTGTGAATACGTTACCTTACAAAGTAAAAGAGACTTTGCAGATGTGATTGAGTTAAGACTCTCAAGATGGGAAGATTGTCTTGTATCATCTGGGTGGACCTGATATAATCACTGGGGTCCATATAAGAGGCGGTAGGAGGATCCGAGGTAGGAGTAAAAAAAAAATGTAATGATGGAAGCAAAGGTTGGAGTCATGTGAGGATGGGGCCACAGGCCAAGGAATGCAGGCAGCTGCTAGAAGCTGGAAGAGGCAAAGAGCCTCTCCTCAGAGCCTCCAGAAGAAATCAGCCTAACAGTAACCTTGACTTTAGCCCAGTAAAACTGGTTTTGTACTGCTGACCTCCAGAACTGTAGGATAGTATTCGTGTTGTTTGAATTCACTAAGTTGGTGGTAGTTTGCTACAGCAGCCATAGGAAACTAATAGAAATAGTTTGATTGAAGAGTTATCCTTGGCATGGGGCTGAGAACACAGAGCTCAAGGAATATCTCGTAAACCTGAGTGCTGGGTTATTCTGTGGTGCAGCAACCTTGCTCAGGCAGGAGGAGGTGAGTATTTGAAGCTCGAGCAGGTGTGGCTTTGCCGGACATGTTTCCAAGCATCCCCCTGGCCCTGTTGAATCATGGACGCTCCAGCAACTTCCCTTCTCCTGACTCTCAGTTACAATGCAGAAGCTGTGGACTCTGGGAACCTTTAAGAGGAGGACAAGGGGCCAAAGACCAGCCTCACTGAGTCTAAGTGCTATTTGTAACCCACACAGCTCCCAGCACACTGTCCTGCTGTCCACCCTGACCCTTCCCCAGCCTTTTGGTTACAGTGCGGTGAATTGAATGGAATGCCTTGTCAGTCCCTGTTCCCTCTCTGGTGACCACACGATGCAGTGGTGATCAGGTCAGAGCCAAGTCATGGCCCGCATGTAAGGAGGCTCTATCCTGGTTAAAGGGCTTCCAGGGGACCTGAGTCCACTTCCCTGCAGCCACCCCATCTGCCGACAGTTCTCAGGAACTAAGCCACACTCCCACCCAAAGCAGCCATGGTGCTACTCCCTCCCCTTGCTGGTAGCGACCTTCTGAGGCCTCCCCAGTCTTTAGAAAGAAGGCACCTTTTTTCTGGTCTCTAATATGCCCAAGAGCATGATGAACAGGGCAATGAAGGCCATTAGCTGGGGGACTTTCTCCATCTGTCCATCCCCTGTGCCCCCCTTTCTTCTTGCTATTTCTCTTTCTCGACTCCTGCTTCCCATTTCCCTCCCTGTCCTTGCCTTCACCACCTCAACCTCCCAATCTCTCCTGGTTTCAGTCTTGGCTCAACCTGCCATCTAGGGTGGCTTTTCTCTGGGGAGGCTGCATATAAGCCCAGCCAAGGTTTGCATCTCCAGCAATGGCCCCCACAGGCTCATCCAGCCCCACTATGGAGAGGGCAGGTTGGTCAGGCCCTGCTGTCCTGAATCCAGAGTCCAGATACTTCGGCATGTCTGGCGCTCTGCCCTTGGCCAAAATAAGAGAGACTGGGGGGACATCAGCTGGAAGTGAGGATAGCAGGAAGTGCCTGGATTCAGGCCCCTGTGTGTCCTCTCCACCCAGAACACCTCTACCTGGTAATGTTCCCGGCATTAGTTACCCCCAGAAAAACTTTGACCCTATGCCAACTCTCCCTTTACAGCTCAGTCAGTTGCTAAAATGGGTCCATCTGTCTTGCTAGCTGGAGAGTAACTTCCCAGAGCAGGCACCCTATCTTCTTAAACCTTTAGGGCCGGGGGCTGGGTAACTGGTGTCTTCACGCCATCTCAGCGGTAGCTCACATCCTTGGCTTGTTATTGGAATCACCTGGGAGGGGGACTGTAAAAGATACTGGGCCTAGTCCAACCCCGAACCCCCACCCCCAAGAAGTGTGATGTGATTGGTCTGGGAGCTGGCAGGATCCAAGATTTTGTTTTTGTTTGTTTTTGGGTTTTTTATTTTTTTTCCTTTTTATGTATTAATTTTTTTTGCATGGGCAGGCACCGAGAATTGAACCCAGGCCTCCGGCATGGCAGGCGAGAACTCTGCCTTCTGAGCCACAGTGGCCCGCTCTGTTTTTTGTTTTTATTTTTATTGACAAACCAAAACAACATACAACACGAACATTCTTAACATGCAAAGATTCCATATATGGTGTACAATCAAGGGGTCCCCAGAAGATTCTAATATGCAGCTTAAGTTAGGAACCATCAATTCTGAGCTTGAAGGTTTTGAGCTGTGTTTTCTTGTTAATGGGCTTCCAAAATAACCCTGGGCATATGGGCCTGAGATCAGGCAGCTCTATGCCAGAGGACGGTGGCATCAAGCATGTTAGAGATGATGCTGGAGTTGTCCTCTAGGCAACCTGTGGCCCTAGGCCTCAAAGTCTGTGCCCAACACCCAGCCTCCAGGTCTGAAAGGGTCCCTGTAGGCCCAGAGGTCAGTGAGGGGGTGGGGTAGGAAGGAGGAGATGGAGGGCAAACTAGGTCACGAGTCACAAGCCTTTGACATGCGCTGATGTACTGGCGGAGGAATTTCACATGAAAACAGCAGAATATAGCTTACAGACAAGAAAAATCATTCTCTTTGGTTGGAACCAAATTCAGAGGGCAGTTGAGGGGTTGTGAGGAGAGAAGAGTGAAGGGGTGTTCAGGGAAGTGGAGAGACAGTCACAGAAACTGGGCAGGGACTTTGAGAAGCTGGGGCCACAGCAGTTAACAGGGAGTAGAGGAGCGGGTGGACTATTTGAGACCCTGCAGGGTCCCTTAAACATCATAGTCCCTTCCACCTGTCATGTTCAACGTTTTTCTCCAAGTGCTTTTGTACACATCATTTGATGTACACAGTGGCCCTAGCGGGCAGGCGTTAGATCCCAGTCTCAAAGATGAGGAAACTGAGGCTCGCAGCTCAAGACCCGCCTGGCTCTGTGTGGCCTCTCCCCTTCCTCCATCTTGGAGAGGACAGAAGGAGGTCTTGCTCTTCAGAAACTGTCCCAGGTTTAGGTTCTTGGGGAGAAAGAGCCATTCAGAATCTCTCCAACCTCTCTAAGAAAACCTCCCCCAAATTGTATGGAACCCCATAAAAATGTATTCCCAAATGTACACCTGCTTTTCTTATCACCTGGCTCCTGGCAACCCGTTTGCTGATACCTAGGGCGGGGTTTCCGTCGCATCATAAAAAATAACAAAGGCGGTAGGGGCTGTATTACAGGCATATGGTAAGACGGTAAGAAAGACAAGTCTGAGGTACAGGCAACCCCAGCTCCAGAAAGGAAGCCAAGCCCAAGACAGAAGGAGGTTTGGGGCAGGGTGGGGGCGGGGGGTGGGCAAAGGCAAAGGCTTAGTGGGCGTCCCAGGTGGACACGAGACGTCAGGGGTGGCCCTGCAGAATGTTCTCCAGTGGTTTCCCCTCCCGCAGAAGTCTATGCAGGCCGCCCACGTTCCCTTCATGCAACCAGTCAAGACACCCTCCCTTTCTTATTCTGAAAGGGTCTTCAGTCTCTGCTAGGAGAGCAGGGAGCCTGCCCAGCCACTTACTACCCCAACATACACCCCTGAACCCCCAAACCATTGGGCCCCCACAGCATGTCTGCACAGAGGTTCTTTGTTTTTTATTGTCAAACCTTAACAAACACACAAACTTTCTTGACATGTGTACAATCAGTGGCTCACAATATCATCACAAAGTTGTGTGTTCATCACCATGATCACTTTTTTTGAACATCTGTATCTCTCCAGCAAAAGAAATAAAAAAGAAAAACTCATTCATGCCATACCCCTTACCCCTCATTGACCACTAGTATTTCAATCTACTCAATTTATTTTAAACTTTGTTCCCCATATGATTTGTTTATTTTGATCCATATTTTTGATGCATTGCACAGAGTTCCTGGTCCTCCTGGGCACAGCTGATTGGCCTAGAGTGGACCCTGGCCCAAGCTGAACAACTGGAATTGTTCTCAGGAATTGAAACTGGAACCAAGAGGTGCTGGTTACATTCTTGAGGTGTTTGACTCAGGAAATGATGTGAGGAGAGGCGGAGGTGGCCACATTTGGTCCTATACACATGGAGAGGCTGGGAAAGTCGGTCTCCAGAGAGAGGAGAAAAGCAAGCCGGAGAGAGAGTCAGTGGGGAGACCACAGGCCTCGGAGAAGGCAATGGATCCTGCTAGCTCCTGGCTTGCACTCTTGTTGGAGAGACACCCCCAAACACAACACAACCCCCCTTCCCCTCGCTAGTGGGAGAAGTTCCTCTAACTTTCCATCGACAAGCCTGGACTAAGACAGACATAACCACCTCCTGCCAATCTCTCTTTCTAGAACCCCTCCCCTGAGCACCAGGTCCCACCTAAGATGCTACTTCCCCAAGAAAACTCCCTCCTTCAGAACTGCCAGCATTACTTTCTAATCTTGCACGGACTTTGACTCACCTGGAATATAAAACTTGAAATTTATTTGTCCCTATAGCCATCTTCTAGTCAAAGTGGGACAAGAGATGCCTCCCCTCAAACATCAGTTTGACCTTCCATCTGGTTGTTTTTTTACTTTGAAGAAATTCAGTAAGGAGTCCCTTGCACAAATGTGAGATGAATAAATTCCCTTCCTTGCCCCAATACCTAGTTTATAAGGGCTTATAAATCTGAACAAAAGATTTCTTTTCCTTTTTTAGAACTATAACTAAATTCATCATATATTTGTATATATATATATTCCTCTTTTTAAAAAAAAAAAGATTACTTCCAAGTAGCAAGTGTTTGTTAATGACTCTGGGATGTTTCTGACCTTAACTGGGACACTGGCTGTAAGTCAGTCTCTCTGGAGCTCCTCAGGCAGGAATGACTTCTCAGGAAACAGGGTCCCTGTATGTGGTGGTCCCAGCCTTCTGACTGAACCTTGCTAGCACACTCCACTCTAGCTGGGACAAGTTTCCTCTATTCCCCTCCAGCATGTGGAGTTGCTGGGCTTTGGCACAGGCAGTGGCTCTTGCCCCGAGCCCTCTCTCCTCTCCTCTCTGCCTATCTCGGCTTCCTGACCCCTTGGGTGCTGACCACACTGCCCTCCAGCATGTGACCTTCTCCTTCCTGTGAACACCCACAGCCTCCGTTGTCAGAATGGCTTCTCTGAGCACCCAGCATGTGATTTGGCAGCTTCCTGAGGCTAAAATCTGTTTCCCATTTGAATGGTTATTTGCATAAGCTTCAAACCCAAGGTGACCAGTAGCAGTTTCTTGGCACAACTTTCAAGTTCCCCTGAGCCAGGGACTGCCCCATCTGCCTTTCTGGTTTTGTCTGTTCCTACAATCCTCCCTAGGTTGGTTCCAGACCTTATTCATCTTTGTTTCATGAACTCCCTAAGCCAGCGCAGCACCTTGCCCAGAGCAGATACTCAAAATATTTGACTTGAAAGCATAAATATTCATTGAGTTGAATCAGTGTTGCTTCTTTAGGAGAGAAGAACCATTTGTGATCCTGTCTTGCTTGGCTTGAACTAAGTTTAATGCCACCCATCCAAAGAAATTCCCATTGAGGGCTGTCAGATCTTATGATCTCTGCAACTGGCAGAGAGCCCGTGGCTGCACAGGGCACAGTCCCTCGGAGCACGCCCTTTGGTGATAAGCAGTGGGAGCATATAATTTATTGTTCAACCCAGGACACTTTTTTTTTTAACTTTTTTTTTATTGTATAACATAACATATATACAAAGCAAAGGAAGAAAGAAACAATAATGTTCAAAGTACTCTTCAACAAATAGTCACAGGACAGATCTAAATTGTCTCAGATTTTTCCTTCTAGCTGCTCCAGAATATTGGAGGCATCAAAATGGACTTTTTCTCCCTTTTTTGTGAACAATAACATATATACAAAAAAAGTAATAAATTTCAGAGCATATCACAACAATTAGTTGCAGAGCAGATTTCAGAGTTTGGTATGCAACCTAGGACACTCTTGAGAGTGAACTGACAACATTGCTGGGACCATCCCAGACAAACGGGCTGGATGGTCACCCTCGGCAATAGATCATGTTCTGTGGTCAAATCCCTGTAAAAAAAAAAAAAAAACAAGCAAAACTGGTATGCACGGGAAGTTCAGTGGTAGAATTCTCACCTGCCATGTGGGAGACCGGGGTTCAGTTCCTGGCCCATGTGGACTCCAAAACAAGAGGGAAAAATCAAGGTTTTTAAACATAAGAACTTGCTAAAACTCAAAGTAGGTAGGTGCCAAGATCGCTTTATTTTAAAAGCCGATTGTGTTGTTGAAGAAAAGGCTGTGTTCTCTGCCCATCTTAGCTACGCTTCGAGGCTGCTTGGGGAATTGATTTGAAGATGTGTATGCTCCTGGGCCTGGGGTTTTCTGAAAACAGAACAGAAAACAGAGACTAATGAGGTGGTGGCATCGGAACCCTGGAGCCTCCTGTGCCTGGCACGTGGCTGCTGCTTAGACATGACTGAGAATTCCCCGTGGCGAGACACAGGGCCACACCAGCCCCGCCAACCCTTGACCTGGAACGTGTCCTTGGAGCTAAGGCTTGCTCCGTCAGGGTCTCTCAGCAAGGCTGGGGAGGTGCTGAGAGAAGGAAGGACAGGACAAGCCCGCTGCCACCTAGCACCTGCAACCCAGGGCTCGCTTTCTCCCAAAGCTACTCTGCCAGGCAGCACCTGTCCCCAGGGATGCCAGTGCCCTCCCCTAGTGGTGAGCGGATGGAGAGAATGGTTCTGAACCCATTTTTTAAAAGGTCATGTTTTCATTTTGATGAAATTCTTGAAAAACTACTTTCCGAATAATTTAAAGTTTCTCCTCAGCACTGATAAATTGCCAATGAATGTCATTTTCACAAACTAAGGCTTCAATCCCTTCCCACAGTGTTTCCCGTGCCGGAGCGCACGCACATATTATTGAAGCCCAAGGAGATTTTTTTTTGTCTTAGGTTTGTTTGAGAGACACCAGTGTGGTAGGTAAAGGCAAGGGTTTTCATCTCCCACAGGGTTCAGGTCCTAAACCTACCACCTCTGCCTCAGTGTGTCCTGGTTCAAATGCTCCCCATGCCTCCTGCAATGACTGAGGCAGGTGGCTGGAGGCTTCTACCACCAGTATTATATGCTATTAGCACCTACTCGTTATTTCCAAACTTCTTTTTAGTTTGTTATCTCTTCAGGACACAGTGAGAGTGGAAATAGGATTATCCTGAGAGTGGAACAGAAGCATCAGCCCAGAGTGGATGACATCAGCTGCCTGCAGCGCCTTAAATGACAGGATGTTTCCCTTGCCAAAAGCTGAAGAGTAGCCTGGAAATCTCATCAAGTCCTGGCCGGATGTCAAAGGAAACTGAAGCCTTTATTGGTGCTATTAATGAGGATCCAACATGCGTGTGGGGTCCCAGAACACAAGCCCACAGAGCAGGAGGTTGAGCGGACCTGGGCCCCCCCAAGGCCACCCCTCAGGACACTGCCAGCTGGGATTAGTCACCTCAAGAACATCCTGCCCAGTCCCCCAGCCCTGATTTCACTGTCACCAAGTGACCTCTGATTGACTTTAGCATCCATCAAGATTTTCCTATAAGAGAGAGACTCCATAGAGAACAGACCCATCAAGTGGGTCTGCAGACATCAAGCTCCATCAGTGGAGTCCCATAAATTAATACTAAACCCTCTGACTTCTCTATCAGTTTCCTAGGAGTTTGGTTAGCATGAGTCAGACCTCGTAAGGATGATCATCCCTGTGTGCTCTTACAAAAATCTGTTTCTGGTGACACTGTCAATTGTGAGGGTCTGCTTAAGAGACCCATCAGCCTTCCATTGATGGTCTGTTTTTAATTTTACTGGACTCACCTCTCCAACACCCCTCCAAATAAACCCTAACACCACAGTGGAGCAGAGATTCTGAAGGGGATGGCCTTGGACACCACAGGCCGGACTGAGGAGGTGATCTGTAGGCCTGTAGGCCCAGCAGCGGCCCTCTCCTACCCCCTGCCAGGGCTTCTCCCCTCCACCTCTCCTATCCCATCCCACTCCACCCACGTGGGCCTATTTTATTATAAGCAGAACTACTAAGCAGTTCTGCCTCTCCAACCATCTCAAATGACCCCACATACCAGAAAGAATTGGAGGCTTTCAGACTGGGGTGCAGGTTTAGGGAATTAAAACTGTCTTTGGGTGTTTAAAAAAAAAAGCCACATTCCTAACCTCCATGTTATGCTTTCACAACCTCTCCTGGTATTCTCAAGGTCTCTGAGGTTCTCTGCACGCACCCAGCATCTGCCTTTATTGTACCTTTGTGGACTTGAGCCTCTTCTCTGTCTGTCCTGCGTCCTCAGAGCAGAGTGATTACTTGTGGCTTAATGATCACCTTTGGTTCAATATTAAATGCTTTAGCTCTGACTTTTTGCTTTTTTGGGCCCCCAGAAACCACATACACAAAGAATAGATCTGGTGCGAGGTGGAGGGGGGCAGCCATTGCAAAGCACCCAGGGCATAACATTGATGACTAGTTACCGGGCTCTATTTTTGGCTGGACTCAATTCAGCCATGGCCTTGGGTGTGCCTCTGAGCATGCAGCTGGCTGAGGGTATGCCAGATGAAAGAGTTCTATACTCTTTACTGCTTTGACAAGCATATATTAAACCGTATATACGTATAACCCCCCAGCTCCCCATCCCTGCACTAGTCTCACCAACCCCTCCTCCACACACTCACAACCGCAAAACCAACCACCACAATCACACCTCTGGGGGAGTCTGTCTTTTAGAATACTTACTGAACAGGTGGGCAAGAATCGAGGTACTCTGGATTGAAAACAAGAAGTAACAGAATTTGTTGTGGGTATTTTCAGGTTATAATGACCTGGTCCTGGACCCTCATGCTATAGAAAAATTCAAAAACAAAAACAGAGTGTTTACTATTACTAATGTTTGGCATCATTTAAAGCTTTATTTGCCTTCCACAAATATGCACATGGATCAATGTGATACAGTAGAAAGATCCCTGAATGTGGGCTCAGAAGACATTTTTAAGATGTGACTTGAAATGACTCGTTGTGAAATGGGAATAAAACCTGCTTTACCTACCTCATGTGATAACTGTGAAGACTGAAAGAGATAAAGTGACCTGTGACATCTCCCCTGTCCCTGCCAAGGCTTCCTGACACCCACAGGCCTCCCTCCCCAGCCCACCCACACCTCACGTATGTCTCACTCCATAGCTATTCTACTGACTGCCAATAGTGTCTTGCTGCTTCAGCCAGATACTGAAAATTGCCACAGTATGTCAAGCCCCCACCAACAGTTTTTCTGAGAACCCTAGAGAATATCCTGGGCTCTAAGGCCCTGTAAAAATTTTTCTTAGTTTATTTTTTCAGAAACTTAAGGCCTCCATATTTTTCCTCTGCAAGATAAGCTCTGAAACACAGAGGTAAGTCTCTCCAGGAACATCAGCCAGTTTCATTCCTCTACCCCAAAAGGTCAACACCCCTTTGCAGATGAAGCAGTTAAAATAGTCATTGCCCAGATACCCTGAAGATTGAAAGATCAAATGAAAGGAAGGAGGTGTAACTGGGAAATTAGGTTCTAACAAATGATTATGACTTCTGATTCATTATATAGATATTTCTTTTTAGTTTCTAGTGTATTAGAATAGCTAGAAGGAAATACCTGAAATTTGTTGAACTGTAATCCAGTAGCCTTGATCTTTGATGATTGTATAACTATATAGCTTTTATTGTGTGACCATGTGATTGTGAAAACCCTGTGACTGATACTCTCTTTATTCAGTGTATGGGTAGATGAGTAATAAAATAAAGAAAAAAAAAAGGGTAAGGGTAAGGGGTTTGGGATGTTTTGGTGTTCTTTTTTATTTTTCAGAGTAATAAAAATGTTCTAAAATTGACTGTGGTGATGAATGCACAATTATATGATGATATTGTGAGCCATTAATTGTATACATTGGATGGATTATATGGTGCATGAATATATCTCAATAAAATTACATTTAAAAAAAAGAGAAAATTCCCTGACAACCCCGGAAAAAAATTTATTAAAATTGTGGCTTGTTGCTCTGAGATGAAAGCTGTATAAAATGTTCTTACTCTTTCATATAAATGTAATATTTGTTATCTTTGTTCAAGAAAGCATTCACAGAAATTCACTGATGTAAGTGCAACGCCACAAAATTAGCATAAACAATTAACACAATTAGAAAATGACAAACGTCCCAACAGAAAAGTTAATATAAGGCAATTCACAAAGAGGAAATACAAACAGCCAAAAAAATTGGGGGTGAGTACTCTATAATCTCATTAATAATAGAAATAAATTATAATTTAAAATGTTTTATTTATTATTAATCTAGAAAATTACAAAGGTGAAAGAAAAGGAAAGAGAGGAAGGAAAGGAGGGAGGGAGGGAGGAGGAAGGGGTGAAGGAGGAAGGGAGGAAATTCAGTGAATTTCTGTGAATGCTTTCTTGAACAAAGATAACAAATATTACATTTATATGAAAGAGTAAGAACATTTTATACAGCTTTCATCTCAGAGCAACAAGCCACAATTTTAATAAATTTTTTTTCCGGGGTTGTCAGGGAATTTTCTCTTTTTTTTAAATGTAATTTTATTGAGATATATTCATGCACCATATAATCCATCCAATGTATACAATTAATTATAAGGGAGGAAGGGAGGAAGGAAAAAAAGAAAGAAGGAAGGAAAGAAGGAAAAGAAACCCAAAACTTTAGCACCCATCACAGGTACACTTAATATGAGACTGGCAGAAGTATAAATTTAAATTACCTTTCTGGAGTGTTGTCTGGCAAAATATGAAACATCTTAAAAATGTATATAGTGATCCAGAGGGAGAAGAAGAAGAAAGGAGGCGGGTTATAAGATTGCTGCAGGTATCCAGGCCTGCAGCTCAGATGTGGTAGAGAAAATGGAAACAGCCTAACCACCACTCTGTGAAATGGTGACACGATGCTAACCTTTTTTTTTCCCCTAGTAATTCACTTTTTTCCTCTCTCATTTTCAAATAGCTAGTGCTCTACCTCAGGGGTGGGACAGAACAGAAAGCAGAAATGAGTGTTTCTAGAATAATGACACATCTGCTTGAAAATAAGGTAAGTGAAGTATAGAAAAAAATTGACTAGGTCTAATAGTTGAAAGGGTGCATGGGAATTCAATATAGCATTCTGATTATATTGGTTTGGGGGCTTTTTTTTTTTTTTTTTTTTGGTAATTTAAGGCCTTTAATAATAGGTGCTTGCAATGTGTTGACTTTTTTGAAAAAACCAAGTTGTAATCTTTTATTACAAATTAAAAATCTCAACTTGACCAGATACGAAACAATTTTAAAACCTTTAAAGGTGTATCGAGAAAAACAAGACCTCTCCAGATTAAAAAATAATAATTATAAATAAATAACAATAGCAAAAAACATGCTGCATAGATAATGCAGATAGTTCTAGTTATCTGGTCAAAGGGCAAAAAGCAAGCACTTAGGGTTTTCAACTCCAATCTTTGCTCACTTCTTATTGTTGGAATTTCATCTTCACGCTACCGGATGACGGTGGAGATGGGCAGCCTTTACTCAACCATGCCCTGCTCAGCCTCGGGAGCCGAGGAATTCTCAGCTGGTAGGTGGACTGCTTTTGTCTCTTTGCCATCTTGTGGTTTTCTGGGCCTCTGCGTGGCTAACTGAAGTTACGGTCGTTGAGATGGCTGCTGACCTCGGGGCTCAACTCCTTGATTTTCCTTATCATCTTCATTGCCTTCCTCTCTAGGCAGTTTTGGCCAGAGGCCCCTACGGAATCGTGGTCTATAACCCCGCTACCTATTTTGCCTCACTGGTCTACCCTGTCCTCCTGCACCCGGGTTGCCTGCACCCTCCATCAGCTCCCGTGCACAGGAGGGTGGGAATACCGTGGGCCATGCCCTCAGGGTCTCCGCAAGCCGTAAGGTGGGAATTCGCCCAGGTGGGTCCGGCCTCCGGGAGCCTTCTTAGATTCCTCTTTCTTTTCCCCACTCTCACTCTTCTGGTAGTTTCGCTGGTAAGTGCGTGGAGGACCCCTACGACGGGAGAGTATCTGTAACTGTTAGGACTGCTGCACATTTACTGCCTTGCCCTGGAACTCCACCAGGGCCTGTGACGTTTGCTGCCTCCGCCGCCTTTTCTCCTCCAATAGCATCAAACCCCACGGTCTCTCCTACTCCTACGCCTGCCCCTGGCAGGTGCCACGGGACGTGAGGCCGCTGCCCATGATGCGGGGCTGGCTCTGGCCTCGCCGCGCGGGGTTGCGGTGCTGGCGCCCGGCCGGCTGCGGCCACGGGGCTGCGGATAACTAGGCAGGGCGGAGGCGGCGCTCAGGGCACTCTGAGGTTGGCCCTTCGCTCCTGTGGTTGTTTTCACTTTTTTTTTTTTTAATTATTAGCGCAGGTATAGGTTTACAGAAATACAGAAAGTGCAGAGTTTCCATCTCGAACCACCACACACACACACACACACACACACAGTTTCAGTACTATTAACACTGCATTAGTATGGTATCTTTGTTACAATTGATGAAACAATATACTGTAATTATATTATTAACTATAGTCCATAGTTTATATTAGGGTTCACTCTGTGTTGTAGTTCTGTTGTTTCGTGTGTGTGTGTGTGTGTGTGTGTGTGTGTGTGTGTGTTTTGGTAACATACATACAACCTAAAATTTCTCATTTTAACCTCTTTCAAATATACAATTCTTTGGTGTTAATCACCTTCACAAAGTTGTGCTACCGTCACCCCATCCATCACCAAAACTTTTCCACCTGCCCCCAGACAGAAACTCAGCATGGATTAAATATTAATGTCCCCTTCCCTACCCCCAACCCAGGCTCCTGGTAACCTGTAATTTCTGACTCTGTGAATTTGAGATTCTAATTATATTTCTTGAGATTTTTACAATATTTGTCCTTTTGTGTCTGGCTAATTTTACTCAACTTGATGTCTTCAAGTTTCATCCATACTGTAGCATGTATCAGAATGTCATTCCTTTTAATGGCTTAATTATCCATTGCATGTGTGTACCACATTTTGTTTATCCATTCCTCTGCTAATGGACACTTGGATTGCTTCCACCTTTTGGCAGTTGTGAATAATTCCACTATGAACATCATTGCCAAAAATCTGTTCAAGTCCCTTATTTCAAGTAGAATTGCTAAATCATATGGTAATTCTATACTCAACTTTCTGAGGAACTGCCCAACTGTTTTCCATAGTGGCTGCACCATTTGACATTTCCACCAACAAAGCAGGAAGGGTCCTATTTCACCACATCCTGCCCAACACTTGTTAGTTTCCATTTTTAAAATAATAGCCTTTCTAGTGGGTGTGAAGTGATATCTCTTTGTGGTTTTGATTTGCATTTCCCTAGCAGCTAATGATGTTGAGCATCTTATCATGTACTTAATGGCCATCTGGATATCTGTCTTCTTTGGAGAAATGTCTATTCAAGTCCTTTGCCCATTTTTTAGTTGGGTTGCCTTTTTGTAGATTGTAGGAGTTTGTTATATATTCTGGGTATTAAACTCTTATAACCTATATGGTTTCCAAATATTTTTTCCCATTTGCAAATTTCTCTCTTTACTTTCTTGATAAAGTCCATAGATGCACAAAAGCTTTTAATTTTGATGAAATCCCATTTTTCTATTTTTCTTTTGTTGCTTGTGTTTTTAGTGTAAAGTCTAAGAAATCATTGCCTACTACAAGATCCTGAAGATGTTTCCCTATGTTTGTTTCTAGGAGTTTTATTGTTTTAGTTCTTTTTTAAGTCTTTGATCTATTTTGAATTAATTTCTGTATATAGTGAGAGGTACACCTTCACTCTTTTGCGCATGAATATCCAGTTTTCCCAGCACCATTTGTTGACGAGACTATTCTTTTCCCATTGAGTGGATTTGATACACTTGTCAAAAGCAACTGACTATAGATGTGAGAGTATTTCAGAATTTTCAATTCTATTCCATTGGTCTATTTGTTTGTCCTTGTGCCTGTACCACATTATTGTACTGTGCTTTATTTAATGTTGCTTTGTAATAAGTTTTAAGATTAGAAAATGTGAGTCCTCCGACTTTGTTCTTCTTTTGCAAGGTGGTTTTGGCTATTCAGGGACCATTATTAACCTTCCATATGAATTTGATGACTGGCTTTTCCATTTCTGCAAAAATGACTGTTAGAATTTTGAATGGGATTAGTATGAATCTGTGAATCACTTTGGTTAGAATTGTCATCTTAACAATATGTAGTCTTACAATCCATGAAAACAGAATGTCCTTCCATTTATTTATGTCTTCGTTGATTTACTTTAGCAACATTGTAGTTTTCTATGTATATGTCCTTTACATCCTTGCTTAAATTTATCCCTAGATATATTATTATTTTCATTGCTATTGTAAATTTTCCTTAATTTCCTCTTCGGATTGTTCATTACTAGTGTATAGAACATCACGGATTTTTTTTTTTTTGTATGCTGTGCGGTAGGTCGCATTTCATTCTTTTTCCATGTTAATGTCCCATTGTTGTAGCACCATTTGATTTTTTTTTTTTTTTTTTTGGATGCATGGGCTGGGAATTGAACCTTGGTCTCCCACATAGCAGGTGAGAATTCTACCACTGAACTACCCATGCACCCCCTACCACTGATTTTTGCATGTTGACTTTGTACCTTGCTACTTGAATGAATCCTTTTATTAGTTCTAGTATCTTTTTTTGTGAATTTTTGGGGGACTTTCAATATATAGGATCATGTCATCTGCAATTGGGGAAAGTTTTACTTCTTCTTCTCCAATTTGGATGCCTTTTATTTCTTTTCCTTGCTTAACTGCTCTGGCTAAAACTTCTAGCACAATTTGAAAAACAGTGGTGATGGTAGGCATCTTTGTCTTATTCCTGATCTTAGAGGGAAAGCTTTCAGTTTTTCACCATTTAGTGTGATGTTAGTTGTGTGTTTTAAATTTTTCATAACACAAAGTTAAGAATAATACATATTTATACTTTTACCCAGAAATTCCACTTTTAGGAATTCAATAATTAAGAATATGTTTAAATAGTTAGCCACAAAGTCATTCACTATATCTTGCTTCTAAAAAATTGGAAAAATTGAAAATTGGAAACAAACTAAAATGACCAATGATATGTAGCTGGTTAAACAAATCATTATCCATCCATCTGTCCAGTGTGATGAATTTTCATATAAAAAACTATTCCCAAATATTGTTAGTGAAAAATGCAAGTTTTTAAAAAATGCATAGTAAAAACTTAGAATGGAATTATCTCTGGGTGATAAGAGATATCTGAGTATATCTCAGTACTCAGATAAGAGATATCAGACAGTATGCTGAGTATGCTGGCATGTTGAGTAAAAAAAAAACTAATTGCTTATCTGCATTTTCTAATTTTCCTATAATGTACATGAATGCCTCGAAAAATGAAAATATTTAATTGTATAGATAAAAAAATATTGAATTTGGGTCAAGGAAAAAGAAGTAGAAAAAGAAAAGATAAAACAAGCAGTAAGCGTAGAATAGAGAAACATATCCTGGTATATCCTTGTAATAGGTAAATCTGGGTCACAAATTAGCCAATGGATATGACTGAACACACACCCCAGACTCAGACCTTCTGCGGGTTTAAGAACAAGTCTTTCCCCTGCCTACTCTGGCGGGTGGCACAGGCGTGTAATTAGGGCTGCCATTTTCAATTATTCCACCATGAACGGAGTCTGTTATTAACAGCCAAGCATAAGCCTGATAATGAAGGGATAGATGAAGACTCATAATTTTAAAACTCATGGCAGAGGGATGAGAACAGTCACGTTTTCAAACTCATGCACATGTGTGACTGAGATCCTTATCAGGAGGAAGCTATCTGTATGGCGTGTGTGTACCTTGCTTCACATTGGAGAAATCTGTGCCACCATAAAAACAAAGGAGTAAACACTAGTGAAATTTTGGGAGAAACGGTCCATGCAACCTCCCCTTTGTTCGTCCATAATAATGCAGTACCCTCCGGCCAGATCAATAGCTAAGGCAGAAAGGGATGCTGCATGTTCGCATGGATTCCACGCACACAACCACCATTGCAAGCATGGCCAAGAAACACTGCAAGCTGCATCCTTTCCCCTCAAGCCTAATGTGGCTTTTATTTCTAAGCTTCCAAATCAGGAGCTCCTCAGGAGTCCTGTCAGGCCTGATGGAGTACTAATATGTACCTGTGCCAACCAGAAGCCTCTGTGCATGGGCTTGACTTTCTGAATCAAATGGACCAAGACGTAGAACAGAAGGAAATTACTGAAAGCTTTTTATCCTACATGTGTCAGAAGAAATCTTTAAGAGGGAACATGAGGGAATTGGATACCAGCCCAAGTTAATATTCCAGAAGCCACAGGAATGCTGAGGCAGGCAAAGTCATGACTGTTTCAAATGAAAAATAACAATTCTGCAGTGATCCTACAACGGTCAGGAAGCAGTTCCATCAGTGCCCACTTCCGCGCCATGTAAGGACGGCTTGAGTGGGCACAGCAAAAATACAGGGAAGAGACTCGGTCCAAACTGGCTCTGAATGAATGTGGATCCAGAAATGGATCCAGTTCAACAGGAGGGTGCTTAAAATAAGAAAGACATTTGAACCATGTCCTATTTTTCCTTGAGGTTGGGAATTCTCCCTCCTTTACTGGAGACCATTGAACGTGATCCAGAGTTTTGGTCTCACATAACATATGATGTATGTGTGAATGGAAGGCACCAGAGTTCACCAAGCAGTACTAAGCACCTCTTACACAGTCAAAGGGAAAGTTTCTTAAATCTTCCTTATGTCAAGACCATACTTTGGCAACTCTGGGTTTCCTGATGCTAACCCCTTCAAAGACAATTGTCATTTGGTGCCAGGGACACCTGGATACCCTCCTTGAGTTCCAGAACCCGATGCCAGAGGAAATCACAGGAAATCTTTTATAGTATCCACTCCTCTGCTTTGAAGCATGATTACATCTTAACCCCCCTGACAAGGTGGTATCTTTTTCTTCCTTTAAAAATAATACTATTTAGTTGACTCTCTACTGGAGGGCAATTTTAACCAATAGGAGCTCTAGGGCTTGTATAAATGAATAAGTTGTTTATCTTTGACCTCAGAAGAGTTTAAAGTCCAGAGAGCGGACAGACAGAACCAAACAAAAATACCACAAAAGAATAAATGTAAGAAGCTGGGTGGTTATTAGTGAAGGCAGCTACCTGCTTGGCTTCAAAATTCCAAACCGAGTCATGGGGTAACCTGACTGTCCTAGCTAAGTGTGGCTTCAGTGGGCTTCAGGATATTGCCAGAGGGCCAGAGCTTTCAACTTACTGCAAAAGATTCAGAATACACTGTCTTTTCTAGAGTGCTCCTGGGTCCTTTTCAACAATGAAGAAGCTTGACTTATTTGGTTCCAATCCCTCATGGGCGATAATTCTGTAGCATTTAGGCCTTAGGTAAACCCTGGCATGTCCCCCATTGAGCGCACTCCTTCTCCAGGGCTGAGAGGATGGGACTAGTAAATCTATACGACACTGCTCAGGAATTAAAGTGTGTATCCCTTTGGGAAAGGTCAGGGCAACAAAATGTCAGGGGCCTCTAAAAGACCATATGGGAGTAGATAAAATTGTCCCAAGTGTTCAGCTCATTTCTTCATTCAACTGGTATACAGTGTTCTAGGTAGTGTGCTGGAAGCTGGGAATCCAGTGGTATGTGATTGCCTCCCAATATCCATATCCCATTCCTTAGTGTTAGAACTCATAGTGAGCACACATCAACCCAGAATAAACACTAAATTTCCCACCTTCCCTTACAGCAAGATGTGGCCACATGACTAAGTTCTAGCCAACAGGATGGAGGTAGAAGAGGTATATGCAAATTCCAAGGAGCATCCTTAAGAAGAGGGCAGTTTGTCCTTCTCAGCACTCTTGGGCCATGGAAATGGAAGCCATGCTTAGCAGAACAGCACACAGAAGGAGTCTGATGCTGTAGAATTATCATGTCAGACCTGTACTGTCTACTGCAGGAATTTTATCATATGAGAAATACTTGAATTCCTAGCTTCTTTATAATATTATTATTTTGGGTCTCTGTTTCTGGCAGCTGAACTTGGTCCTAACTGTTACAATAGTTGCATGTATCTTGCTCTCGTGGGGCTTACATTTTAGCAGAGGATATATACTTTACAAAAAGATTCTATGTTAGGCAACAAAACAAATGTAAATAAATTTTAAAAGACCGAAACCACAGAAAGTACCTCATCTGATCACAATGTAATGAAATCAGAAATCAAAAGAAGAAGGAAAACTGGAAAATTCAAAATATGTGGAAATTTAAAACATACTTTAAAACAACCAATGGGTTAAAGAAAAAATCACAGTGAAATTAGTAAGTAGTCAGGCAAATGAAAATGAAAACACAACACATCAAAACTTAAGGGATGTCAGTGGAAGAGTGCTTGCCTTCCATGTGGTAGACCCAGGTTCAATTCCCGGACCATATATGTAAAAAACAAAACAAATAACAAACAAACAAAGAAACTTAAGGGATGAAGTGAAAGCAGTAATCAGAAAGAAATTTATAGTTGTGCCTACATTGGAAAAGAAGAAAGATCTCAAATCAATAACTTAACCTTCTACATTATTGAACTAGAAAAAGAAGAGCAAACCCAAAGGAAGCAGGAGGAAATAAAGTTTAGAGTGGAGATAAATGAGGTAGAGAATAGAAAAACAATAAAATCAAAAAAAACAAAAGTTGGTTCTTTGGAAAGCTCAACAAAATAGACTTTTAGCTAGACAACCAAGAAAAAAAGAAAATTCATGTTTCTAAAATGAGGAATACTGTGGGAACATTTTTCCTGACCTTATAGAAAAATTAAAAGACTATAAGAGAATATTATGGACAATTATATGTCAACAAATTAGATAATCTAGATGCACAAATTCCTAAAAACATACAAACTACCAAAAGCAATTCGAGAAGAAATACAAAATCTGACTAGGACTCTAATAGAGATTGCATCAGTAATCAAAAACATCCAACAACAAAAAGTCCAGGAACAAATGGCTTTACTGGGGAATTCAATCAAATGCTTAAAAAAGCATACTAATTCTTCTCAAACTCTGCCTAAAAAACAGAATAGGAGGGAATACTTCTTAATTCACCCTATAAGGTCCATATTACCCTGATACCAAAGCCAGACAAAGACAACAGAAGAAAACTACATATCAATATCCCTAATGGGTAAACATACAAAAATCCTCAACTAGAAACCAAAACCAGCAACATATTAAAAGGATTATACACCATAAGCAAGTAATTCCAATCCTAACAATATACCCAAGAGAAGTGAAAACAGGTGTTCACACACAAACCTGTACACAAATGTTCAAAAAGTTGAAACAACCCAAATGACCATCAACTGACAAATGGATAAACAAAGTATGGTATACCTAGACAATGGAATAGTTTTCAACCATAAATAGGAATGATGTACTGATGATCCATACGCTAACATGGAACCTTGAAAACACTGTTTTCTGAAAGAAACCAGATACCAAAAGCCATATATTGTATGATTCCATTGATATGAAATGTCCAGAACAGGCAAATCCAAAGATACAGAAGGCACATTAGTAGTTGCCAGGGGCTGAGGAGAGGTTCAGCGGGTACTGACTGCTTAATAGGTACAGGGTTTCTTTTTGCAATGATGAAATGTTCTGGAATTAGATGGTGGTGATGGCTGACCAACACTGGGAATGTGCTGAAAATCCCTGACTTATACACTTTAAAATAGTTAAAATGGTGAATTTTATGTTTTATGGATTTTACCTCAGTTTAAAAAAATGCTGAGGAAGAGTTTGGAGGGCAAAAGGGATGTGGGAAGGGTTTGTATAGGAAGCAGTGATAGAAAAGGTCAGGGAAGGCCAAACTAGGCGGGCCCTTGAGGGCAGCCCTAGAGAGGGGGATGCTATTCATTTTAGCTCTGTTGAGACAACTTTGCTGTATCACAAATTTAAAACAGAAAACGCTAACTGACCTGTGTTGAATTAATTAGTAGAAAAGACCAAAGAGAAGATTATTAATGGTCTCTGGGACATCTTAATCTTTAGACAAGTTAATAGTAGTTCTTTTCCATTCAGTTTTTTTAACTATGTTATGTCTCAGAGGGTGGGGACTGAAGCTAGGTTGAATGTGCCAAATTTTCTTAAAACAGTAAGTCAAATCCACAAATAGTCACTGACACCTGCTGGGTCCTTTATGACAGGGATCCTGGGAGATGCTAAAAACCATTTAATGTAGGATCAATGACTTCAGGGTGCCTACAATCTAGTTGTGGTAGTGAGGGTCAGGTGTCAGCTTGGCCAGGTAAAGGTGCCTAGTTCTATTGCTATGGACATGAGCCAATGGTACGTGAACCTCATCTGTTGCTCATTACATCTGCAGTCAGCTAAGAGGCGTGCCTGCTGCAATGAATGATGTTTAATTTAATTGGCTGGTGCTTAAATGAGAGAGCTCAACATAGCACAGCCCAAGCAGCTCATCTCAGCACTTGCAACTCAGCGCAAGGCCTTTGGAGATACAGAAAGAAATCACCCCAGGGAAAGTTGTTGGAACCCAGAGGCCTGGAGAGAAGGCCAGCAGAGACCATCCTGTGTCTCTGGCATCTCCCAGATGTTTTCCTAATGGTAGGAGAAGCAGCTTCAGATGAGGGAAGGAACTCTGGGAGGCCATCTTTCTCTCTTCAGTGCCTCTGGCACCAGAAGATTCCTCTCACCTAGATAGCAAACATACCCTTTTTGCAGTCCCGATAGTGGGTATCCGTGGTTTTGTGTCCCAGCATCCCTTCCCTATTCTTCTAATAACTAAACTCTTTTTCTAGGTTTGGATCAGGCGTACCCATTACCACCACCACCATTAAAAAGACATAACCCAGTGCTGAGGAGAGAGCCCACTACTCCTTGTCACAGCGATTGGTTCAGGGGCAAGCACGTGACCCTAGCCTAACCAATCGGAGGAGCCTGCTGCTTTTTCAGTCTCTGGGAGCGGAGCCCGCGGCGTGCAGATCTGGGAAGCTTGTGGCCATGTCCTGCTGTTGGAAAATGAACGTCCAAAGATGGGGCAAGATAAATCAGTTTGAGAAGAATTAGTATGCTTTTTTAAACATGTGATTGAATTCCCCAGTAAAGCCATTTGTTCCTGGACTTTTTGTTGTTGGACGTTTTTGATTACTGATGCAATCTCTGTTAGAGTCCTAGTCAGATTTTGTATTTCTTCTCGAATTGCTTTTGGTAGTTTGTATGTTTTTAGGAATTTGTGCATCTAGATTATCTAATTTGTTGACATACAATTGTCCATAATATTCTCTTATAGTCTTTTAATTTTTCTATAAGGTCAGGAAAAATGTTCCCACAGTATTCCTCATTTTAGAAACATGAATTTTCTTTTTTTCTTGGTTGTCTAGCTAAAAGTCTATTTTGTTGAGCTTTCCAAAGAACCAACTTTTGTTTTTGTTGATTTTATTGTTTTTCTATTCTCTACCTCATTTATCTCCACTCTAAACTTTATTTCCTCCTGCTTCCTTTGGGTTTGCTCTTCTTTTTCTAATTCAATAATGTAGATAAATCAGTGGCCAGACATGACAGAGATTATATGTACCAATGAATTCCGTCCCACTTTCATGCTTTTATTTTCTGCTTAAACTAATTTGGTGTGGTTTCTATCACTTGCAATTGAAAAAAAAATCCTAATACATTCTCCTTCTTTTCCTAGTCAAGTTATTGTTAAAAGGAAAGCAAGCAGGAAAAGCTTCACCTTCGCAGCTAGATAGTGATACATGACTCTGCTGATGTTAATATGATTGGAAAAGTTACATAGATTTAAGAAAAAAAATTGCCAGGAAAAATTTTCTTAAAAATCCGAATGTATCTGGAGTTATATTGGAAAGTTTATATTTTCCCCAAAATGTTAGCCTCAAGTGAAATCAACTTTCAGGAGATTGAGGCTCAGACCTGCTTTAATCATCTTAACTCTCAGATTACACTCAATAAGAAATCAATTTGCGTTTGGCTTCATTCATTCTATGTTAATTATTTTCTTCTAAAATTCTTAAATGCAAAAACAGTTAAAATAACTTAAATTTCATTCAAAACACTAATTTTAATGCATAGAGGATGCCATAGTTCTGACATCCCTTTTCAAACTCTATTAAATGTGACTAGGCAAGTCACATAATGACCATTTATATCTGTTCATATAATTCTGCTTATCCAATCCTTTTCTTATTCTTTATAGTCCTGTCAGATTTTAAGAAATACAGATATATCTTAAAGTATTTCTAACATCATTTGTTTCCAATCAGTAAAGACATACATGTCTTAATTTTCCTCTGCTATACTTTTATGGTAACCAATTTGATGGCTCTTTTCCTCAAACACTTCCTTTCTGTCTTTTAAAAATAATATTTTGGAAAATTATAAAATCAGTAGAGAAGAGAGAAAGGAAGTAAACAATTACTCTTAGTCAAAGCACCCCAGTATAGCCACTGAAAGCATTTTGGTGCATTTCCTCTCTTTTTATACACATGATTTTTCTTACATTATTTTAATCATAATACAAATACTGCTTTGTATCCTGCTTTTTTTCACTCCACGCCAGAACATAAACGTTTTTGGTGCTATTTTATAGTCTTCACAATAATTGTTTTAATGGCTGCAAAATATTCCTTGGAGTGGATATGCACTAATCTTTTAGAATCATTTCCCTTCTATTAGATATTAAATGGTTGCTGCTGTTATTTTGTTATTATAAATCATCTCTTGATGATATATTTTTGTAAATGTGTGTTTCTGTATTTAAGGTTATAAGTTAAGGAGAGTTTTCTCAAAGTGGAATCAATGGGCTAAAAGATATAAACATTTTTTATAGCTCTGTATATCCTGCTCTCACTACCAATTGACAAGAAAAGCACTGAATCTCTATAACTAACATGCCAAAAAGATATTGAAAAAATTAGAAACAAACAAAATCTTCCTAATTCCACCATCTTCCTGGAATTCCTCCCTCCTTACCCTAATGGGACTGTTAAATAAAGTCAACAATAACCTCTATACATTCAGAAAAGCCATGCAGAATATGATCTCCTTAATACCCTCATTTTGAAATACATTCAGAAGGTAATAAAATTCATGCAATTTCTTTGGCAGATCGAGAGATTCATTTGGGTCTTTTATAAAGCAATTAAATCCAGTAAAGAGGGGCAGCAAGGGAAGGAGAGGAATAAGAAATTCTAAATGACAAGATTTATTTTGTTCAATTCTCTTGGCTGAGAATGGCTGGATTTATTGCAGTTTGCTTTTTTGTCTTTAAAAATATCTTGGTTATGAGTGAACTGCACCTTTTGGTCTTGAGATTTGTGGGGCTTGGTAATTACCAAAGTCCGAAAAAGGAATGGTGACTGGTAAAAGTTTCTAATACAATTTTATTTTCTGTGGATGAAAAAAGGGGCTTTTTACTTATGGTAGTAACATATCCTCTGGCATCTGACTCTCCAAAATGCTCACATCAATAGTTTCCTTAACAGTCTTTCCCGTGGAAAAAACAATTATGTGATTGTATTAATCAAGGTTCTCTAGAGAAACAGAACCAACAGGAGATATCTGTAAATATAATATAAAAATGTCTCAAGCACCGTGGGAATGCAAGAGTCCCAAATCCTTAGGGCAGGCTGTGAGGCTGGCAGCTCCAATGTAGGGTCTCTACTAACTCCATAAGAGAAGCTCATTGACTGAAGAAGCAGTGAAAAGGTTCTCTTCTCCCTTAAGTCTTTAAGGGATTGAATCAAATCACCTGATTGGGTTATCTTGTTTGTGGGAGGCACACTCTTAGTTGATCCTAGCTGTAAACAGCCGCAGCTGCAATGACTGATGATTTAATAAACCAGCCTTCTGGTTTATCAACCAGCCATGAGATATCCTCGCAGTAACAGGCCAGTGCTTGCCTGACCAGACAACTGGGCACCATCACCTGGCCAAGCTGACACCTGAACCCAACCATCACAGTGATCCATAATCAATTATTATTATTTTTAAAATAACTGAGATAGCCAATAATTATACATCAAATTGGTAATTTAAAGATTAAAAACCATGTTCGAAGTGGACAAATCTCTTGCCCACAGCCTTTTCTGAGAGTTACCAATGCTCTGAGACAAAATATAATTCACCAACTGACACAAACAAGAAGGCTGTGTTTTTTAACAAGTGAGAATGTCTCCTTACACTAAGAGACTTTCTGAAACATAAGATTCTAGATGATTTTCAAATTCAAAGCTTATGTAGTTATCACACACACAAAAAATCACATTTAATCTAATATGCCTTCATATGATTATTTACTCATTTTTTTAATAGGTTTCTCTTTGGGATTTCATGTATAATGGATAAATGAATTTCAGAAAGCTAGCTTTTACAAGTCATGTAAAGAAAAGAGGAGAAGCATATCTGTATATAACTGTCTTTTATGACCTGCCTTGTTCTCAAAGGGCCTTAAAGTGACTCAGTGAATGTCTATAGGTTTGCACTATATGGCACTGTATCTACATGTCAGATTACTGCTGATTGTTGGTTTCACATATGCCAACAATGGGGCAACCTGTCCTAAGTCGATGAGGAAGTGGCACCCCAACCTTACCATACAACCATAGATAAAACAGGTTTCAGAGGAATTAAAGAGTTAAAAGTGAAAAACAAAACAATCAAAATGTAAAATAAGCAGAAGAAAATTAAAGTGTACATTATGTCTCTGGAGGGAATTTTTTTTTTATGTGGTGGAAGAAATAAAAAAGGAGAAGATACATAGATTTCATTCATTCATTCCATACATTTTTTGGAGCACTGTACTAGGTTCTGGGCATTTATGAATAAGACAGATATAGTCCTTTCCTTCCAGAGCTTACATTCCAGAAAGTAATAACAAATTACCTAATTTAAGGGCATAATATTTTAACTTTTGTATATATAACAACACAAAAGTAAAAGATAAGATCCCTGAAAAACTTCAGCAAATAGAAGTATTATATCTCTTCCTTATAGATAGTTTATACAAGTCACCAAAAAGAACACTAAAATTCTGCCCAATAAATAAATGAGCAAAGACTAAGCAGAAAGCATACAGGAAGGACCAGAAGTAATTGGTTAACGAATAATCAGAATGTAGCCACAGATCAATTGAGCAGATGTAAAGTAAAATAACTAGATAACTTTTTTAACCATCACATTTTAACATATCTTTTAAGTCTTGATAAACAAGATTTATACAGATTTTGTGAAATGGGCACCCTCTTAATTATGGATGGAGATGCAATTAAATTTTTTTAAGGTTTGGCCATGTATATGCTCTTGTAGGTTCTACTTGTGATAATCCATAAAAGACAATTCTAGACTGTGAAGAGAATGAAGAGACAAGCCACAGACCGAGGGGAAAATAATTTCAAGACACATATCTCGCAAAGGACGTGTATGCAAAATATACAAAGAACTCTTAAAGCTCAGTAATAAAACAACCAACCTAATTTTTCAAATGGGCGAAAGAGCTGAACAGACACCTAACCAGAGAAAGTGTACAGATGGCAAATAAGATTCTCAATATCATATATCATTAGGGAATTGCAAATTAAAACAAGTCACTACTGTACACTTATTAGAATGGCTAAAATCCAAAACACTGACACCACCAAATGCTGACCAGGATGGCGAGCAATAGAAACTCTCATTCATTGCCAGGAGAAGTGCAAAATAGTACAGCCACTTTAGAAAATGGTTTGGCAGGTTTTTACAAAGCTAAACATAGGCTTACCATATGATACAGCATTCATAGGTATTTATCCAAAAGAGTTGAAAATGTATGTCCATGCAAAAATTTGCACATAAACATTTATAACACATTTATTCACAACTGACAAAATTGGAAGCAATCAAGATCCCTTCCATAGGTGAATGGAGAAGCAAACTGTGGCACATTCATAAAATGAAATATTATTTAGCAAGAGAAAGCAACGAGTTATCAAGCTACCAAAAAGCAAGGGGTCGGGCCGCGGTGGCTCAGCGGGCAAAGTGCTTGCCTGCCATGCCGGAGGACCTCGGTTCGATTCCCGGCCCCAGCCCATGTAAAAAACAAACAAACAAACAAAATACAATAAAACAAGAAAATGTTTAAAAGATGTTTCCCTTTCTTCCTCCCATCCTTCCTTCCTTCTCTCTGTCTTTCCTTCCCTTCCTCCCTCTCTCTTTAAAAAAAAAAAAAAAAAAGCAAGGAACCTTAATGCTATTAATACTATTGCTAAGTGAAGTAAGTAAGACTCCATCTGTATGACATTGTGGAAAAAGTAAAATATATAAACAGTAAAAAGATCAGTGTTTTCCAGGACTTATGAGAATGATGAATAGGTGGAGCACAGGGCATTTTTTATGTCAATGAAACTATTCTGTATGATACCATATTGATAAACATACGATATTATACATTCGTCAAAACCCATAGATCTGTACACTCAAAGAGTGAACCCTAATGCAAACTATAGACTTTTGTTACTAAAAATGTATCAAAATTGGTTCACTGAATGTAACAAATATATCACATTAATGCAAGATATTAAAAATAGAAGAAACTCTCTGGGGGTGGGGTATATATGGGAACTCTGTGCAATTTTTTCTGTAAACCTAAAACTGCTCTAAAAAATAAACTTTATTATTTTAAAAAATAAGATTTCCTAAATCTAAAAAAGACATGCATAATGTCTTATCACAACATTAGTCTTTCAATCTGAGTATTCAATGACGTAGTCTTTACAAGACAAAGGTGTGTATGTAAGCAAAAGCAAAAGTTTTCCTAATACAAAAGAATTCTCCATTGTGCTGACTCCCTATAAAATTATGTCCTATTTAAGCATCTCTCCCTGCTCAATGCTGGCATCCACCATTGCTACAAAGTCATTGTCTTTGTGAATCAGTTTCTTTCCCTCATTATTAAATTATCATCCAACAATACAAATAAGTGCATGTCTACTTCACTTTGGTGAAAATGCAAATTTTACCAAAACAATCAATATTTCATGAAGTTATGCAAGTATGGAGCAGTACTTAAATCATAGGAAATGCCTTGTAATTGACTGATGAGGATCTAGTTGTTCTGGAAGTTGTCTTTTCATTACTAAATAGTATGCTTATTGTTATTTTTTTTCACTTTTTTATTAATTTTTAAATTAAAAAAAATAACAATTCAAACATTCTTAACATATAATCATTCTGTTCTACATATATAATCAGTAATCCACAGTATCATCACATAGTTGCATATTCATCATCATCTAAGAAATCATTTCCTAGAACATTTGCATCAATTCAGAAAAAGAAATAAAAAGAAAACAAAAAATTCATACATACCATACCCTTTACCTCTCCCTTTCATTGATCACCAGCATTTCAATCTACTAAATTTATTTTAAAATTTGTTCCCCCTCTTATTTATTTTTATGCCGTTTTACTCGTCTGTTGATAAGGTAGATAAAAGGAGCATCAGACACAAGGTTTTCACAATCACACAGTCACACTGTGAAAGCTATATCATTATTCAATCATCATCAAGAAATATGGCTACTGGAACACAGCTCTATGTTTCCAGGCAGTTCCCTCCAGCCTCTCCATTACATCTTGACTAACAAGGTGATATCTACTTAATGCATAAGAATAACCTCCAGGATAACCTCTCGACTCTGTTTGGAATCTCTCAGCCACTGACGCTTTATTTCATCTCATTTCTCTCTTCCCCCTTTCAGTTGAGAAGATTTTCTCAATCCCTTGATGCTGAGTCCCAGCTCATTCTAGGATTTCTGTCCCACGTTGCCAGGAAGGTCCACACCTCTGGGAGTCATGCCCCATGTAGACAGGGGGAGGTCAGTGAGTTTGCTTGTTGTGTTGGCTGGAGAGAGAGAGGCCACATCTGGGCAACAAAAGAGGTTCTCCTGGGGGTGATTCTTAGGCCTAATTTTAAATAGGCTTGACCTATCCTTTGTGGGGTTAAGTTTCATATGAACAAACCCCAAGATTGGGGGCTCAGCCTATTGCTTTGGTTGTCCCCACTGCTTGTGAGAATATCAAGAATTCTCCACTTGGGGAGTTGAATTTTCCCCCTTTCTCACCATTCCCCCAAGGGGACTTTGCAAATACTTTTTCACTGTTCGAATCACTCTGGAATTTATTGGGGCATCCCTCTGCATAAACCTACAAAATCTGATGCCCTACTCAACGTTCCATGTACTTAACAGTGTTCAATTAAGCTATGCACATAAGTTATATTAGGAACTGCACTAGTCAAAATAAAAATTTTGTACCAAATAATTATTTTTTAATTTACATTTTAGAATGTAAAATTCTGCTTGTTGAAATAAATGAGGCTGTCTTGTTCTATGCACCACTACCCTCTCCTCATCCATTCAAAATAATATCTAAATCACTAACCACTGTTTACTAAATAACTATTTATTCCTCATAGAGCCAAGTTATGTAATATGGTTTCTTTTCTTATACAGCCTTTTGTTTTACCTGGAGTTAATTAGTGCCTTGTTTCACTTGCACATTTTGTTTATACATAGTTTATTATTTTCCCACTATGTTGGTTGTCTTTGATTCTCCTTTTTCTTTAGAGACATCCTTCCTGGAGTTCTCAATTTTCTTTATCAATGTAGATTGGTTTTAAGGGTAGCTCAGTGGTAGAATTCTTAAAAAAATTTTTTATTTTTAATTAAAATTAAAAAGTAGATTGATTTCTCTCTCAGCCTGCTATACAGTAATCAACTGGGACATCTCTTCACTGCTCTCCACTTTCTCCTACATCCCATGTCTTCCACTTTCTGGATTTATTCTTTTGTTAGTTGCATTTTATTAGTAGTAGCATCTTTCAAAGGGTATTTAGGAGGTAATTTTTCTGAGTCTTTGATTGTCTTATGTCTTCACAATTGATATTGGACTGAATATAGAATTCTAAGTTGAAAATAATTTTCCCTTAGAATTTCAAGGGCATTTTTCTCCATTCACTTCTGGCATCTAGTATTGCTATAAAGAGGTCCAACATCACTCTAAATCTTGACCCCAAATTTGTGGCCTTTGTTTTTTAATCTATCTCTGGAAACTTATAGGAATTTCCTTTGTGCCCAGTGTTCTAAAATTTCGAGATAATGTGCCTTGGTATGCATCATCTTCATTCATTTCACTAGGTTTTCAGTAAATCTTTTCACTCTAGACTCTTATTCTTCAGATCTGGGGAAGTTTCTTATTTCTTTGATAAATTTCTCCCTCTAATTTGCTGTTCTCTCTTTCTGAGATTCCATTTAGACAGGTATTGGGCATCTTATGCTATTGTCTATCTCTTTTTCTTGTTAATTTTTCTAGGAAATTTTCTCTTCCAACAATTCTAATGATTCTACTAAATTTCCAGCTAATACATTTTTAATTCCAAGAGTGCTTTCTTGTTCTATAATTATTCCTTTCATATAGCTGCCTGTTCTTTCATGGTTGCAATATTTCCTTATCTCTCTGTGGATACTGATTGGACTTTTGGGGGGGGGGGTAGAGGGAGTTTGTCCACTCTATCCCTGAATTATTGTTTTTAACCAGGTCTCTATCCTCTTGTTTGTTTATATACATCTCTGAATCGTGTTAGAGGCTTTTCTCACTTACCTTGTGGAAGTTTTACGTATGTGACTAGGATATGGTGAGATCAGACAATGGAATGGCAGGTCAGTCTTTTCTCAGGGGATTCCTAAATGTCAGGATATGCTATTCTTTCTTCTGTGTTAATTGAGTTTCTCCAGAGGGTCAAGCGACCAATCTTTTGTCCAGTTCCTAGCATTCTGCCTGAAGAGAGGGAAGGGAACCTTCAAATCCAAACACTGTATACACACTTTCAAGTAACTCCCTAGTTGTAAGCCCTGTATCTCATCTTCCCATCCTTTAAATCCTGATGCACTCTGGGACTAAAAAGGCTGCTATTCCTTTTGTATTCCCTGTGCCTGCTTTTCAGCCTGAGGCTTTTTCTACCCTGCTAAAACAATTACCTCCTCCATCTGTTTTCTATCTTCCAGAAATGGTTGAAATCTTTTGTCTGTTGATGTCCTCTTTTTTCTCTTTATGGGGATTTCTTTTACCACCACTTTATTGGGATTTGAGAGTGAGAGGAGATAGATGTATGCAGCCAATTTGGCATATTGAACAGAAAATCATGTATTACTTTTATAACAGAAGAGAAAATATAAACTTTAAGTTAAATACTCATTGTGACCATAATTACATAAAGCAGGAGTTTTCAAATTGCACAATGTCAACTTATCCCACATCTCTCTTGCTTTGTGTGTGTGTGTGTGTGTGTGTGCATAGTAGGCGAGTATTCTGTCACTGAACCACCTGTGCACCCTTGCATTCATTTTTGTAGATATTCCATGAAAGAGTTGGGTTTTAGTTTTTCTTCTGTTGTAGATCCTTTTCTGTAATTAACTTAATGTGCAAAAGTGTAACCCAGACACTTAATGAACAGTTAATGATATTAGTGTCTAACAACTGGAAATTCTTTCTCATATTTCTCCCTCTTTTCACTTGCTTTTTTTTTTTTCTAACTACCTTAATTCTTTTTGCCACATCTATACTCCTGGGAGCCTGGTGAGGAAGGAAGATAATCTAACAAATTATTAACTAAAATTCATGACTGAGTATAAATTTGATTATTATTGTCATGGTCAGGTTCATGTGTCAACTTGGCCAAGTGGTGGTACCTGTTTGTCTAGTTGGGCAAGTGCTGGCCTGTCTGTGGCAATGTGGACATTTCATAGAATTAGATCATGATCATGTCAGCTGCAACCACAGCTGATTCTATTTGTAATCAGCCAAGGGGAGTGTCTTCTGCAATGATGATGCTCAATCTAATCACTGGAAGCCTTTTAAGGAGGATTCAGAACAGATAGGCTCTCTTCCTGCTTCGGCTGGCGAGCCTCTCCTGAGGAGTTTGTCCAGACCCTTCATTGGAATCGTTGGCTTCACAGCCTGCCCTGCGGATTTTGGACTCTGTGTTCTTGTGGTTATATGAGACACTTTTATAAATTTTATATTTGTGAGTGTTCCCTGTTGATTCTGTTTCTCTAGAGAACCCTAACTAATACAATTATATTTCTCCTCGGAAGGGTTTTCATATTTTGAAGAGACCGTATAGAAAGAGGGACTCCTCTAAAAAGAATTCTCAGCAGTTAAATTGATTGCCATGTCTCAGCTTGGTGGCTATCATATCAAAACCTCTACCTGCGGAGTCTCAGGCATGATTGAAGTGCATGGGGAAAATATAAATACAAAATTGCCTTTCTGGATCTCTCAAATAATAAATCCCTGGTACAAAGCCTCTTTGACCCAAAACCTGAGAGGACAACCAGCACTTTGGTTACTTTGACCTTCGCTTAGGATGTTGGCTCTGAATGGATAGACGTGGTGCCCCTTTCTCATCCAAGCCTTCTCTTCACTCCTGCCCTTATTGCCTTCCTCTATCTAGAGTTAGGAAATTGCTGGAAGCTTACCAAGTGATTGTATTAGAAAATGTAGGTGGTAACTAGTAGAGGAAGAAGATACATGCGTTTCTATTAACAGATAATATTAAACTTGAGTCATCATTGGCAAATGTGGGGTGCTGTGTTGCAAAATGTATATCCTAAATTATTTGGTCCCACATAATCAGACACATGCATGGTAAATCATATATTCTCATTTAACATGTGTAAGTTTGAGTGTGTTCCTATATATACTAACATTGGTTGGGTTATTGACTATGGAGTGACACAAATAGCCCAGCCCCAGCTCTTAAAGCACAGGCAGGGAGCTGATAAAATAGTCTCACTTGCCTTTGTATTCTCAGAAACGTTCTCTAGGCACAAGGCTACACACAAATAGGCATCCAAAAATGATTTGTAGAAAGAGAAATGACCACCTTGCTCAGTAATAATCAGAAATTCTAACATTCTAAGGGTTTCCCAGAGTAAAATATGGCCAGTGAGGAAAAGCCAATGTAGCAAGACTCCCAGCTTGAGCTTAAACAGCATGTAGGCATTGTAAGGGCCTCCGACTGTCAGAGTCCAATAGGCAGGTTGGCAGGTGGGCTCCCTAGGAGGGCCTGTGGAGCCTCCTGCATATGAACTCATCCTATTTCATAGGAAATCAAATAAGAAATGTGGCTCTATAACCAGGCCTCAGTGATTAGAGTAGGGAATTGTGACTCTAGAGGTTGTCTACCATTTGTATTTGGCCCCAGGACAGCTCCTTACTGTGTAAAGACCTTAGGCAAGTCACTGGAACATGGTTACTCATGAGGCAGGACAGCTTAGAGGTCTCCATTGCATGGAGTCCTGATTCTATGTCTTAATAATTGTATGACCTCAGCAATTAATTTCAGTTTCTTGATCTATAGAGATGCAAATACTACCTCACCAAGCTGTTGTGAGGATTAAATGAGACAGTATATATCAGTCATTGAGCATTGGGCCTAACATCAGAAACACTCAATGAATGGTGGTCATGGTCATTATCAAAATTGACACTAATAGAGTAGATGATTTATAAAGTTTCTTCCAGTTTCAACAGTTCTTAACAGTTCTATGACAATGAAGTTAATTTCTAGTACAATTAAACAGAATGATAAATCAACCAAATGAATGTTCAGAGAAAGGCTGAGTGGCACATCATAATGGCCTAAGGATTAATGCATTTATCTCAAGAAAATCTGAGACAATGTTCTCCTAGCAAATACATATTTCTTTACCATACTCACTCTGCCTATCAACTTCTTCCAGTGTTGGGACCAAAGAACTTTGCTCTGGGCAGCTTATAAGTTTGTGGATCTCAACCAAACCCACAAGGCTGCTCTTGGAATGTCTGTTTAAGACAGACACGAATCACTGCTCTGGGATGTTTCTTTATTCTTGGAATATTTTCCATGAATGTATTTTTTCCAATCTATTGAAGGACAAGATGTTCCAAATTAGTGACTGACTTTTTTTTTAATGGGATATATGAGATGATGTCAGCAAAAATGGTGGCGTAAGGAACCCCCAAAACTTCTCCTTGTATTCTCTCCATAAAAGCAATGAAATTTTGTATGTAGTCTTTCCATAACAGCAATGAGAACACTGGCAAAATCTTTCAAAATCAACATTTTCAGAACTCTGGAAATTAACCAAATGCTTGCAACAATCCAGGAGGCATTTGTTCAAGAAAACTGTCGGAATCTCGGTAAGAACAGTGAATTTGTGGCATTTTAACTTGCCCTATTTCCACCCCACCCACCACAACCCTGTAGCAGCCTTGAAAGTCAACAGCCCAACCAAAAGCAGATGCAGTCACTGGAGGAGGCAGAATGCATTGGATCACCTTCAAAGCCCCACTCCCAAAGGATTGTTTGGTTGTTTCCTGGAAGACTTTATTTGTAAGCCTATCTTTATTTGACCTCAGAGCTCTCCCAGTATGAACAGACTTTTCCCCAGGGAATTTGTCTAAATCAATCACTGTTTAATTTCACAGCTATCTGAGACAGTGGATAACAGTTGGGGCAAAAAATAGGCCAAACTAAAAGCTTAGTTAGTTTGTTAGTTAGTTAGATGCCCATGGTGGGTTTTGAAAAGCTCCAACATCTAGAAGGCCACATGCATGACCAAAGATAAGTGCATGCTCAGAAAAGGTCCCGGGCTTTCATCTCTGGTTGACCTTGTGGCTCTATGCCAGCAGGAAGTGAAGGCTAAGGCAGATTTTTTTAACTACCTGGCTGAGTGTTGAAGGTGAGCCCCAACTTGCACACAGAACCCCTCGGCAAAGACAGGGAGATTTTTATTTGTTTCAGGTTGATGTGATTTGAATTGTGTTCCCAGAAAGGTATGGTGAAGTCCTAACCTCCGGTATCTGTGAATGTGACTATGTTGATTTGAACATGTTATGTACCCCAGAAAAAGGCCATGTTCTTTTAATCCATTCCTATTGTGAATGTAGATCTTTTGTGAGTGGGAATCTTTTGATTAGGTTGTTTCAATTAAGATATGACCCAGCCTATTTAAGGTGGGTTTTGATCCTTTATTGCAGACTTTTATGAGGATGAAAGAGAGAGAGACACACACCTAGGAGAGCTGAGAGAAACACCCAGAGAAGCAGACAGGCCCCACAGAAGCTGAAAGAGCCAGCACCTGAAAGCAAAGAAACCCAGGAGTGAAGGGCCAGCAGATGCTGGCCATGTGCCTTCCATGTGTGACAGAAGAACTCCAGATGCCAGCAACCTTTTTTCAGAGAAGCTATCATTCTGTTGATGATTTATTGGGACATTTTCATGCCTTAGAACTGTATATTTGTAGATTAATAATAATAATAATAAATCCCCATTGCAAAAGCCAACCCATTTCTGGTATATTGCATTCCAGCAGCTTTAGCAAACCAAAGCAGCAACCTTACTTGGAAATAGGGTCTTTGCAGATGTAATTAGTTAAGATGAGGTCATAGTGGATCTGGTAGATCCTAAGTCCGATGACTACTCTTATAAGAAGGCCATATGAACCCACAGACCCACAAAGAATATACAATGTGATGGTAGGGACAGAGATCAGATGACATACCTACAAACTAAGAAACTCCATAGATTGCGAGCAACCACCAAAAGCTAAGAGAGAGGCATGGAACAAATTCTCCCCTAGAATTTCCAGAAGGAACCAACCTTATTGACACCTTTATTTCATATTTCTAGCCTCCAGAACTGAGATAATACATTTCTGCTGTTTTAAGTCACCTAGTTTGTTCTGTAGGGAACAAATACACAGATGTTTTAGGAAATCTCTGTCCAATCATTAGCTGGACACTAAGCTAACTGAGCAGAGACTTCAGTGCCATACATGATAAAGAGTACATACTTCACAGAACTATCTCACAAAAGTCACTAAACAAATAAACAGCAACAACAACAAATCCTGGTGAGGAGGGGAAAATCTGATTTACAGAGATGCCACATTATATTATTTAAAATGTCAACAAAAAATGACAAGACATGCAAAGAAAGTATGGCCCATACATGGGGGGACAAAGATAGCCAATATAAACTGTCTCTGAGGATGACAGTATTAGTTTGCAAAAGTTGCCAGAATGCAATATAACCAAAATGGAACAGCTTTTGAAAACGGAATTTATTAAATTGCAAATTTACAGTTTGAAGACTCAAATATCCAAATTAAGGCATTGCCATAAAAATGTCCAAATTAAGGCATCGAGGGAAGGATATCTTGGTTCAAGAAGGCCCATGATGTTCTGGGTTTCTCTCTCAGCTGGAAAGGCACATCGCAACGTCTGCTAGCTTTCTCTCCAGGCTTCTTCAGTGGCTTCCCCAGGGCTCTGTCTATTCTGTTGACTCTGTCGGTTCTGATGGCTCTGGTGGTTATGTCTGTACTTTCAAAAATGGCTCCCTTTTAAAGGGCTCCAGTAATCAACCCCACCTTGAATGGGTGGAGACACATCTCCATGGAAACCATCTAAACAAAAGTTATCGCCTACAATTAGGTGGGTCACATCTCCATAGAGATAATCTAATCACAAGTTTCCAACCTACAGTGTTGAATTGGGACTAAAAGAAACACCTGCCTCAACAAGATTGGATCAGGATTGAAACATAGCTTTTCTGGGGTACACAATACTTTCAAATAAGCACAAAGACCAAATATTGGACTCACTAGACAAAGACTTTAAATTAGCTATTTTAAATATATTCAAAGAACCAAAGGAAACCATGTCAAAGAACTAAAGAAAATCATGAGAACCATATCTTACCAAATAGATAATATCAATACAGAGAGTTATAAAAAGGAACCAAATAAAAAGTCTAGAAGGAAAAAGTACAATAAATAAAATGAAAAATATACTAGAGGGGCTTAACAGCAAATATGAGCAGGCAGAAAAAAAAATTCATGAACTTAAAGATAAGTCCATTGAGCTTATCCAATCTGAGAAACAGAAAGAAAAGAGTAAAGAAAAACAAACAGAGTTTCAGAGAGTGGGAAGGATGAGTTAGAGCTTAATTAATACCACAATCCATCTCACTTAGTGTTTCTCTGCATGCAGTGTAAAATGTGCAAAAGGATGCTCTCAGCAGACACAATTTGGTGAGGGCTTCCACCTCAACCTGAAAAGGAATGGAAGCACTTACTTCTGAAGATGATATCTGAATGGGTTACTGGGCTGTGCATCCTGCAGGATACCCAACTTTAACTAAAAGCAAATTATTTATTTATTTATTTAAAAAACTTTAACAAATCAACTAAAACATTAACATATATAATCAGTAATTCACAATATCATCACTTAGTTGCATATTCATCATCTTAGAACATTTGCATCAATTCAGAAAAAGAAATAAAAACACAACAGAAAAAGAAATAAAACAAAAACAGAAAAAAAAAAAGATTATACATACCATACCCCTTACCCCTCGCTTTCATTAGCATTTCAAACAAAATTTATTTTAACATTTGTTCCCCCTATTATTTATTTTTACTCCATATGTTCTACTCGTCTGTTGACAAGGTAGATAAAAGGAGCATCAGACACAGGGTTTTCACAATCACACAGTCACATTGTGAAAGCTGTATCATTATTCAATCATCCTCAAGAAACATGGCTACTGGAACACAGCTCTACATTTTCAGGCAGTTCCCTACAGCCTCTCCATTTCATCTTGAATAACAAGGTGATATCTACTTAATGCATAAGAATAACCTCCAGGATAACCTCTCGACTCTGTTTGGAATCTCTCAGCCATTGCCACTTTGTCTCATTTCACTCTTCCCCCTTTCGGTCGAGAAGGTTTTCTCAATCCCTTGATGCTGAGTCTCAGCTTATTCTAGGGTTTTCTCAATCCTTTGATGCTAAGTCTCAGCTCATTCTAGGATTTCTGTCCCACGTTGCCAGGAAGGTCCACACCCCTGGGAGTCATGTCCCACATAGACACAGGGAGGGTGGTGAGATTGCTTGTTGTGTTGGCTGGAGAGAGAGGCCACCTCTGAGCAACAAAAGAGGCTCTCTTGGGGGTGACTCTTAGGCCTAAATTTTAAGTAGACTTGACCTATCCTTTGTGGGGTTAAGTTTCATATGAACAGACCCCAAGACTGTGGTCTCAGCCTATAGCTTTGGTTGTCCACACTGCTTGTGAGAATATCAAGAATTCAACTTGGGGAAGTTGAATTTCTCCCCATTCTCCCCATTCCCCAAAGGGGACTTGAAAGCAAATTATTTTTAATTAAGTTGGTTTTTATTAGTAGTACGTAGATTGTTGTTAACTCAAGGCATTCATTTAAAGTGTTTATTTCCAAAGAAATAAAACATCACTTAGTAGATTAAAAAAAAAAAGTTATTTTGTTTTTTTGACTGCTTGTTGCCAAAGCCAACTTAACACATGTATTTATCTCTGTTTCTTCCCTCTTAAGTAAAAAAAGGTAAAACCCTCTTATCCACACACACCTGTACACAAAGAGAGAGTGCCAAGAGAGGAGACAACAGCCAATAAGAGATGATGACATATTTCTGGAAGATATGAAGCAGTTTGGAGGAATGGTAGTTGACTTAGTAGTAAGGAGAAAGCTGAAGTCTAAATGCTTGGAGGTGGGTAACCAATGAGAAGCAGGCTGATTTGCTCCATAGAACCCAAGAAAAGCTCAGGAATTATAGGCATCAGGGACCTGCAAGTGGCAGTGAGTGCTGGTGCTGAAAGCAGCAGGTCTGGTTAAAAATTATTGTCCCATGTCTCTACCTCACTCTACCCCCAGAAATCAGTTAACTACTCTTCTCCCACCCCTACAGGAAACAGGCAGTTAGTTTTCTAGGAAAAAAATGTACCAGAGAATCAGGACTCAGGAGCCTGAGGCACTATGAGAACAGGAGGTTTTACTGAAAACACAAATTTAGTGAACTTCTCCCACTCAGCTCTCAGAACACTGGCAACCAGCTTATACCCCAGGGAGGAAGCTAAGAAGTTATTTCTGAACCAACTGACAGATCCTACAGAAAAAAATCTACAAGTATAACATTTGTGAGCTATGCAAGGGAAAAGCAGGTTCCTGATTCCATTAATCCATGGTGAAATCTACCTGGAGATAACCCCTACCTGATTTTGTTTCCTGCTGCTGCTATAACAATTTTTCATAAACTTGGTGGCTAAAAAACAATAGAATTGTATTCTCTTGCAGTTCTGGATGACAGAAGTCTGAAATCAGTTTCAATAGACTGAAATCAAGGTATCAGCAGGACCGTGCTACCTCTGGAGGTTCTAGGAAAGAATCTTTCCTTGCCTCTTTCAGACTCTAGTGTCTGCTGGCATTCCTTGGCTTGTGGCTGCGTCACTCCAATTTCTGTCTCTGTGGTTAACTGCCTTCTCCTCTTCTGATACAGAGTATGTGTGTAAAATCTTCTTCTGCTTTCCTTTTACAAGGACACTAGTGATTGCAATTTTGTGCCCACCTTGATAATCTAGAATAATCTCCACCTCTCAGATTAATATACTTAACTTAATCACATCTGCAAAGTCTTTGCCATATAAGGTGACTTTCATAGGTTCCAGGGATGAAGACATGGGCATATCTTTGGGAGCCATTATACACCCCAAACTACATACCACACCATCCATATACAGAGAACTTTCAATCAGCCTTTCAATTTCTCACACTTAAATATTAGTGAGATCAAACATCTTTTCAATTTCATTAGATATCTAAATTTCTTGTTTTATTAACTATCCATTCATGGCCTTTATTTGTTTAACTTTTCTATGGAGATTTTTCCTATGGATTTTAAAGAGATTTTTATAGATAAGTCTATCAACACATTATCTGTCATGGATGTTGCAAATACTTTTCCTAATATGCATTTGTCTATTAACCATGTTTAGTTTTTTTGAGATGCAAAAATTGAAAATGTTATCTAATCAAATCTAACATATTTTTCATTTGTGATTTCTTTCATTGCTATTATGCTCAGAAAGTCTGCATTATCCCATGGATATATCCTATAGATATATGTTCATATATTTTCTCCTGGTTTTATGGTTTTAGAAGCATTTAATTCTTTAATCAATATGGAATTTATGAATATGCATAATGAAGTAATAATATAACTTAATTTTTTCACATTATTTAATCAATTGTCGAGCGCAAAATCGTCCTACCTTGCCCCACTAATTTGTCATACCATCTGTCTTAGTTCAGGCTGCTATGACAAATACAACATGTTGGCTTAACACAACAGGAATTTACTGTCTCATGGTTCCAGAGGCTAGCAGGCTTGCTTTCTCCTAGAGTTGGTAGCATTCTGGTTGGCCAGCAATCTTTGGGTTCTTTGGCTTCCCTGTCACATGGCAATGTCCTCTCTTTTGGGTTCTACTGACTTTTACTTCCAGCTCTTCCTGAGGCTTTCTCTTATTATTTCTGAATTTCTTCTATTTATAAAGGACTCCAGGAATCCAGATTAAGACCTAACCTCACATAGCTGAGCCACATCTTAACTAAAATAACATCATCAAGAGATCCTATTTACAATGGGTTCATACCCAGAGCATAAGATTACGATTAAGAATATGTCCGCCCCACCCCCCTACCCCCTGCCACCTGCCCCAGTATATAATTGAACCCAACACACCATTTTTATCAAATATAAAAATCTTACATATTCTAGGGTCTGTTTCTGAGTTCAGTTATCTCAATTTTTTTCAGGTTAGTTCTTTCAAATGCTTGCTGTTTGGTCTTCTTTTTTTTTCTCTGAATTTCTAATTATGAATAAATAACTATAGCCCATCACACCACCTCAAGATAATTTTACATTTTCTCATTCTTTCAAACTGTTTATATAATTATCATTTATTTTTTATATCCTACTGATTACTCATCTAAGAGAGTTCATTTTCATCATAATTCATGTACATGTATTTGGAAATTTTTAGAAACAGGAAAGCATTTTCACATTTTTAAAAGGAAAGAAACCAGAAATACTCTTCCTTTTTGTTATTAAATAAAGATATATTGAATATCTCTGATGTTGTAATTAATTAGTTAATTAATTCAACAAATACCATGTGCCAGCCACGTTTCCAAGTGCTAGACCTATAGAACAAAATCCCTGACTTTAGGAAGCTTACATTCTAGTGTGGGGAGAGAAAGATAAAAATAGGATATGCAGATTTTTTAATAGGTAGAATATAGACAGTGATGTGTGTATGGAGAAAAGATAAACTGGGGAAGATGTTTTAGTTTACTAAAGCTGATGAAATATAGAATACCAGAAATGGGCTTGCCTCTACAATAGGGAAATTATAAGTGTACAGTCTGAGCCCATGAAAATGACCACATCGAGGCATCATCAAGACACTATCTGGACTCTAAAAACAGGCTGCCAGCGTCCTCAGCTCCTCTGTCACATGGGAAAGCCCACGGGGGTCTGCTGGCCTCTCCCTTCTCTCCCGGATTTCCTCTCTGTTTCTGTGGATTCCTCTCTGTTTCTGTGGTTTCCTCTCTGTTTCTGTGATTTCCTTTCTATTTTCTGTGTCCTCTCTCTCAGCTTCTCTGGCTTTTTTCTCTTGGCTTCTCTGTATCTTTTATCCTCCAGTAAGAGGATTGAGACCCACCCTGAATGAGATGGGTCCCAGCTCAACTTAAATAAAGATCCTATTTACAATAAGTCCACACCTATAGGATGGACTAACTTTAAGAACTTCATCTTTTCTGGGGTACATATAGCTTCAAACTATCACAGGGGAACAGGAAGTTTTGAACAGGTGACTAGGGAAAATCTCACTGAAAAGGTGATTCCTGAATCAAGAGCTGAAAAAAGTACAAGAGCTGAATGTTTTTTTCTATAGCTTGCTGTAAATTGGTGACTAACTCTGAAATCTAAATCTTCAATCAAATACATTAATCTTTCATTGCTTATTTACTATAATGTGTAAAAATGTTAATCTTGATATTTCAAAAAGAACAATTACATATGTGAAACATCAAATTCATTATGAGTTAATTGTCTACAATATACTTACAGGAGTGAAACAGCCTGTTGGGAATCTTTGAACTGTAGAACGAAATACAAAGTCCCTTAGTAAAAAAGAAAAGATAATATATGATTTTCTAAATATATTTTTTAAAGTAAGGCTCTTTGTTAACATTATTCCCTACTTTTTTTTTTTTTTTTTTTTAAAGGAAAGACAGAGAGAAGGAAGGAAGGATAGAAGGAAGGAAGGAAGGAAGAAAGGGAAACATTTTTAAACATTTTCTTGTTTTTATTGTATTCTGTTTCTCCGTTTTTGTTACATGGGCTGGGGCCGGGGATCGAACCGAGGTCCTCCGGCATAGCAGGCAAGCACTTTGCCCGCTGAGCCATCGCGGCCCGCCCCCTACTTTTTATTAAGTATTCAAAATGCTAATCTGGATGTGATGAGCATAAATGAGGTTTAAAAGCCATTAGTATTGATTGTTAAGAATGTAAGTAGAAAGAAATGAGTAAAATGATTAAAAGTCACTTAATTAATGAGTATATACTTACCTGGAAGCGTGCTTGGGAACTGGTGCAGGAAGTATCTCATACTGCCCTGGTGAAAGCTGAATTGACTGTACATAATGGACAAGGACACCAATAATAGATTAATACAGATCTTAAACTCACTTTTTTATGTCATTGATAATCTTTTATTTTATGATTTTACAATATTATATAACATTCTCTATTTTAATAGTGGAAAAAGGTACATTTTCATAGGTGGAACTTCCAAGCATTCAACATATATTCATTTTCACAGTGAATTTTATAACTGACTGTGCCTGAGATGCACCATGAAAGGATGCTGTACAATTGCTCACACTTTAAGTGTACTAGATTCAATTCAGTGTGACCACCAATTGCTGAGCATGCTTTGTGGGTAAAGCACTGTGCTAGATGTGGGAGGAAATACAAGGTAAAGATATGGTCTCTAACCAGCAGGAATGAGAAGATGCATATACAAATAATTCTCATATAAAACACTTTAATCAGAGTCAAAAAAGAGATTGGAAATTTGGGAGGGGGGATGGGTAGTGAAAGATTAAATCTAAAGATCTAAAAATGGTAAATATGATGAAGGGGAGAATATCATGTGATAGTATAATCCCATTTGTTTACGTTAAAGGGGCTTTTAAGGAAGGAAAGACTTCTACTCCAAAAGTTAAGGGCCTGCATAAATTGACTCCCTTGTGGACTGCTGAACTTGGGAGTTGGGCCTTGCCAAGCTATCTGGAGGGCCCCACTGTGCCTGGTCTATAGATATTAGCCTAGAAATAAAGAAGTAAGGGAGTATCAGAAACTAGTATGGCTGGAGAGCCAGATATGTGAAGGAAGCAAGGGAGAGAAAGGAGAAGAAGAAGCATGGAGAAGACTGGCCCAACTTCTAGAGCTTTCTATGTGGAGTCTGCAGGAAGGAATTGTATTATAAAATCCTAGGAAGAATCATTCCCCCGTGAACAATTTGACCCCCACCCCCTATAACATTTAAATCAGATATTCAAATGCCTTTAATGAAAATGAGGTTTCCATATCCTAGCATTACTTGCCACATGGAAGTTCAGCTATTATATTTCATACCCCAGCTGTCTTTCGCAGCTTAATAGATGATTTTGATTGCAGAGGCAGCTTTTTGTGGGTAGAGTGATAATAACAGTAAGCAAAAATTTTATGATGAAATATACACATCATCCTGATGCACTTGTACCTTGTAATTGCTCACTTAACAAATAAATGCCAAGAAAATACTGGTATAATTATATCATACTGCAGAAGCAAAGAAACATATTTTAAGCAGGGGGCTTTCTCGGGGACCAGCAACATTCTATTTCTTGACTCGGATGATCGGTTACAGGGTATTTGCCTTCTACTTACTTTAAAATATTCATATTTGTTTATGCTCACTTCTCCATGTATCCCTCCCTCTCTTTCACTCGCACTCACTCACTCAAGCACATACACACAAACAGGTGGCAAAAGAAGAAAGAGAATTGAAAAGGAAAAAAAATACTTCAAGCAGCTGTTTTGTTCATCTATATTCAGCAATCCACATAGATTTCTGCAACTAAGTGCTCATGGAAAAACTCTTAGGCAGCATTAGCCTGGAAAGGAATATTAGTTACCCGTAACATCTATATTTGTCTGACATATTTTCCATAAATTCTTGAACAGTCAGCTGCCTTACAAAGGAGACCATCTCTCTACATGTTGCAAAACTTTTTGCAAACTCTCTAGGTGGCTCCATTTCCTTGGGTCTAATGGAATACATATACAATTTCACTACATCCCACATGTGCTTCTCAGTTCTTTATGTGTAAGGCTCAGTAGATCTAGGCAATGTGCCCATAAAAATATCAGGTTAATTAATGTTTCAATGCATGCTGATTAGGCCGTCAGACCCTTTCAGTAGCTTGGAGTCATAAAAATTAGGATGATTTTAGTGTAGATACTTTATCCAGTTATATTTTCACCACCATCAATGTCAGAAAACTGGGCTGAGTGAGAAAAGCCAACCCTACTTAGTAAGTGCTTCTCTGTGTCAGTGTGACAATATTTTGAGAACCCAGGCCCATAAATAGGTGAATACTCCATTAGAACAATCATAAGGCGAATGGCAGGTGCAATCTTTTCAGGCACTATTGGTAGAAATTTCATCACATGGATTCTTCCTGAGAAGTACCGTCTCCTGTGTCATACAGAAGCATCACTGGCTTACTGCTTAGCCTCCTTTATGGCCTGGGAAATAGACAACATGGGATTTTTTTAAAAAGGAAGCATGCCTAATGATACCAATGATATTGCTCTTAATTTTATCAGTACCCTGTAATTTGCAACAATTCCAAATGAACAAAGAATTACAGATGAGTCCCAGTTCCAGTGATAAATTCTCTGTATCTTTCAAACTTCACTTCCATTTGCCACATTCTTGACATAAGTACATGTGACAGTCACCTCTTTGCCTTGTAGTTGCTCAAGAAGTTTAGCCTCAAAAAATATCTGCTAAATAAGCCAACTTTGAGGGCCATTTTTTCATCTAAATGAATAATGGACTGCTTCAATCTCCTCTACTTTTTGCTCTTTGTTAACCCAACATTTAATTCTTAAATTCCAAAAGTGACCAGCACCCTCCCTAATCAAGCCAGCTTACATCTATACAGAAGGGCAAGTGTTCAAAGTCACTGCCCATTTCAAATTTAAGATTCACCATTTTACCATTCTCCTAAACACACTGAACACTTGAAGTATGCTGGCTGCTAAAGATTTCAGGACTCCAACTCTGACATCTGCCACCACTCCCACAGTATCACTTGTCAGCCCCTTTTTGGGCACAAAGTTTTTCTCTGTTGATATCTGCCTGGCTCAATGAAAAACCATTCTGTTGAAAATTGCTTCAGCAGTTATTTTACCATGAAGCACTTTGCAAATTAATGCATCTTCAGAGATATTGTGATCACAGCTATAAACCCAGATAACCAAAGATCAATAAGCCAGCCACATTCTTAATGTCAATGCTTTTATTCAACCTCAGTCTCTTAGGCAGCTGTTCAAGGATATCTTTTGAACACATTAAAATGGCTCCTTTGATTTATTCTCTAATTTGATAGAGTCACTCTTTCCAACCTGACTACCTCCTTTTGACCTAAAACAGATCTGGGGAAGGAGGAACAGAATCACCAGATTTGTTTCTTTTACATGAACTTCATCTTCCAAGACAATGCTAAAGCTAACCTGGACAGAAACTTCGGGCAATTTTAAATTTTGTTCATGATTTTCATTAAAATGCTTCCAACCTACAAAGTAAAAAAGAGCATTTTAAAAATGATAATGTAAAGTCATAAACCATTAAGAGAAAAATGCTAGTTGGAAAAATTTCAAGTTCTTTACAAATGAGCATGATCAAAAAATGTATTACTTGCACACTGAAAACAATTCAAAATCTACAGAATGAATCTTTTTAAATTAAAGTTAAGTTTCTTTGCCCTCTCCCCATAGCCTTTAGTCCCTTCCCAAATAGAAACCACTGCTAACGACTCCTTAAGTATCTCTCAAGGAAAAAAAGTTTGCATTTAACATATATAATGTATATGTATGTAGACTTATTTTAATGTAAACAAATGGGATTATACTATCACATGATGTTCTCCCCTTCTGTCTGTCCATGTTCAGACACTAGTCATTTTGGACTAAGGGCCCACCATTCTCTAGCGTGACTTTTTTTTTTTTAAATAACTTCTAAGTTACAGGAAAGTTGCAAAAATGATACACAGAATTCCAATATCGCCCCTCACCCAGAGAACCAGATTTACCAACTTGTGGCATTTTGCAACATCTTTCCTTTCCTTCCCTTTCCTTCTTCTTTCCCTTCTTTCTTCCCTCCTTTTGTCCTTCCCTCCCTCCCTCCTTTTTTCTTTCATCTAAACATTTGAAAGTAGGTTTCTTTTGTTTATTTTTTAAACCAGAATATATATTTACATTGGATTGTAAGAGAACATGACTCATATTTGCCCTTTGATGCAAGACTGTGGAAGCCAGGCTGTCAGTACAGTTTTTTTAAAACCCCTTTGCATCTTCATAATGGTAGCACCCTACTCTCCTTTAGATTAACTGATCTTGTTCACTACTGATCCACTGGCAACAGCTTGGGGCAGTTATCTTCATCTTCTCCCTATCCCACTCACTGCAGGGAGACTCGTGGACTGTGCATTATCTGGTACAGATTAGCTGATTTCAGTCTGTTCGGAAGTTATCCTAGCATGCTGACTTCAAGTTTATACTTTAAACTTCCCCATTTATATCATTTGATCCATGTTTACAGTTAAAAATATAACTATTATGTGAAAAATGGTACCAGACTTATGCTTTGCAAGAATTGCAAAGCAGGGCAATCACTATGTGGGGCATTTTGCAATATATCTCTGTTTCCCCAACTCCACTTCTATGACTAACAGCAGGGAATGGTTGAATATATTGGGATATGTCCATATTTAGAAATCTCGGCCAGTATTAAAAATGATGTGTAGAAGAATATACAAAGGTGTGGTAAAGAGTCACAATATATTGCTAAGGAAAGAAATTCCAGTTTTCTGCTAATGATAGGCTAAGTTGTTCAGATGAACGCTCCTACTGCAGACAACGAGAAATGAAAAATAAAATATTTAAAACCAACAAACAAAAGGATTTTAGAAAAGCATAAAATTATTGACAAGATAATAAGGAGTTATAAGACCTCAAACTAAGAAATAGCAAGGATCTAGGGAGGTAAGTGGCCCAATTTTGCTGGTCCAGACTGAGCTCAGCAAAGAAACAGAGCTGAATTTGAGAGAGCTTCAGAGAGGTGGAAGGATCCAGGGGTAAAGCCTGGCCCATTGATGACGGGGACCCCATGCACAGGAAGTGGAGACCCTAAAAGGGTATTTCCTGAGAATAAACCCTCCCACCTCACCAACATTGCCAGGGGATTATAGAAAGAGTTGCCTTGGTGCTAAGCAGAACTAGAGAAACCATCCCTGAAACATTATAACCATGGGCTAGTACCTTTCATGGATTCCAGTCAAAATTCACATCATTGGGGTGATCCAGGAATATATAAGAGGTGCATTTAAAGTGGCAGCAGACAGGTAGATACAGTAAGTATTAACAGAACCAAAAGCAAACAATCTCTAGAAGATTCCTGAAAATAATTTTTCAAGAACAATGACCAACACACAAAGATAATCACACATACAAAGAAACATAGTAAGAACCAGTCAGATTTCAGGCATTTGGGAAATCATTAATTCCCTCATTCAGAATTTACTGAATGGCTGCTACATATCAGACACAGTTCTAGATGTAGAGATGTTACAGTGAATAAAACAGATATATATTCATGTACTCATGAGATTTCATTCTCATTCTCAGACAACAAATAATAAGTGTAAAGTATAAGTAACTTACACAGTATATTTGATAGTTTTATAAATGCTAACAAAAAAGATAAGAACAGAGTAGGCAGGGTCAGGAGTATTAGATGGCAATTTTAAATGTGGCTCATTGAGAAGGTGGCAGTTGAGCAAGGACCTAAAGAAGGAAAGGGAGTGAGCCATGCAGATATTTGAAATAAGAGCATTCCAGAAGAAGGATGTACAAAGTGCAAAGATCCTAAGGTGGGAACATGAGTGACATATTCAAGTAGTAGCTGCTTCCAAAAAAAAAAATTTTTTTTTTCAACAAATGGTGCTGCAATAAGGAGATAGTCACATGGAAAAAGAATGAAATGTGACCCCATCAAAAAAAATAGAAAGAAAGAAAAAGAAAAGAATGAAACGTGACCTCCACCATACAGCATACAAAAAAAAGAAATAGCCAAGAGGGCAGTAACGAGTAAGAAGGAGACAGAACAGTAAGAAATGAGGTCAAGGTTAAAGTCAGTTCACAAGAGTCCTGTTGACCCTGATAAAAACAGATACAGATCACACCCACTCTCACAATTCCTTAACCCAGTGGTTCCCATCAGGGAGCACTTTTGTCCGTTAGAGGACATTAGACAGTGTCTGGAGACATTTTTGGTTGTTACAACTGGAGGGGGTTGGTCTGCTACTGGCATCTAGAAGATAGAGGACAGGGGTCCTGCTAAATGTCCTAAGATGCACAGAGCAGCACACCCCCCACAACAGCAAAGAATTATCCTGTCTAAAATGTTAATAGTGCCAAAATTGAGAAGCCCCAGATTAGACATATAAATGAAGATGGCAAAATGTACTTCAATATACAAGATTGGAGCTCAAGAGAGAAGTCTGGGCAGGATTATTAACTTGGTAATCATCAACAAGTAGATGGCGTTCAAAGTTTTAAGACTGGATGAGATCACTAAGAGTAAATGTAGATGGAGTTGAGGTCTGAGTGCACGGCACCCCACCAAGAAGAGGTCAGGAAGAAGGATGGGACTAGCAAAAAAAGGCTGAGAAGAACACCAAGAATGAGGATTGGGGAAGAGGGATTAGTGGTTTGAAAAGAAGGAAGATGGTGATATAAATCCACCTAAGAGAGTGGGAGAATAAACGGTCTAGGGAAGCCGATTCAGGGTCTACTTGAGAAGAATTTAAGAATTTAAAACAAGACCAGTCACTCGGCTACATGGATTCAGGTACAAAGCAGCACACAGTTAGATTTAACCAGGGTTGTAGGATTGCCAAACAAGCAAGATGGAGATGGGAAAGGGAATTGAGGGCATAAGCAGGGAGAAACTATAAAGGTTGACTGTGCAGTTTAAGCTTTGCAAGAAAGGAAAAGAAAACATCAGGGGATTGAGAGTTGGTGGAAAGGTGATAGGATCAACAGATTACAGGTTGGGGTGAATGGAAAAATTGTTAGGGGTGGGAGATTGGAGGGAGTGAGTTGGAAGGATGGGAGAGGGTGGTAAGAGATTGGGATACATGTACTTTAGATTATGGAGGGTTCAAATTATTGGTCTTCAAAAACATCTAAGAGTGAGTAGCTGAGGTAGGGTAGAGGAGAGTTCAAGAAATTAAGAAGCGAGGTTAGCAGATCATCTATATATATATCAAAACAATGACAAGAGTAGTAGAAAGACTAGTGCATCTCCTAATATAACTTATGTAGATAGTTGGTTGAACACCTTAAGTACATGGAACTTTGGGTAGGGCATGAGATTTTGTTGGTTTGTCCAGGTGATGCCCTGATGAATCCCAGAGTGATTTGACCAGTGAATGGAAAAGTATTTGCAAAGTCCCCTTCGGTGAATGGTGAGAACGGGGGAAAACTCAAATTCCCCCAAGTTGAATTCTTGATATTCTCACAAACAGTGTGGACAACCAAAGCTCTAGGCTGAGCCCCCAGTCTTGGGGGTTGTTCATATGAAACTTAACCCCACAGGGGATAGGTCAAGCCTACTTAAAATTTGGTCTAAGAGTCACCCCCAAGAGAACCTCTTTTGTTGCTGAGATGTGGCCTCTCTCTCCAGCCAACACAGCAAGCAAACTCACCACCCTCTCCCTGTCTACATGGGACACGACTCCCAGGGGTGTGGATTTTCCTGCCAACGTGGGACAGAACTCCCAGAATGAGCTGAGATTTAGCATCAAGGGATTGAGAAAAACTCTAGAATGAGCTGAGACCCAGCATCAAGGGATTGAGAAAACCTTCTCGACCAAAAGGGGGAAGAGTGAAATGAGACAAAATAAAGTGTCAATGACTGAGAGATTCCAAACAGAGTCAAGAAGTTATCCTGGAGGTTATTCTTACGCATTAAGTAGATATCACCTTGTTATCCAAGACGTAATGGAGAGGCTGGAGGGAACTGCCTGAAAATGTGGAGCTGCATTCCAGTAGCCATGTTTCTTGATGATGATTGTATAATGATATAACTTTCACAATGTGACTGTGTGATTGTGAAAACCTTGTGTCTGATGCTCCTTTTGTCTACCTTGTCGATGGATGAGTGGAACAAGTGGAACAAAAATAAATAATAGGGGGAACAGATGTTAAAATAAATTTAGTTTGAAATGCTGGTGATCAATGAAAGGGAGGGGGATAAAAAAAAAAAAGAATAGTAGAAAGTGTAACAATCAGAGAAAGGAGCCAAACTTATCAAGAAATAAGGGTGAGCCAGGGGTCAGAGGATAACTGCAATGCTGGGGAGGGGGGGAAGGAGGACAGAAAATTAAATAGAGAGAGATGGTCTCATCTTTTATACATATATTCTACAACGAAACTGTATTATTTCTTTAATAAGAAAAGTTATTGTAAAAATTAAGGTACCACCTCAAATACTTTTTAGAAAGGGCCAGATATAGATGAATATATGCATCTTTATATATTTATACACCAGGCATACATAGGTACATTCAAATACACATATACACATGCTAAGATTCATTCATATAGACTTTCCAGTTGCATTACATGCTTCAGACTAAAGGTGTTAAAAATAGCGAAAGCTTTCCTATAAATAAAACATAGCAGACCTGAGTAAGTATGATATTAAAAGTTACGAAGCTTCAGAATGTTGTTCTACCTTGGATATACAGCAATAATTATATATATATTTTGAACTCTATCTACCTCAAATGTAAATTATTTTACTGAGTTCTAATATTAAATATACAAGAATTATATATTTCATTAGTGAGTAAACAATGTTACACCTGAATATTTCTCCACTTGTGAATAGACCATCATATATTTTTGAAATAGAAAATTAAGAAAACATCTCATTTTTCCAGTTTCAGGAACTCAGTTTTTTGTGGGGAGGTGGGGAAGAGAGGGTGGAAAGAAAAGAAACAGGAAAATATCCTTGCAGAGGACTTTGTCCATCTCTCTAGGTAAGCCAAATTCTTTTGGTCTTTTAAAGCTTTAAGCTTTGCCCAATACTAACCTTGTACATTTTCTCCCTTAAAACAGTGGGCCTTTGGCCTTACCTCAGAGACCCCTAAAAGTAAGGGAAAGGAAAATAAATGGTAGGGGAGAATAAGAAAGGATGACTTGGAGGTGCAAGGGTAGTTCAGTGGTAGAATTCTTGCCTACCATGCGGGAGACCCAGGTTCGATTCCCGGTCCACGCACTTCTCAAAAACAAACAAGCAAAACAAACAAAAAAACCCAGACAAACAAAAATTAAACAAATGGTACTGCAAATAGTGGGATACTCACATGAAAAATAATGAAATGTGACCTTGTTATACATCAAACAAAAAATAAATAAAAAAAAGAAAGAAAGAATGACTTCGCATTTGAGGTGGTGAGAATGGCTTCACATGTAGCATGGTAACCTGACACCCTGCCATAAAAATCTAAGTATAATTTAATGTTTGTATTTGTCCAGGGAAGCAAACAGGATAAGATTTACCCACTGAACATCTACTACTCTATTCTGCTTCAAAAGTATAATATGCAAAGCAGTAGGAAGGGTCTACCTATTGGGTACAGCATAGCTCATCCTGCTAACGGGATGGGATGTGATAACCCATCCCGTTATCACAACCTCTTGTTCTTAATTCAACCTCCAGTTGCAATGCATTTCTTCTCAGGTTATCACAATGCTCTGAGGAGGCTGGGAAGACTGACACCATTGTTAGCGTCTTCATAAATGGCACATATTAAGGCACAGAAATCTGATACAAGTGTTCAAAGTCCCAAGTAACAAAGTCCAAGTCCCAATTCTGTCCCTTGAATAGGTTATGCTCCTCTCATTCCATGCCTTTGCCAATGCTATGTCCCTCCCTTGAAGTGTCTCCCTTGGGAGGCAATGTTAGACTGGAAAGAGTACCAAATTTGGGCTCAAAAACCCTCAGTTAAAAGTACTGCCTTAAAGCAGTGGGGACAACCAAATCAATAGACTAAATCCTCGATCTTGGGGTTTGCCCCTATGAAACTTATTTCTGCAAAGGAGAGGCTAAGCCTACTTATAATTATGCTTAGGAGTCATTTTCAGAGAATCTCTTTTGTTGCTCAGATGTGGCCTCTCTCTCTCAGCCAATTCTGCAGGTGAACCCACTGCCCTAGCAACATGGGACATGACTCCCAGGGTTATCAATCTCCCTGGCAATGTGGGACAGAACTCCTGGGATGAGCCGGGACCCAGCATCAAGGGATTGAAAAAGCTTCTTGACCAAAAGGGGGAAGAGAGAAATAAGACAAAATAAAGTTTCAGTGGCTGAGGAATTTCCAACACAGTTGAAAGATTATGCTGGAGGTTATTCTTATGCATTATATAGATATTCCTTTTTAGTTTATGGTGTACTGGAGTGCCTGGAGGGAAGTACCTGAAACTGCTGAGTGTGTTCCAGTAGCCTTGAATTTTGAAGACGATTGTATAGATATAGCTTTTATAATATGACTGTGTGATTGTGAAAACCTTGTGTTTGATGCACCTTTTATCCAGGGTCTGGATAGCTGAGTAAAAAAATATGGATAAAAAAATAAATAAATAATAGGGGGGATATAAGGGGTAAAATAAATTGGTAGATTGAAATATTAGTGGTCAATGAGAGGGAGGGGTAAGGGATGCATGAGTTTTTTTCTTTTTTCTTTTTATTTCTTTTTCTGGAGTGATGAAAATGGTCTAAAAATGATCACAGTAGTGAATACACAACGATGTGATGATATTGTGAGTCATTGTACACCATGTATGGACTGTATGTGTGTGAAGATTTGTCAATAAAAATATTAAGAAAGGGCGGGCCGCGGTGGCTCAGCGGGCAAAGTGCTTGCCTGCTATGCCGGAGGACCTCGGTTCGATTCCCGGCCCCAGCCCACGTAACAAAAACGGAGAAACAGAATACAATAAAACAAGAAAATGTTTAAAAAAAAAAAAATGTTTCCCTTTCTTCCTTCCTTCTATCCTTCCTTCCTTCTCTCTGTCTTTCCTTTAAAAAAAAAAAAAAAAAAAAAAAATATTAAGAAAAAAAAGTACTGCCTTATCTACTTATTTATTAGCTATGTGCCTTCGAGAAACTTACTTCGTCTCCATTCACCACGTAAAATGGGGATAACATCTGTTCCACCTGTTCCAGAATGCTTGGGAGAAGCGACTAAGAGACTATATGTGGAAGCCTCCAATAAACTATTAACAGCCCCATAAATATCATGTATTATTCAAGGTTCAACTTAAAGCTCCAGGGAGTCTTCCATCTTTCAACCCAGTCTATATCTAACCCTCCTCTGGCATTCCTGACTGCCCTATTTATCTGAGCACTTGAATACATTTTGTCTTGTATTGCTAACTTAAAGATTTCACAATCAGGAGTCTTTCCTCTAAAGAGCCTTGCATGAGCTATAAGCATAACAGTGCTCCAAATGATTAGTGGAGCTAAGAGTAGAAACTGACCCTCCTGATACCACAGTGCTTAAGAATTTTTTTAAAAAGTTTCTCTATGATAAAGTTATATGCAAGTTTTAATAAGGATATTCACTGAGACAGAGTATTTTCTTTTAAAAGAAGACAGTAAACCATATCAACTGTTGGGAAAGACTGGCAGTATAACCCAATCACAGATAAGATCCTAAAGGCCCCCCAATCTGGGAAAATCCCACCAAGAGTCAGCACCTCCCCACAATCAGAGAGCCCAAGAGGGAAAATTCCTTGCCATATACCTAGGGCAAAATCTTGCTGAACATATTTGTGAATCAGGCAACCCTTGTTTCATTTCTATAGGAAATAAGACATTCAAAAGTATATGTATATATATATGTACAAGGAATGCTTTCCTTAGGGGCTCTTGGTAGATTTCCCATAAGAACCAATCCGCTAGTAGAGCTTTACCTGATCTTTGTAAACTAGTGTGCTGGGACTTGATCGTGGTTTGTCTTTAAATGAGTAAGTAGTCCTTTGCTTCTTTAACAAGTCCAGGAAGTCAGGAGGCATGTACTGGGGAATATCATTTAGTACTGGGTAGTTTCTTTGCACAAGAGGTGTTTTTTTCCTTCCTTCATTTTTAAAATTATAGGTTGCTATCACTGGATTTAATAGGGATTCTTCAATAAAAGTTTTCAAGTGGTAGGTGCCAGGTATAGGAGTATCCTGTGGAAAATTGACATGTATTATATTTTAAGATCACTATGTAAACCTATAACATCTCCTAAAGTACCATTCTTGGAAAGGTCATTCCTAAGTAGCAGTTATCTTTGTTTTAAAGGTTAATGAAATTCTTTCAAATATAATAAATATTCCCAGAGAATCATGATTATTTCCTTTCTGAAACAAATGCTGAATTATAGCAAATGGATTATGGTTATATTGAAATTTAACTTTTTAAAAATTAACTTCAGGGATATACTTAAACTTGCAATTCAACTTGACTATAAATTTCAGGTCTCCAAAAAGGGGAAGAGAGAAATGAGACAAAATAAAGTGTCAATGGCTGAGAGATTTCAAACAGAGTCAAGAGGTTATCCCAGAGGTTATTTTTATGCATTATATAGATATCACACCTTTTTAATTTATGGTATATTAGAGTGGCTGGAGGGAAGTACCTGAAACTGTAGAGCTGCGTTTCAGTAGGCATGTTTCTTTAAGATGACTGTATAATAATATAGTTTTTACAATGTGACTGTGTGATTGTGAAAACCTTGTGTTTGATGCTCCTTTTATCTACAGTATGGACAGATGAGTATAAAATATGGATAAAATCAACAAATAGGGGGAACAAAGGTCAAATAAATTGAGTAGATTGAAATAGTAGTGGTCAATGACAGGAGGAGTAAGGGGTATAGGTATGTATATAAGTTTTTTATTTCTTCTGCTGGAGAGATGCAAATATTTAAAAAATTATCATAGTGATGAATACACAACAAGGTGATGATATTGTGATACACTGTACACCATGTACAGAATGTTTGTATGTCAAGAATGATTGTATAGGGCGGGCCACGGTGGCTCAGCAGGCAGGAATGCTTGCCTGCCATGCCCGAGGACCTGGGTTCGATTCCCGATGCCTGCCCATGTAAAAAACAAAACAAAACAAAAAAGAATGATTGTATGTTTGTTAAAGTTTACAATAAAAATATTAAAAAAAAAATTAAGGTCTCTTTTGAGACCATCTGGGATGGTTTCTCAGCTAAATAAAAGTTATCCTACTTCTTCTGAGTAGATGCTGTATGTTTCTTTCAAGTCTTCAACTAGGAAGCTAAAGGATAATAACATAAGCCTGAGGATGAACAAACGGAAACATGATCTAATGAGTTCAATGAGAGGTTGATACTTTCAAATCACAACCGCACACTGCCTAAATGAGCAAGGCTGAAAGTTTAGCCACTCTGTTTTTGTGGCCATCTTTCCACTAAGCACTCTGCTTAGTTCTACTGTTTAAAATTAGTTCGATTCCAAGAAGCCTATGACCCAAGGGGCCCCTCTGTTGTTGAAGGTACTGACAGAAAATACCTCTGCGATGTAGAAACTACGTCTCTTAAGAAAGGGTTTCTGGGGCATTTTTCGGTTTGGGCTATCTTGCTTTGATACAGGTTAAGAATAATTATCAGAGGCTCTATTCCATCTAAGTAAGATAAAAACTGAAACCAAAACACCTTTCTAGAATGTATGCTTTTCTTCCAGGTGTAATCACACCAAGATCATAAACTAGGATGACCTTTTCTAGATATTCTGCAACACACTTGGATTCCTAGAGCTATTTTACCTTTCCAAGCTTTAATTGCATTCAGAATTTAAAGCTAACTTCTGATTCATATGCTGATACAAAATTATAAGCAGGAGAGTGGGCCATGGTGGCTCAGCAGGTAAGAGTGCTTGCCTTGGGCAGGCCACCGTGGCTCAGCAGGCAGGAATGCCTGCCTGCGATGCCAGAGGACCCGGGTTCGATTCCCGGTGCCTGCCCATGTAAAAAAAAAAAAAATTATAAGCAGGAAGTGAGGCTCACAGAGAGCTAAACAACCATTGCTTTCTTACAATGATATGCTGCTGACCTAAAGGGTAAGACTGCTAAACATATTAGCGGGAATAGATATAATTTGAACAAGAAATACTGAAAATGTACATACCGTTAATGCTATTCTCCACCATCCTTCTCTTTCAAAAGATGACATCTTCAGGATTGACTTCTATGACAAACATAAGGAACACTTATTCATTTGAGAGATCATCCCTTGATGTTAATTATAATTTTTAAAACATTTACTTGAAGAAAGTAATACCTCCACCAAAGTGATCAGCACATATTAAAATAAAAGCTACACAATGATAAGTTTTACCTGTAATATTTCCTTAAATTATGATTTTAATTGTTTTTAAATATCTAAATTCCTTTTGATAAAATTAGAATAATAAACATCTCCATCACAGAGATGTTATAAGGATATTAATGTGACAAAATTTAATGTTCTTAGGAAGAAAAGAGTTGTATAAATAAAAATTGTACTGTTATAATTATTTTAGATTTTATAGCTCAGGTGATTCTGCTGGGAACTCAAGGTGAAAGTGTAGTCATCACATTAATATGATATTGGGATACAAATTCCTAGCAATATGGCCACTTCCTGGATTTAAACATACTATCAAATATTGATATAGCTTCATTTCTCTAGCTTGTCCAGCTAATATCTTTGAATGATAGAGGCAGAGGGGCTTGGGCTGGAATCCCAGATCTGCTATAGCTGTGTGCACTGAGCAAGGTACTTAACCCTCATGAGCTTCAAGCATTTGTAGCCACAGCCAGTGCTCAATAATGTAATTCTTATTTTTAACATTTGTTCTGCCAAATTAGATTATTTTGGTGTTTCTCAGTTTCCAAGGATAGTCTTATCTTTCACAGTAAATACTATATACCCATTTATTATTCCACATTTGTTTCAGTCCCACTGTCAACAAAATGCAGTTGTTTAGTTTTTTCCCTTTACTATTTCTACCAAGTAAAATAATTAAAATAGAGTTCTACTTTCATTTCTAATATTTTTGTTATTACTATGAAAGAGGTATCTCAAGAATGCATTTGAAAAGAATGAACAATTTACTCAATTCATTTTTCCGGACTAGTAACTTAAATCTACTCTAATTATGAGAACTCCTGGGTTTAGTTTTACTATGAAATATGTGCATTTCTCTAAAAAAATATCGCTTCATATATACTGCTAAATCTGAATTTTTTTCTATACATTCCCTGAATCAATTCTTATTAAATCTTCTCTGCTGCATGTTTATAGATACAGAAATTGAACTTTTGTCGTGCAGATGAAGACGGGTCTCCCATAAGCATCTCCACAGTAATTCCACCTCTACCTAGGAGCCAGGAAAATGAAGTGGGAAAGAGATCACCGAAGTAATGTGATGATTCTAAAAGAAGGTCAGGAGTAGCTGCTGCTTTGTTTTGCTAAAGCGGGTGACCTAAACTCCACCCATGTTCCATTTTACCTTCACTTTAAGGGGAAAGATAAACAAAGGTTAAACATCCCTCACCCAGATCTATTTAAAAACTAGAGAAAGGTAGTTTCAAATATTTTACAAATAGTCAGATAGGAGATGGAACAAAAAAAAGACATAAGAAAGAAAAGTCCATTTTCTGGCAGAGGGAAGGGAAAGTGAAAGAAATCTAATCATCGGACTAGAGCAGTTGTCCCGCACGGATAGTGAGAAAAAGAAACAAACAAACAAAACTCAGTAAACAGTAGACAAAGGGGAAGCATAAGGGAGGCAGCAAGGGAAAAGGAAATAAAGTGAAGGAAAGATCAGATAAAGGCGAGAAAGAAGGACGAGGGCAAGTGGAAAGAATAAGAGAAAACGGGAGGGGTGCATGAGCCAGGAAGTGGAAAAAAGGCAGAAGAGCCTGGCCAGAGGAACCGTGGTGGAGACAACAGAGGGAGGGCTGGCAGGGTGAGGACTGTGGTACCGTGGTAGAGAACGGATTGCCCTGCCGCAGTTCGCCCCGGACCGCGGCGGTGGTGATGGCCAAGACTGGCTGGTCCATCGCGGCCTCCTCTTGCCCAAGGCGTTGTCTAGCCGCAGTCGGTTGCTAGGAGACGCCTCCCGCCCGCCGGGATCTGGCCCTGAGCCAGGACCCACAAAGTTTGTCCCCAGGGAAGCGCGGACACAGGGAGGGGAGGTCGTCATACACTTCGAGACCCCACGCGAAGCCTCACGTAGAGTAAGTCGAATGGGACAATCACAGACAACCGTGCTAAAACCTAGAGGGGGCTCTGAAGTCGCCAGAGAGCCCCTGGGTAGAATCTGCGCGAAGGGAGTCTTGTAAAGGCTTGAGCGCACCCATAATCTCCATCAGCTCCCCTCCCAAATCACCTCTTTCTACACTCCTAGATAGGCTAAATAGAGGGAGTATGCTTGGTAGGTACTCTTAGCTTTAAGGCAAAAGCCTTCCTTAGCATCCACTTTAGAAAATTCACATTTGTTTCTAAACTCCTCCAGAAAGAAATTCTGGGGATTACTTCTCATCTGATTGGAGTGAGTTCTGGACCAAGCACGTTTCCCTACCTTTCCACTCTGTATAGACACTTTCCAATTTCCTGACTGAAGCTTCTTAACCTATAAAATTCTTATCTTTAAAAACAAACCCTCCCTCAGCCTTTATAATTCCATTTTATAGACTACCTACTGTTTTAGTAGTAGGTATTGAAACAGTAGGTAGTCACACTAGGAGGTAATTAGTCCCATTTTATGGAGTTTTAATAGTTGACTTAACGTCACACTGAAGTTGCTGAGACCCACAGCCTACTACATCAGAGCTTCTGCTTCCTTTCACAAACTTACAAGTGATTCTTTCCTTACTTGCTGTACTTTTCTAAATTCATCTTAATCTGACGTGTGCACACCTTTCAATTAAACTTGCACTTTGTTAAACTCACCAGTGATCCGATTGTCAAATCCAATGGATATTTTTCTTTTAGCAAACTTGGCCTCCATTTGTCATTGCTATATTGATTACGCCATCCTTCATTCTTTTTCTTTTTTGCATGGGCAGGCACTGGGAACTGAACCCAGGTCTCTGGCATGGCAGGTGGGAACTCTGCCTGCTAAGCCAGTGACCTGCCCCACCCCTTCATTCTTGAATCCCTGCCCTCCCTTAACTAGCAAGATTTAAATGCTGGTTGCATTTGATTTTGTGACTTATTCTCCTTGCTTGTTTCTTTATTTATAAAGATGGAGATAATAAATCAGTACCTGCTTATATGTAGTTGATTTGAGTAAAATATTTGGACCCATGTCTGGCACTGTGCACTTAGTGGATATGGGCTATCATTATCTTTAGAACAAAAGCAAAACTTTAAAAATCCAACCTCTCGCTTCTTCTCTCTCCCTCATTAAGACCTTATATTCTGCATATTTCATACTTCTATGGTCTTCCCCTATGCTGGCCTCCTTTCTGCTTGAAAGGCCATTCCTCCCTGACCGCCTGGCAAACTGATCCTCCTAGAGCTAAACACTCATGCCTCAAAGGACCACAGTTTGAGGACTCATTTTGACAGCCATTCCTCCCCTTATTTCAGACATATCCAAAACAAGGTTTTTGTTCTAAGTCTTGAGCCCTTTGAACACAGAAGAGACCAAATATTTGAACAAATGCTCACCCAGCTCCTTTCTATAAATTGAGGAACTAGAATAGTGTTTTTCAAAAATTATGTGCATACAAAATACATTGGGATCTAGTTAAAACACAGATTCTGGGGCTGAGTCTTAAGATTTTGCATTTCTAATAAGCTCCCAGGTTGATTCTGTGGGTGACTTTTTAAATAACAGGAGACTTGAGGGCTCCATTTAACTTAGTAGGACTGTAAATGCATTTAATACAGCTTTCAAAAAGAAAAACAAAAAAATGAACAGGCTACCAGGCTTGAAATCAAGAACTGAAATTAGGCCAGGATACAACTTAAAAAAGTGTTCACTAAAGAATTAATCAAGTCCATCACCATGTCTCATTTCACTTTCTTATTTTGGATGAGCCTGTAAAACTGGTTCAGCAGACAAGGGATTGGTACCCTAGAGACTTTTTTAAAATATGATGAAAGGTACAGAGAAGTCCAGAAACCCATACAAGGCGTGAGATAGAAGGGAACATCTAGATGAGAAAATAGCTTCAAGTATCTCAAAAATAGAACTAGCATGGGTCAATGATTTAAAAAACTTTACCCTACAAGCACGTTTTGGTTTAACAAAATATCCCATTAAGAGAATAGTCTGGTACAATATCACTGAGGAAAGATTTAATGTTCAGAGTTCAACAGTGCCTCTGCTTGCATTAGGATCTTTAAAATGTTTGCCCCTTAAAAATTTTAGGTAAAATACAATGCCCTAGGATCAACAGCAATAGTTGAGTTTTTAGAATTCTCAGAGCAAACATGCTACAGATGGCATTGAAGAAAAGAATTATCATGGCCCTTCTAAAATAAAACCATAATTTGGTGGTCTTGAAAGTGCTAAGATTTCAGAATTATAGTTCTGGGTTCAAATACTATGATGCTGTAGAAACAGGGGACCTGAGATTTGAACCTCACCCAATATGTGCTTGATATGACTAGCTAAGATTACTTAACTGCTGTGTACTTATATCATAAAATCAAAATGCCCATGTTGTGAAGTTGTGAATTCTGTGAAGATTGAAAGAATATAAAATGATCAAGTCATGACAGACTCAAGTGCCCCCAAAATGCTACTCCTTCCACCTTGTTACCCATCTTTTGACCTTAACAACTTACATAAAAGCACTGACCATTTCACACCTATAGGATGACTATTAAAAAAAAAAAGGAAAATAGGGTTGGAGATAACTTGAAGAACTCTAGTGCATTGTTGGTGGGAATATAAACTAGTGCAGCCTTGTGGAAAGCAATATGGCTGTTGTTCAGAAAGCTAAATATAGAATTACCATATGACCTAGCAGTTTTGTTCCTAGGTATGTACACGTAAGTCTCTAATACTTGTACACCAAGGTACATAGCAACAGTATTCACAATTGCCAAAAGGTGGAAACAACCCAAACATCCCATTAACAAATGAATGGATACAGTTTGGTACACACACACAATGGTATATTATTTGGTCACAAGAATGAAGTTCTGAGATATACCACAATATGGAAGAATCTTGAAAACACTGCACCATAAAATAAACAAGGTACATAAGGACAAATAGTGTTTCACTTGTAAGAGATGAATCGAAGGAGCAAATTTGCGGGGATAGTAAATTAGAGATTATGAGGGGGCTAGGGTAGGGAAAGAAGCATTTAGGAGAAAAATGCCCAGGATTTGGTTAAATGCTTTATCGCATGATTTCACTGAATTGCTGTAAAAGCTCTGGCTTACAAACCATCTGGGTAAATTATACCCATTTTACAGATAACTGAAGCTTGGATAAGATTGAACTCTTCAAGGTAATCCACAGCACTGATCTGAATACTGCTACAGTAAAACTCCAAAGCTCATTGCTTATTTTAACATCCCAGAGATGATGCCTCAACAGCCAATAGGTATCTTCTCCCACCAAATGCCTTGTTGGAATTCTGAACTCTCATCACATCATATTAAGGAGGCTCAGTAGAGTGTACATCTAAAAGTTTCCTATTTAATTAACTAACCTCCTGCCTAATATGTGATAATGTAATACTCTCCCCCCCCCCTTAGGATTATCAATGCTTGTAATTTTCCTCATCCTATCTAAAATATATTATCACAATTTTCAGTTTTCTATTTTCTGCTAGGGCGAAAAACAGTAGTACAGAAAGTCAAAGATGGGCAGTAAACTGCCAAACATAAAAATTGCTCCCTTGAGAAATTAAAAACCTGTGGCTATAATAGGTAGGTAACAATTATACTCAATGTTTTAAAAGTGGCTCTGGTTTGCTATGGAATCTTTCACTAACTATTTAAAAGGTAGTTAAAAAACAAAAAACCCTGACAACCACCGTTTGAGTAGCTTACAGAGAAATGGTAGAAAACAAGCACAAACTAAACCTAAAGCAAAGATTCTGTCACTATAAAATCTTTTTCAAAAAACATGTTACACAGGCAAAACCAACAGTGCTCCTTTGTCTTATGGTAGAATTAAAAAGCAAAATGAGTGAAAGATTAGGTAATAGAGGCAAAAATAAAACGACCCTCCCTCCAACTAGGTTTCTATTGTCTTCAGCATTCAAACATTTAAAAAATGGCTGCAGCGAATATGGAATGATGGATGTCCAAGCTGAAAAACACAAACAGGGTAGAAAACAATAAACACCTACTTTGTCAGTTCTCATGCTAGGTATATTCAAAGGTTTTTAAATTTTTCATTTAAACCCACTGAAGCAAGTATACCGATTTAAAAGCTGAACACAACATTGAATAGTCAAAATACTTATGCTAGATTACACCAAGCAGAAACCAACTCCACATTTTATCCTCAAAATTGGTAGACCTCAACAGCTAATTAATGACTCAATTCAGAGCACCAATTGGGTAAATTGTAATTTTTTTTATTGGAAAACAAATATACAACTTGGAATGGATTTGAGGCAAATTGTGCCATAAGCAGATTTTCTTTAAGTGGCTAAACAAAGTTTAAAAAGCAAGTAACAATAAAAGAAAATGTTTCTGGTACAGGACCAGCAGTACAAAAAAATAGTGTACGAGTACCTGGATAATACACCCGTTTTGCAATAGTGCAACTTTAAGTACATATTGTTGACTGTCCATAGTCCACGCAGAGTTACAACTCCACACTTCAACAACAACATGCTAACAGTTCCTAAAGAAAACTATTTTAAAAAAAGGCATAACCCAGATGTTCCCTCATTTGACCAACTCCATCTAAGTTTAGATGTGCAGAAGGGCTTAGATATATCCAGAGTAAGCCACATGCAACATGTTACTTGATCAATTTTCTAAAATAAGGTTTAGGACAATGACAGTAAGATAAGGGAAGAAAACATGGAGGAATGAAATCCTAATTACTATACATGCATATTCTTTTGACAGTAGGGAGAAACCTTTTACAGATAAGTTACAAACAAAGAAAAGGCAAATAAACAATTTTGTACAAGAAATTTAACACATTCTGTACAATGTCTTCACTTTGCTGTCATCATTTGTACAAACTCTGAAAGAGAAGAAATACATGAAAAATTGAGTCAACAGCAAGTCTGACAAAACCAACCATATTTACTCAATCACTGAGCAGTCTCCATTCCTATTTTGCTTTCCTTAGAATTGCAATAAAGTGTTGATGATATAGAGGAAAACTAGTTTAAAGCCAAGGATGGACCTGCTCAAATCTTAGAAATACTTAAGCTAACTAATACATAAACTAAACCAAATTAATGCTTTAGATAAGCCATTATAAACTTCAATTTCCAATCTGTCATGTTACAAGCCAAAATTACCTCAGTGCTAAGGGACTATGTTTAATGTTTACAATGTTAAATTTTATGCTGCTTTCTTAATTAGAATAACTGCATCACAACAAATATAAGTGAAAAATATAAAGACAGGTTTTATTAGAAATTTCCTCAATTTTCATTAGAAATTTCCTCAATTTTCAAATGCCTTATATTCATGCCTTGGGCCCTCCAAAGTTTACAATCACAAAGGATACTTCTGAATTAAGGCAGTTTTATACCAAAGGCAATTAGAGGAAACAAGACAATCCAAAGAAGGAAGAAAGCCACCTTAATTTCATTTTAGGGATACTGGAGTAAGCTTGCAGTTTTTACAATTGTGTTAACAATCCTTATACAAACTAAATAAAACCGCTTTACATTAAAAAAATGCATATGAATCATCTAGGAATCTTGTTAAAATGCAGATTTCTATGTTTAAAAGTAGGAACCTGGTAGTAATAATTTCTAAAATGTTATCCAATGACAGTGATGTTGCCTAGTCTGCAAAAGCTTAGTAGGTATGAAAAACTGTTTCAGTATCTTTAGTTTTTTGGAAGAACGTCATTAATTTTGTCCTATCAGATATCTCTAAGTATAACTCAAAGCATACAACGGAAGTGGGGAGATTCTTACCTTCATAGTTTACTTGACCATCACCATCAATATCTGCTTCCCTGATCATCTCATCAACCTCTTCATCTGTTAACTTCTCTCCAAGGTTTGTCATCACATGGCGAAGCTCTGCTGCACTAATATAGCCATTACCATCCTAGAAAAGATTTGGTAAAATTATAGACCCAGAGTTGGAATGGAAGTTTTTTGTTTTTTTTTTAAAAGGAGGAATTTATTGGGCAGGCCACGGTGGCTCAGCAGGCAGGAATGCTTGCCTGCGATGCCAGAAGACCCGGGTCCGATTCCCGGTGCCTGCCCATACTTAAAAAAAAAAAAAAAGGAGGAATTTTATTAAGTTGCAAGTTTACAGTTCTAAGGCCATGAAAATGTCCCAATTAAAGCAAATCTATAAAGATGTCCCAATTAAGGCACCACCAAGAGATTACTGTCACTCAAAAGAGGCCAATGAAGTTCAGGGTTTCCCTCTCAAATGGAAAGGCACATGGCAAACATGGTGATAACAGCTGACTTTCTCTACAGGCTTCTTGTTTCATGAAGCTCCCCCAGAGGTGTTTTCCTTTTTCATCTCCAAAGGTCTCTGGCTGTGTGCACTCAACTCACTCAGCTCTTGTAATTCTCGTGGCTCCATTTCCATTCCATCTACTACATTAGATCCCCAGTAAACTAATCAAGACCCACCTGGAATGGGTAGAGTCACATCTCCTTCTAATCAAAGGTTAAAACCTACAACTGGGTGTGTCACACCTCTGTGGAGAAAATATAATCAATTCTCCAACATACGGTGAATAGGGATTAAAAGAAATGGGTGCCTTCAAAGAAGGATCAAGATTAAAACATGCCTTTTCTATGGCACTTAATCCTTTCAAACTGGAACATGTAGAAACGGAATGAAAGTTTTAACAACCTTACTAAACTTACTATTAGGGAGAAATCCATACTTTGAAAATACATACAAGTTAAACGAACAATAAACAAAGTTAACTTCTAAATTAAGTGTCACTGGATAGCCAGGCAAGATGTCCTAAAATTTAAACACACTTTATTCAAATCACTACACTTCTTAGTTCCAAAGTCATGTGATACATCCTCTGTCACAAAATCAATGCCAAAATATACATCATTAGGAAATCTAAGTTTAACTGAATTATTTAAAATCTTTTGCTCGGTATGAAGGCAAATCATTAGGAAAAAACAGTCCTTCAAAGAATCAGGGGTCCCAATGTCTCCATTTCATCCTCAAAATATATTTAATAATTTAGTCCTTAAATACCTACTTTATCAAACACACGGAATGCCTCTCTAATTTCTTCTTCACTGTCTGTGTCTTTCATTTTCCTTGCCATCATTGTCAGAAATTCCGGAAAGTCAATTGTACCATTACCTAAAATGGTTAGTTGAAATATTAAAATAGAATTTAAATGCGATTTCTCCAAACTACCCCTCCCCCTAAATTAAGAGATTTACCATCAGCATCTACTTCATTAATCATGTCCTGTAACTCTGCTTCTGTGGGATTCTGCCCAAGAGACCTCATCACAGTTCCCAATTCCTTTGTTGTTATAGTTCCATCACCATCCTTGTCAAATAGTGAAAAAGCTTCTTTGAATTCTGTTTGGGGGGGAAAAAAAAAAGACCACAATTCAAATGCACTGGTTAACAATACAAATTAACCTTCTAAATGCAATCTACTAATCAACTCTTATCTCCACATTTGGAAATAGAACCTGCAACAAAATTTTGATTCTTGAAGGATTCAGTGAGGAAAAAAGCGTATTTCAAACATCTTTTGTCAATCACAGCACTATATGCTCATATTAACTGCTTAGGGAGTTTTCATCAAAATCTTAGCAGGGAACACTCCAATATCTAGATTAGTTAAAAGTTATTATTCTGGGTTGAATAATACAACAAGACAGAACACCCGAATGCTTAAATGATTGGCTTCTCCATTTTCCACTGAGGTTGCTCTGTGAGTTATAATTCAAAATTAAAGACCTAAGTAGTACACACATTAGAAAAATAAGACAAATACATATTTCTATAGAGTAACTATACAATTTATTTGCATTGTGGTTAGAATTAACCTCAAATGTTAAAAGACTGTCTAAATCAATCAACTATTAAAAATAAAAGACTTTAAACTTCACAAAACCAAGCAACAGGCTAGTTTCCTTTTCTACAAAGTAGAAGGGACTATCACCAAATAACCTATCATGATAACACTGGCCTCGATCATGGCATGCATAGCTAATTTTCATTTAAGTGTTTTATCACAGAAAACAAAGATAATTTAGATCCTTCTTTAAAATATAAAACCCCAAAGCTTGTAAGAGTAAAATATATTACTAAAGATTTTTTTAAAAAATCTTTCTGTGCAATTATGTTCCTTCTTATTCACCACTAGATTACCTGGACAACTAATGGGAGTACAATCATTATTCCTATTCAAAACCATGAACAAGCATAATGATTAACAGTAAGAATTCTGGAGTCCAGACTATCTAGCTTCACCACTTAAAGAAACTAAAACAGAGATTAAATTTTAAGTGTAAAGTCATACCAATGAGTTAATAACAAAGCTAGTACTTTCCAAGTAAGGCATTATCTAAAAGATTTTAGATTCTATCATCAAGCAAATAAAAATGCATCTTCAAAGTTCATAAGATTATTAAAGTTTCTCTAGCATATCTATGTATTTCAAACTGTACACTATTTGAGACATGTTTAAGAAACTGTATACCACGTGGGCCATGGTGGCTCAGCAGGCAGAGCTCTTGCCTGCCATGCCGGAGGCCCAGGTTCGATGCCCAGTGCCTGCTCATGCAAAAAAAAAAAAAAAAAAAAAAAAGAAAGAAAAAAAGGCATACCTCCTTTTTATAATCCAAGGCTATTTATTTCACTACCTAACTCCAGACTCCAATACCTATACTTCCATTTCCATTCCATCTACTATCTCCTCTCTGGAGCTTTCTTCAACTGTTTATGCCCCTTGGTAAATAGTTATCTTCATGTTTCTTGGCTTAAAACAAATTTAAACCCTAGATATATATTATTTTAACTGCTTGTCCTTCATACCTGTCCCAAACTTTGAAAGACACTATTACTCATCCCTATTTCCTCTCTCCCCACTGTTAAAATGACTTGCAGCTCCAACCCATCAGCTGAAAATGCAAAATTCATCAATGACCACCTAGCTGCCCAATCCATCAAAAATATGTGATGGCTCTATGGCACAGAAACTTAAAGCACAGACTTTGGAACTTAATTGCTTGGGTGAAAACATCCTACTCTCTACCACTTACTAGTAAACCAACCGTGGACAAATTTCTAAACCTTTTCTGTCTCAGCTTCTTCATTTGTTAGAATAGAACCTACCTTCTAAGTTTGTTTTCAAGTACTATATATAAATTAAGTACTCAATAAATGTCAGGAAAAAGCTGATCTCATTTCCTACAGCATCCTAACCCGCACTGAAACTGTCAAACTTCTCTTGGCCTTCCTAACCATTTGTAAGTTTCCCTCCTACCTACATCATCAAAGCCTATTGCTCTTATCTGTGTCTTACCTGTAGATATAACCGAACTTCTTATCCTCTTTCCTCTCCTTAGCTATTTCATCTATGCCCATTTACAATGAAGACTTTGCTACCTTTGGCCTACTTACCTCTCTCAACACAATGTCTTTATTTCTGACAGCCTACAGGACTTCTCTCCTGGCTGACCTCAAGAAAGATAGCTGAAAATGAATTCTATACTCCCCAGCAACAAACCCTAGAGACCCAGGCAGAAAACCAAGAAGACATCATAACTTGTACCCCCTGAAAATTACCAATGGTTCTGTTAAATTCTTCCATCTAAATACTGCTTCATTCTTTTTCTATCTTTACAATCAAAGTTTTGTTCAAGACCCCCATCATCTCTTGCCTGGACTATCACAACAGCTCCTAACTTGCTTCTCTCTTTGAAATTACCTGGAGTCTGCAGTCCTATTATCTTTTGGGATCAACACATTACATTCTTCTGCCTAAAATCATTTAATTGCTTAGCTTCAGACCAAGTATTACTGACTAGCTGCAGTATGTTTTATTCAAAAGTAAGGTAGTTCCGTTCCATGTAAATATCACTATTTGTTTCCAGAGGAACTCACCTGTGATCAAGCAGAAACTTAGTACCTAACTGCAGGTCCATTTTATGAAGTTAATATATAGTGCTAACCTAAATCAGGCCAATGACAAAAGTAGATTAGAAAGTTCCCACCAACAAATATCAGTATTCAATGAAGACAATTCCTCTTTATTCAGGTTCCCCGCCCCCCCTCTTTTTTTTACAGGATATAGGAATACTTTCTAGAACACAATCTCTCAGTGTTTAAACACACGGCGTCTATAACTTAATAACTTAGGCTACAAGAAAATTTAGATGTTCATTTACTTAATTACAATCCTCTGCTATAGTACTTAGCTATGCACATCTTTTACCACCACCATTAAGTGCAAAAATTCCTGTTTAACTAGCACTAATCATTTTGCTGCTATATGATTCAACTTAAAGTCAAATTACAGGAAACTGCATGGTATACATTTATAAATGTTTCCTAAATTTCAAGAAGTTTTGAAGTCTAGTAAACCCCTAAAAGGTTTGATGGAATAAACAAAAAGCAGACAAAACTACATCTATGCTATAACCACTATTTTCTTTACGGATGCAAGAAAAGAACAAATGAAAATATTTGTTTTAAAGGTGAGGGTTTATTCCAGATTTATTTGTATGTTTTACAATATCTGCTAAAACCCTTGAAATATAATAAAACCAAAAGTACAAATTCAGTTCACCTGCCTTTACAGCCCACCTATACTTCACAACTAGTATAATCTTTACATGAAAGCAGCATGTAATTATGAAAAAAGTAACTCTTCTCAAGAATGACTTGAAATATGAACCCAGGAGTCAAAACCTAAATACACAATAAAGAGAACTAGTCCTGAATGTAACAGAACAGCTAGGTTCTACATAACTGATATAGGAACTCTTAAGATCCATTCTAGCTGTGCCTACGTTAAAACTTTCAGAAAAGTCATATTACTACCCGAGTTTTATTTGTTCATTAGCTATCTCAGGATATATTCCTAACTTAACAATTTTACAAAAGTGGGTTACCTGAAACAAATTTAACAAAAGTACAACCAAATGCTTAACTTTTATTTCAAATATTTTAGTAGTAAGCCCTTAAAAAAGAGGTCACTGTTATCAGACTTATGTTGGCACTCTGCAACTGTTACCATAAAATGAAAAAAGCCTGATTTTTTTAATCAAACAAGTTTCATTCTTATAACAGGCCATCAAAGTTTAAATAAAGGTTTAGGTACAGATTCCTAAAAAACAAAAAAGTTCTTATATACTTTTCCTATCAAGCCTCCGAGTTTCAAACAGTAACTGACATCATAGCAGACTTCAACAAAATTAACTTATTTTATTGGTGCTGTCACACTGGACTGTTCTGGAGTGCTCTTTAAGACCAGGTACTATAAACTATCTATTAGATACAAAAGTAATCATCTAAACAAGAAGCAGATTTTCCCCCCTAGACCAAGTAATTTGCTGTTAGGATTTCTAAACAAATCTGAAGCAGCACTGATCATCACATTAAGAGAAAAATAGCTTTAAAAGTATCTTAGTATATTTCATGTTACTTTATATTTATGAAGCTTGTTTCCTTTAACAATCTGGAAGAACAAGTAGGTTTTAGACTCTTAAGATGTTACTGGTACTAGCAATCACAATTTACTAAATAAAGAAAAACATCGACTTCACTTCAAAAATGGACATTAAAATATACCAAATCCAAAAGAAAAGGATTTGGGGAGGAGGAGGAAGAATTTTTAGGATAGGGTAGATAGTGTTCTAGAACATTTCTTGTGCCATACACCTCTTTAAGAATGAATTCTATTCATTCAAGAACCATTTATTCAGTGCTTACTATGCAAAAGGCAAGTGGATACAACAGGGAACAAAAAAGGTTCCTGATCATGGGACTTACATTTTAGAAGCATAAAAGCTTTGGTTACTGTCTGAAAGTTCTACAGGATTCTATGAAACGGCTTTAAAGAAATCTATAGTCTATAAAAAGAGTAGGGAGATATCCTAGAACAGATCTTTCTCCCACTCCCACAGGAAACCTAATTTTATGATGGAAGTAAACAAAATGTTGTAATTTGTCTTATAAGACAATGTTCCAACAAGCTATAAGGGTTTTTTATTTTTAAATAAAATTACCAGTCTTTAAAGATTCTCTTTTATTTAACAGACACGAGCCATTTTTAAAGTATTGTGTGTTAGAGGGGGTGGTAATAAGCATTAACTACATAATAGGCAGAATGAAAACATACATCTTCTTTCCTAAGTGAACATGGTATATATTATAGAGACAACTACTAACTGGGAATACTGAAAAATGGAAGCCAGAGAGAAAGGCAGGTGTATTACAGGCGGCCAGAGTTTAAGACTGGAAACATTACGTAGTCACTATTAATTTCTGAAGAAGAGACATAAGACATAATATTTCAGAAAAACTGATAAATTTTTATTTTTTCAATTTTTCTTATTTTTACTTATTTATTTATTTACATGGTCAGACACCAGGAATCGAACCCGGGTCCTCTGGCATGGCAGGCGAGCATTCTTGCCTACTGAGCCACCATGGCCCGCCCCTAACTGATATATTTTCCCTAACTGATATATTTTAAATAATATTAATTGAAACAAAGAAATTACTTCAAAGCTCTGTGTAACTGCTTCAACACACCTCCTATACACAATTTACCAACCCTAAAAATGAACCCCAAGTTTAAGTCAAATTCACACATTAAGAACTGAAAATGAGAATAGCTTAAATTTGATCCTTAATATTAATAGCTTTATATTTTATACAACCCTAACAAATAATATTTGTAATGGCTATTTAAAGAGATGGGTCATTTCTGGTCCCTCCCAGCTGTGTATGAAGAAGAGAGAGACTTTAAATGGGCTATTCACAGTTGAGTTCCAACTGGGTGTTTTCTTCAGCATTAAAACAGTGCTTCAGTGCTTTTGAGCACCTACCAAACTCCTTGCCTACCAAGAATACTGTGGAAGTGCTAACTACGTGATAATTTAATAAAACAATCTTTAATGCTAGCAAAGAATAGTACTTTAATTAAAAAACAAAAACTCAGGCAATTTTACCATCATTTTGATGTTACCAGCCATCTCAAACTACTAAAACAAAGATTACCATTCTTGATACAGCAAAAAAAACACAGCATTTTATATAATTATTTTACACATTTCCATAGCAAACCAAAGGAAATAAGATTAAGAAGCTCTTTATGTCAATAGCTAACATTGCCTTTTAAGACAAAATTCAAATTACTACAGTAACATTTGTAAAATAAAATGCTAACTTTCGGGTCTATGTTTTCACTAGAGATAAATGGTTATTTTTTTTATTAACTAGAAACACAATTCTAAGGCTAAACTGTTAGTTAATTTAAACTAGAATAAATTCAAAAGCCATTTACTGATTCTACATTTCAAGTCACTTCAATTACTACTTGGCTTTCTCTTACGAAGACTGATTTAGAGCTGTGAAATCATAACTTGCCCAGAAGTCATGTTTTATAGTAAAATAACTTTAAAAAAAACAGCAACTACAAAACAATCACCACCACCAACATGCTCCAAAGTATAGCAACATAGCCTAAAATACATGTCTTTAATTACAATTAACACACATCTTTCACAGTTAAGTTTACCTTCTAACTTACGAAAACAGGTTCAATTACCTACACTACACTGCATACGTCGTTACCATCTATAAAACAGATCAAAATCAATTCTTTTATACAAGTATCTTATTTTGAGGCTGGCTATTTTACAGTTAAATTCAATGAATACAGCCTAGTATAAAGTCATTTCACTCACCTGCAATCTGCTCTTCAGTCAGTTGGTCAGCCTACAAAGAGATCAGAAATAAGTGATTTCAGATTATCTAGATTGCCAATGCAGAAAAGAGGTTTAAAAACTTTCAAAGTTCACTGTGTACCATAAACATCATTAAGTTCCAGTAACAAATACAATTGGGTAGAAAATGCACCTATCTGCTTCGGTTAAACTGTCTTAATCCCAAGTTTAAATATACAAACATCTCAGAATACTTCTGAAAATCTAAATTTTATTTGCAATTGAAAATAAGCAAATTGACATACTAGAAAGTTTAGATATGCTACTCTTCCATCTAAGGCAAGGATAGAATCCAACAGAAATATTGCACCCTTCTTCAAAACTGAAGAAACAGATTTAAGCTCACCATTATTACCAGAAATTTCCAATGAACCAAAATCAATATTTAAGGGTCACAATTGTCAATTTACTCATAAAAGGTGGTTAAACAAATCACTTTGACATGACCACGATATAACAAGCCTCAAAAACACACACACACAAAAGTAAGCAAGAGTCCCATATATTAAAAAGATAAAATCTGAGTTGTTCTGGTTGGTGAAACATGAAAGCAACCAGCTTTTATGTCTTTCTCACTGGCCAGGCAGCTGAACATGTGAATTACCCAGTTACCAAATGTGGAGTCCAGCCACCCACTTTCCCTTGATTTTTTAAATCTCAAAAATAAATCTAAGGTTTGTGACGCTTCTAGCACAGACGTACCTGGTTTTGGTTTTAAAAAAATATTTCCAGATGTTTGCTAAAACCCATTATATATATGTTGTTCTTCAATCTTCACAATAACCCTATAATAGTATTATTACCCCCTACTTTATTGAAGTTGGGAAAGGTTTAGGTTAAGTTTCAGAGGTGGGGGTACAGAGCAAGATAAAAATTCAGTAACTAGGAGAGCCAGTATTATGAACTAAGATGTCAGACATCTCTAATGTTTATAAAATTTAAATTCAGAGCACTGCAACATATAAAGATGTTTGCAAAGTATCAAGATTCCTTCATTCTTCCTATGGCCTTCATCTTTGGATATCTCACTGCCTATTAGTAAATTACATCTATGACACAACTGTTTATGTGGTACCATTTCAGGGCACTGTCAAGAAATAGCCTCCTATCTAAAAGTCCCTACCCATGTGGAGTCAAGTGTACAATGATTAATCGATTATTTGCAGGGAAATGAAATTAAATATTACCTGGTTCAATTCTTTTTAAATGAACGCATCCCTTGGAAGAATAATACACCTCAAGTAGACTAGTATCCCATTAGCTCTATGGGGCAGCATCAGAAAATCTAAGAAACCAAGAAAGCAGAAGTGCCTTTCCCTGTCCAACAATTTTGATTTGACCACAATGTCTTTCTATTAAAAAAGGCCACATACCTTAAAATCGAAGAGCCAAATAAGCTCAACCAAAGCATATTAAAAAAAAACCTATCTACTTTTACCCTTACAATTCCAATCCTCCACCAACAAACATTTGGTGTGAAGTCAGTCCATTTTCCCCCCTAGAAGTAAGATTTAAAACCAAGTAAACCCAGTGAGTTAATGTTTACTTTGTTATAAAGGAAGCTATAGAGACTTTACTTCTAGTCTGATTCTATTTTGTAGGACTTTCCTCATTTCTGAAGGGCAGCAAAGCATGGTTGGAGAAAAAAGCATGGTGTTCTGAGTCATAGCTGGGCTGGTATCCTAGCTCTGCCCCTTAGCAGCTGTGTGACCTTAAGCACGTTACTCAACCTCTCATAGTCCCTTCATCTGTTTACAGGGACAATAATACCTACCCTGCAGGCTTACCGTACATATTGAGAATCTATGTAAAGTACTTGCAAGGATGTAACTGTTACTATTAGTTTATAATTAACAAATCAAAGAACCTAGGACGTTAAATAGCAACTTGCCTAGCTCGACTTCCAAACGGAAGGAATTTATGACATTATCAAGGCCCAGATTACTTTATAAACTTACCACATTAACTTTAAGCTGAGAAAATTTATTTGCACAAAGTGCAATACAGGATGCAACAGGTGAAATCAGTTCAGGTCTAAAACGTTCAAGATAAGCTAAATGTGTGACTAACCTATAAATGAAAACTTTAGTCTGATTTTTTTTAAAGGCCAATTTTGAGTGCCTCACATCATCTTGCCCAGGTTCCTCTCTCAGGCAAACTCATTTCAGGAGATCACAAATGAGCTTCAAAAGATGGACTAAGCACATGCAAGACTAAATTACTTATATTACCAAAAAATTCTCCTTAATTTTGCTTGGAAAATTTCAAAGCTTGAGAACTGGATGCAAATCAAATTCGGCTAGGAGAACAATTTTGAATTAGAGAAGTTTTCTGTACTTACTACTTATCCAATATTCAAGGTTTTAAAATGAACGTCACCAACAACGCAAGAACACGGTTTCCAGCTACAGGTAGATAAATGTTCATATTTCAGTCCATGTAGAGTGCTCTTTTCTTAGTTAGAAAAACCAGAAGAACTATACTTTTGGGAAAACCCAAGCTCATTAACAAGTGTTTATCTCAGCAAAGTGAAGATTAATTCTCTAGAGAATAGAATAGTTCTTACTCCCTTATTTCTGCAATTATTAATATAATTTGCTTCTTATTGGTCTTGTCACTCCAGAAAAAAGCTTCCAAGCATATTACTAAGCAGGATGGAAAATACCAGCTATCAAGATGAAGTTGCCCGCTACAGCCAGTGTGAGATTGTTTTCAGTTTAGCACTACAAAAAAAGGTAACAAAAACCATTTCTAGGGCGGGCAAAGTGGTTCAGAGTTTTCACCTGCCATGCCGGAGATTGTCCGCCCATGCAAAAACAAAACAAAACATTTCTAGGGAAGCACTGCTTAATGAGTAGAGTTTTGGTTTAGGATAGAACAGTTTTAGTAATGGATGATGGTGGCAAAATATTGTAATTGTAATTAATGCCACTTAATTGTTTATTTATAAAATGAGAAATTTTATGCTGTAATATACTGCCATATTAAAAATTTTTTTTTAAAAATGGTTTAAAGGTTACTTAGACCGTGCTACTCCGAAGTGTGGCCTGGAAGAAAAGCATTATCACTGGGATTTGTAAGAAATGGAGACTTTCAGGTTCCACCCGAGACCTCCTGAATTAAAATCTGCATTTTGTAGAAGAACAGAAGCATTGATCTAGACTACATGAGTGAACTAAAGAAAACTTATTATGTATCAAACATTTCTTAAACGACATTCAAAAGTAGGTATGAATACTCTTGAATGCTATTTAGTGAAAAATGGTATAAAAATAATACTAAGTTCTTATCTGAATAAATGGATGAGTTCACAGGCTTGACAGGGAACACAAACTTTTACTATCCTCCATCCTTTCCTATATGTTCATTCCTCAAGCATACGGTGCATATATGCATTTTCTCCCTACAATTTCACAAGGCAGGGTATTTGTTTTACCTTCATCAAAAATACAATCTAATTACTTTAACAGGGCAAAAAAAAAAAACAAAAAATTTTAATCTGACAGAACAACACTACCTCTACAGGACCTTGGAGCAAAGAGAAACCATTGGGCAAAAGGACTTAAAAATTAGAACCTTTATTAAGGACCTAAACTGACTATCCCAGCTAAATTTAGAATTTTAATATAGCTATGGTGAATCTTGGTCTAACAAGAAAAGAATAATGATTTATTTCTTTAGACTCAAATGGCCTACCTCATCACATCTTTTACTTCTCTCATCACCCTGGCCTTCAGCCTTCTTGAAGCATTTCCCTTTCAATGAGCATATACATGTAAACTCAAGAACTATATGAGCAATCTTATCAAATAAATTTTTATTCCTTAACTTGACTGAATTCTAATTTTAAAATTTCCAAGTCTTATAATTATGGTGCTAACTAGGGTCAACTTCAAATTAATTTATTACTTAATTATGACTGTCAACTTAACAGACCAACCGAAAATCTCCAAAGCATTAATGATGCAAACAGTAACTTAAAAAGTTTATCATTGTCAGGTGACCACCAGTCTTTAGACACAAACTCTAAGCATTATCATTAAACCTACCCAAGCCCCTGATTATCAGAACTAATTAGCAAACAACCAGATTTTTCATTTCTAAATCAAATTTTAAAGTTTACTCCACAACTTGAAAGGAGCACACTAAAAAAAAATCTGAAATAAAAATAGAACAAGTGTATCAAACGCAGGTTTTGTCCATAGTGAACTCTCTCCACACCCATACATGCTGAAGGTTTCAGTTGGCAAGGATTCCTACCTCCTGTTTAAGATGTCACACTGTCTCCTGGACACACCCATCGTGGTAACCACTTGGCAGAAGGAAGCATAAATAAGTATTGCGAATTACTGTGCTCATGAAATTTTTTTTATAGGAAAAAATCGAAGTTACTGTCCTAGGTGACAGGAAAAACGCTTTTTTAAATTCCTTGCCCCTCGAAACGTCTTTTATCACTAGTCTCTGACAGCCTGATATTACAGTACAAATAAACTGAACTATACGTTAAGATGATCTGGCAACTTCTACACGGAAATAAGAAATGATTTCCGAGAAAGTTGGGATGGAAAGGCTGTGTGTGGCAGTACTTCTTTAACATGAGGAGTACACCTGGATACTTCAGAAGGATATAGACACTGGCCCTTTTCAACGGCATCCTTCCAACTATGACATGAGGATAACTCCGACTTCCACGTTTAAGTTCATCAAAGGCATCCATCCTTCCAACTATTATATTCTTGGTTAAGACCCAGAATGGCAAGTACCCGGGGTTGCTTTTGCCAGGTAACTAGGAAACGCCTTTCAGACCCTGGCTGCAGCCAATTGCATTCCCTAATAAGACGATTGAGAGGGAGCGCCTGCCTTCAGACATACATCATTATTTCATTCGACGACAAAAATCACTTAAATTTTTTTTAATGCCTGGGTGAAGGAGGGCCTCAGGGCCGGATGAGGTAGAGCGATCAGCATTCGCTAAGCTTCCTTCTTGCCACCAGGAGCTAGGGGAAGCTGTCGCAGCCCCCCTCCCTCCCCACCCCCCTGCCCCAAAAGGGAGGCCCCGCTGCGGCGCGAGCCGCGGAGACCTCCGCAGTTCTGCAGGTGCCAGCGCAGCAGCTGGGGCGCGAGCGCAGCCGACCCGCCCCACCCCCACCGGCCGCTCCCTGCGCCGCGCGGCCCGCCCCCTCCCCCCGCCCAGCACGCGGGAGACGCGGTAACGGCGGCGCTGGCGCTCGCCCGGGGTTTCGCGCGCTCCCTCCCGCCCTTTAGCGCATGGCGGCCGCAAGCGGACAAAGGCGCTTCCTGGCGCCCGCACCAGCCGTCCGTTGGGATTTGAATCCCGCCCCTGGATTGACCTTTCGAAATCCCGACTGAAGGCTTTCTGCGCCCGCCTCCCACCCCACCCCCCACTTCCACTTTCTTTCCTCCGCATGTGCTGGGCTGTCCTCCACTCCGGATCCATCCTCACCCAGCTAAGCCCTTGTGGCGATTCACAACCTCAGGGTGTATATACCTGGCCCCAAATTCGCGAGAGGAAACCTCCCTGAGGACAATGGGGGTAGGGGAGCACCTGCGACATAACCGTCGAAGGCACCCCCCCCCCCCGGCTCTTCAGCGTCATCCCTCAGGCAAAGACTACTTCTTGAGGGAGTAAGGGAAGCTAGTTTTCTTTCTTTAGTCAATTTGTTTCGGTCTGTTCCCCCCACGGGCCAAGCGCCGGCAGCTTAGCGTCGCACTCACCATGCTGCAAGCGCTACCGGTCTCCCAGACGCGACCACACAACCGCTCGACTCGCTAGCTCCACTCGGACTAATTCTCCCCCTCCGCCCCCAGCGCTTCATAAACACCTCCCTCCGCCAGATCCCTCCGCTCCGTGCTAGATAACGGAACATCGCAAACGAGTCCCGCCAACCCCCTCCCCTCAAACGCTTCTCGAGACCCCTTTAGCTACAGTTATTGGGTCTACTATGCGAGAGCTAAAGGGATGTTGGAGAACGGATGACGTAAGTCGATTCCGTTCCCCAGAGAGCCGTTAAAACTCCGGCGGACTCCCTCTTTTGGGGCGCTACTTTGCGGCGCGGAGGAGCACCGCGGTAGTGACGCGTACGTCGATGAACGTTGAGCCGGCCTCTGATTGGCGAGTTCGTACCTGCAATGCGTCACTCGGGCTCGCAGCCGCCGCCGGACGCGGAGTTGCTGTTGGTGCACGGGCGTGCTGTCCTAGCAACTGCGCCAGGCGGCGGAGTCGCCTGCTTTGCGCTGAGCAGGATAACCGTTCTCCTCCCTCTATCCTTCCCTGCCCCACTGACTCACACCCACACTTTCCTGCCCCTTGTTTAGAGGTAGACGAGAATACCCTAAGTCGATAAAGAAGGAAGCTGAGAGACCCTAATAAATACGTACCTTGTGTTCAGCTTCTCCTTAGCCATTTCGCTCCCTCACAAACCCGTGGAAATCTGGGTAGGGCCCAATGTAGCTTCTCATTATCTGAAAGGGTCTTCCGTTTACGTTTCCTTCCCTTTTGCCTTCCTTGCCAGTGGTAATTTACCAGAAAAGTCGCTCAAAAACCATTTTTTTGTATCCGAGGTTCTGTGGAATTAGTCACTCCAATAGCCTTTTGATATTATGGAAAAATAGGGTTCTGGCTTGGAGTTAGACCTGGGTATGAGTCTTGGGTACCTTTCTTAAATGTATGACTTGGAAGGTTTATTTGGTCTCATTTGTAAAAAGGAAGAAATAAGACGTATCTCAAGAGATAATTGGAAAAATTAGAATTATGTAAAGATTAGAGTTCATGTAAAACAAAGTGCATGGCACAGGGTGGGCACCTAACAATTGATTGCTGTAATTCACTAAGTCTTTATAACGAATTTGCCCTTTTGGTATTTAAACTCTTAGAGTTAAATAGACATTTTTAAACCACATAAAAATGAGCTCTTTGGTCCCACCCAAAATAAGCAAGGGTGAGCATAATCTGGAATGCTTATTAAGCAAATGTGAACACCTACTGTGCGAACTTGATTTTGGTTGTAGTATAATTGTTACCATACGGGGCAGGGAGGGAGGGGGCGGATGTAGGCTTACAAGGCATAGAGGAAACACTCTTAACTAAGCACAGAGGTTCCAAGAAGGATACCAAGAGAAGATGCCTCCTAAATTAAGTGTGACCTAATAAATGGGCTACGACAAAGCAGAGAAGAAAAGGGAAGCAAATTCTAGGGGAAGGAAACAACAGGGCAAGATCCAGAGGCATGCAATTGCATATCATGATGGGGGAGCTGCCAGAGATTAGGAATTCCAAAAGTATAAAGGAGAAAGCCAGCAGAGGGAGAGGAGCCTGAGAAGTAAGAGAAAAATCTAGTAAGAGAAAAATCTAAATCTAATGCTGAATTGCACTTTGCCAAATGGGTGTAACACTCTGCCCTCTCCTCCCCACCATCCACCTCCATCCACCACCCCTACCCCCGCCCCAAAAGGAATTGTCTTTAGCCATGTCAGGGTCTTAGAATATCCCGGTATAAAGCACAGGCTCTTGGACTCTTGAAGCCTAGTGAACTGCATTTTTAGCAAGCCAAGGTGAAATCTTGCCAACCAAGAAGCCTCCCTCCAGAACATCTTCCTGCCCAGCAATACCATTTCCAAACGCTCCCCAACTGCTGTCTGCACCCATTTGGAAGGCTTTGGTGGAATTTAAACTCCTTTAGCCAAATTAGACATTTTCTTGCGCCATCAAAAGCATTTCTTCTCCTAAACCAGAGATGGGCTCTTTCAGTCATGCAAACCAGGCATTAAGTGCTCTTTCAATTAGCACTGACAACTCTATGACCTCCCTTTCAGATGAATGACCACTCAATGAAAATTCAATGCCTCTGCTTCTATTGTCCTTGCTAATGTGATGTGATGGTGTAGGGAAAGGAAGCTTAATTAACTTTATTCCACAAATGAAATATCATTGAGGCTACTTAATGTTACTTAATAGTGGTCACCTCTACTTCCAAATCTAAACTGAAAATGGAGCTTTCAGGCCCAATTTGCTGTGCATTCTGGTAACTCCCAAATCTTTCCCATCTAATCCTCAGAAATTTGCATCTGATTCCTCCTCAAATGGAAGTGCCACTGATAATCTTTTCTTTTAGCTTAGTCACTAAAAATATTCTCCCTTTCTACAGCATCCCATCAGTATGCAGTCATTTTACATATGAAATTTTTAATGGTGGAAAATTGAATGACAAAACGTATAATCACTTCCTCTAGAAAATGAACTTTTAAAAGGATTGATGCATCGCATATAACTAGTGGAAGCTTAAGTCTAATACACAGATGTGTGCTCATAGATGTATGCCTTGAATTGAGCTGTTATACATGTATTTGCAAATGAAATATGTCTCTTAAAGGGAATACAGAAAAGTACTAATTTTTAGATTGAATTTCAGTAAGTCTCCTCTTACAGAAACTTCCTTGCTGATGTCACCAAGAAGAGAAAGAAAAGGAAAGAGTCAAGACTTACATTTAAAGCCAATGTGTTTTCTGCATATTTGAGGCTGTTCCAAGTTAATTTATTTATAGAGCATTTGTCTTCCACAACATGACAAACAGTGCAGCCTGACTTTGGCAATTGCCAGCTGAGAAGCAAAGTCAGTGCTTCTCAGTCCAGGCCTGGAATGTAGTTGTCTTGTATTTTCCCCTTCTGACCAGTGTGAAGATCTTATAGCTTTCTACCTCTACACATCTTGGGGAAATGAGAATATACTTCCTCTCTAAGTCTCAGTTCCTCAATTTGCAGAACAGAGATAACACCAGCCCCGAACTTTGACATTTCCTTCCCATGGCTTCCCTCTTCCAGCGGCTGTGCTAATGAACAAGGGCAGAGGGATATCACAGTGTTCTTGATTACAGGGCCCATGCGTTTTTCCACTAGTGAAAGAATTAAGCCTTAACTGCCCTAAGACATCCATCATATGTAATGAATCAATTTCTCTCCTATGCATCCAGAATCTTGCTAGTTATGTGCTATTGTTGTTACTAATTATGCACTGGTTGAAAAGTGAAAGTTATCCTTTCTCCAGGGTAATGGGGCCAAACAGCGGGAACAGGAATCCAGCCAAGTCATGTTTCACCCATAGCTCCTCAGCTTGATAGGGGGTGAAGAATTTAAGGAAAGAATTGAATCCTCCAGACATTTTGAATGGGCTTATGCTCGTACACACACACATACACACACACGCACAAAATGTTAAAGTTCATCAACTTTTATATTGACATGCTGACATTCATTGATTTGCTCATTCAAAAAAAAAAACTTGAGATGTTGTTTTAGGGTGACTAACCATCTCTATTTGACTAGGACTAAGGGTTTTCCCAGGATGCGGGATTTTCTGTGCTGAGACCCCAAAACAGTTCTGGGCAAAATACGGTCACCCTAGATGCCATAACCATTCACTCAATAAATGTCAATAGGCCATTATGTATTGTAAATGTGCTCTGAGAAGGTAAACATAGATGACCCTAAGAGCACATGGGAGGGCAAACTAACATTCAAGAAGACTTCCTAGAGAATATGAAATTATGCATAGGAATTTGTAGAGGTGGCGAAAGTGAGAAAGGATATTTAAGGCAAACAGAAACAGTATAAAGGAACAGAGACATTATCATCACCGTTTCCATTGCCAATATCATCAGATCAGCCACTGATGAGTGGGCAGTAACCATGAGCTAGCCACTATGCTGACACTTTACAGACATTGTCCATATTAATGACCATTCCTTTCTTCTTCTTTTTTTTTTTTTCGTTCCATTCTCCTTGAAACACTTTCCTTGATTGGCTCCTGGAACTTCCCTTTGCTAGTACTTCTACCTCTCTGGTAGCATTTTTGCAGGATCCTTTGCTGGTTCTTTTCCCTCTTCCTGTTGCTTAAAAATGGTGTGTCTATAGGCTGAGCTCCCAATCTTGGGGTTTGTTCATATGAAACTTAACCGCACAAAGGATAGGTCAAGCCTACTTAAAATTAGGCCTAAGAGTCACCCCCAAAAGAACCTCTTTTGTTGCTCAGATGTGGCCTCTCTCTCCAGCCAACACAACAAGCAATCTCACCACCGCCCCCACCCCCCTGCCATGTAAGTGGTACATGACTCCCAGGGATGTGGACCTTCCTGGCAACATGGGACAGAAATCCTAGAATGAGCTGAGACTCAGCATCAAGGGATTGAGAAAACTGGATCAACCAAAAGGGGGAAGAGTGAAATGAGACAAAATAGTGTCAATGGCTGAGAGATTCCAAACAGAGTTGAGAGGTTATCATGGAGGTTATTCTTATGCATTAAATGGATATCACCTTGTTAGTCAAGATGTAATGGAGAGGCTGGATGAAACTGCCTGAAAATGTAGAACTGTGTTCCAGTGGCCATGTTTCTTCAGCTGATTGTATAATGATATAGCTTTCACAATGTGACTGTGTGATTGTGAAAACCTTGTGTCTGATGCTCCTTTTATCTACCTTATCAGCAGATGAGTAATACATTTGGAATGAAAATAAATAATAGGGGGAACAAATGTTAAAATAAATTTAGATTTAAATGCTAGTGATCAATGAAAAGGAGGTATGTATGAGTCTTTTTCTGTTTTCTTTTTATTTCTTTTTCTGAATTGATGCAAATGTTCTAAGAAATGATCATGATAATGAATATGCAACTATGTGATGATATTGTGAATTATTGGTTATATATGTAGAATGGAATAATCATAAATTACGAATATTTGTGAAAAAAAAATGGTATGTTTTGGATTTCCACAGGCTTGCTTGTCTTGTGACTCTCAGCACCTAGCCTGGACATTCTCTCCACTCCCACGGCATTAGTTCTGTGCTGATGACCGTCAGATCTAGAGGTCCAGCGCTAAAGTCTCTCCTAAACTCCTGATGAATATTTTCAATTGCTCAGGCTTGCCCTAACATTTGTATGGCTGGGTGAAGAGTACAAACGGAGGGCTACAGACCTTACATTAAATGATTAAATTTATAAATCAAGCTAATGAAAAAATAAAATATGTTCTGTCCTCTTACCTTGACAAACTTCTGTAACAACTTGAAAGGTGACGGTCAATTTTATAACCTTGGCCTTGAGATCCATAATGGATCTCATGCCAGATCGTGGAAGTGTAGGGAAAACCAGCTGCTAACCCACAGCCATTTCTAACTCACCCCACTCTATCATGCTCTGCGAGGAGTCTTACATGCAGTTGTGTGGACTCTCTAGTACTCCTAACGAAGCTCCACCCCCAGCCCTGCAAATAGTTGCTCCTTGACTAACCCTCAGAGGAAGGGACATGCACCCCAGTGGTCCAGTCTGCTTCCTGGAGAGAGTGGGCCTAGGGAAGAAGACTTGAGCTGGTTGGACAAGGAATTCTGTGATTCTGGCAACGTGAAGTAGTCTAGAAGAGGTGAGGGAAGTAGACTTTGGATGGTGAAGTTCTTTTGGTGATTTTCACACAGTCACATTGTGAAAGCTTTATCATTATACAATCAGTTCAAGAAACATGGCTACTGGAACACAGCTCTACATTTTCAGAAGTAGGTTTGGTGCTGTGTGGAAGCATGCATCAGGAGAAGGGCCAGAACATGGCCCTCTAAAATGAAGATCTAGGACAAGGCCTTCTCTTGCCCAGGTATTGGGCAGTACTACAAACACCTACTGACAACACCTCCTAGAGGCCCACTGGTCCTAATGCATCACATCCAAAACTGAACCCACCGTCTTTTACCCAGACCTGTTCTCCTCTACTCTCATTAAAAGGCACACTGAATTACTTGCAGTTATCTGGATACTCTATGCTATTTCCCACTTCCATGTCTTTGCTTATGCTGCTCCCTCCTTCTGCCTACCATGTCCTTCCTCCCCCTTTGCCTGCCTGCTGTATGTCCCCTCATACTTGTCTCAAGCATCACGTCCCTTTTGATGTTTTTCTCACTCCACCAGCCTCTCTCTGCCTACTCCAGGAGGAAGTAATTAGTATCTTTAAAACACTTTGTGAGGTTCATAGATTGTAAGCTCTTATACAGTCACATCTATTCCTGAGTTGCAACTGTTTTTTTCTAAATTCTGAGATGCTGAGCTCTTTCTGTATAACCTACTCATTCCCTGGAACTTCAGATATTTGTGTGACACCTGAGACTCAGAGTTAAAGCTCCAAAGCTTTAACTTTGAAAGTCAATATTACCCCATACAGTAACTGTTAAAGTTGAAAAAGTGGTCAGACTTCAAGTAGGGATAAGAATGAAGCTGATTGGGATAGGTCTAAGGTAAATCATAATACATGGTAAAGGATAATATGGCCCATATTTTCTTTGTTTGTTTTTTTGTTTTTAAAATTGTATTAATAAAACAATCAGCATACAATATAAACATTCTTTTTTTCATGACATAGTTGTATATTCATCTTCATGATCATTTCTTAGAACATTTGCATCAATTCAGAAAAAGGAAACAGAAAAAAATTCATACATATATGGTCCATATTTTAAAACTTTTGTGTTTATTTGGTACCAAATTTATATTTTGGGTAGCGCATTATCTAACTTCTATGATCAGTTTCTTCAAACACCGTAATTATATGGAATCTTGAATAGGGAGTGAAATCTTGTTGGTTTGAATAGGTTAGTGTGATGCTCTGATGCATCCCAGAGTAATTTGGGCAGAGAATAAAAAAATATTTACAAAGTCCCCTAAGGGGGCTAGGAAGAAAGGAGGAAATATTAATCCTCCTCCTTTCATTTGGAGAATTCATTTGGAGAATTTCTGATATTCTTGCAAGCAGTGGGGACAACCAAATCAATAGGCTGAGCCCTCGATCTTGGGGTTCACCCCTATGAAACTTATTCCTGCAAAGGAGAGGCTAAGCCTACTGATAATTATGTCTAAGAGTCACCCTTAGAGAGCCTCTTTTGTTGCTCACATGTGGCCTCTCTTTTTAAGCCAACTGGGCAGGTGAACTCGCTGCCTTCCCTCCTGTGTGAGACCTGACTCCCAGGGGTATAAATCTCCCTGGCAACGTGGGAGAGAAATCCCGGGATGAGCCAGAACCTGGCATCGTGGGATTGAGAAAGCCATCTTGACTAAAAAGGGGAAGAGAAAAATGAGACAAAGTTACAGTGGCTGAGAGATTTTAACAGATTTGATAGGTTGTCCTGGAGGTTATTCTTATGCATTATATAGATATCTCTTTTTAATTTATGGTGAATTGAAGTGGCTAGAGGGAAGTACCTGAAACTGTTGAACTGTTTTCTAGTAGACTTGATTCTTGAAGAAGATTGTCTATGTAGCTTTTGTAGTGTGACCGTATAATTGTGAAAACCTGTGTCTGATGCTCCCTTTAAGAGGGGTAAGGGGTATGTATGAGTTTTTCTTTATTCTTTTTATTTCTTTTTCTGGAGTAATGCAAATGTTCTAAAAAATGATCATGGTGATGAACGCACAATTATATGATGAAATTGTCAGCCATTGATTGTATACTTTGGATAGACTGTATTGTGCATGAAGATATCTCAATAAAAATATTTTTAAAAACACTTTATGGGGTGGGCGATGGTGGTACAGTGGCAGAGTTCTCGCCTGCCACTGCTGGAGACCCAAATTCGATTCCCAGTGCCTGCCCATGTAAAATCAAACAAACAAAAAAACATTTTATGATAATATTTAATTAAAGGCTGGTTACTTATCTAGATTGAGTTCCTTGAGGAGCCTTTGATTATATTTGTACTTCTAGTACCTTGCATGGTGCTGAGACATAGTTGATGCTCAATAAATTTTTTTGAATAAATAGGAAGATGAATGGATGTTATTGATATTATTGTTTTGTACGTGCCTTGTTCATTTGGCTTTTGATAAATACTAAGAGGGTTTTACAAAGTGTGCTTGTCATATAAATTATGAAAATCTTTCTTAATCAGAGAAAGCAGCCATAGGGCAATTCTAATCTTCTTATATACATTATTAATTAAATCCATTTGAAAATGCTAAATATTTACTTAATCAAATAGAGTTTTCATCTTCTTTGTTTTTTCTTAATGTCATTGTGTAATAATTCCTTACATAATTTTTAAATTGCATTTGTTCTCACCTTAATTAGGGAATTTATGGTTCAGACTATATTAACTTCATGAAATTAAGATTTAAAGCTGAAAAAAACTGTGCTTTCAATTCTTTGGATGGTTTCAAAGAAAAGAGGTGATTGATGTTTTTGCTATTATTTTGTTGGCAGCATGGGGTGGGGGGCTATGTGGAGGGTGAATCCTCTGGAAAGGTGCCTCAAATTTTACTTCATTTTCTTCTTGCTGACTGAATTTTTGCCTCCATTGACAATGAAAAATCAGGATGCACATTCTCAAGACTAGGAAGTTAGCATTGTCTCCTCTCTTCTTCTCACTCTTTTCTATCTAGCTGGTGTTCTTAGGTTCTAATCTTGGAGCTCTGAATAAATAATTGTCTACTCTGGGAGATTTAAAATGTTCTCAACTAGACTGCCTGCATACCTACCTTCTCTCCTTCATTTTCCATATTCCATTCTCCTTTATTCTGTGCTCAGGACCATATTATCTACTATATTTTCCATGGAACTCTTAGTAGCATTATCAGTTTAGAAGCTTGTCTATCATTTTGTTCTCTGTTCAAGATGTACTGACTGCTCTTCTGTAGGGAAACAAGGAACCAGGGGTCAGATAGAATCAGAGGAGAGAGTTTACAGCTTGATGAGGCTGTGAGGTCAGATGTGCAGACTGTTAAAGCCTGATTGGAAGGCAGGGATGAGTATCTGGACTTGATAAATTCTTCATGTTATTTGTATTTTTGATGCTCTGAAATCCTATCAGTGAAAGATAATATGTTTGATGGGGAATTGTTGTCCCTTGTGGCTTCAAAAAGTCTGCAGAGGGCCTTCCCTGAGGGTTTCTCCTCTGCATGAGGAAATGGCAGTTACTTAGGGAAAACATCTTTATTTTACAGCCATTTTTTTACCTTGACTAATCCCAGGGTGAAGTAAACTCTGTGAGAAGCCACAGCCCCTGACATTCATTGTGGACCTGGAGGAGACATAGATATGCCCTATTACAATAACAGGATTGACTAGGAATGAAAGAGCTTTTGTTTTTCCAGATGTAAGCTTTTTTAACAGGCAAATAGTTTCCTTGAAAATTTAGTTCTCAGTTTATTTTGAAAAATATGATATGTACAGAAAAGTTAAAAGAATAGTACAATGAACCATTCATATACTGTTCCCTTAGATTCAACAATAGCTAATGTTTTTGAGACATGTGCTTTGTCTGTTTCTGTCTCTGTCTCTCTCTCTAAACATACACATATATATATGTATGCAAATTTTTTTCACTGAACCATTTAAAAGAAAGTTGCAAACATCATACTTCAGTCTAAAATTTCAGTGTGTATCTCCTAAGAATAAAAATATTCTTCTACAAAACCACAGTATTGTTATCAAGCTTTAGAAAAACAATAATCTCATAATATCATCTTAGATCCCATCTATATTCAAATTTCCCTAATTGTACCCCAAATGCTTTTATAGCTGTATTATCTTTTTCCATCTAAATCCAATAAAGATCATACATTGCAAGGCTATATCTCCTTAGACTCTTAAGTCTTTTCATCTAGATCAGTTCTCCTACCTTGTTTGTTTGTTCACAACATTGATTTTTTGAAGAATCCAGAAAAGTTTTCCTTTAGGATATCCACATTCTAGCTTTGACTGATTGTTTACTCATGGTGTCATTTAACTTGTTCCTCTATTCCCTGTATTTCATGAAAACTGGAATTTAGGTCTAAAGGTTTGACAAGATTCAGGTTGAAGATTTTTGGCAAGAATATTTTACAGTTAATATTGTGTATTTCACACTGCATCATCTCAAGAGCACATACTATCACTATTAGTAATGATGAATTTGATCGCATAGTAAAGGTGGCATCTCCCAGACCTCACCATTTTAAGAATACATTGTCCCTTTAAATTAATAAGTAATCTGTGGGCAGTACCCCATCACCATATAAATACTGCATTTCCCAACACTCTTCACCTAATGATTTTATCATCTATCAATGATGCTTGCCTAAATAGATAATTGCACTGGGGCTTGTAGTTGCAAAATGGTGATTTTTCTAATTATATAATCCCTTCTATCTGTATTAGCTGGCATTCTTTTATAAAGAAGAATTTCCCCTTTCTCCTTCTCTCCTTCTGAGAGCATTACTATTAACTTGATAGAATAGTGGATATATATCTTTTTAATTTTGAGTACTTTTCTTGCTTTCTGGCACATAATGTTCCAGGCTCACTTTTGCTTTCTCTGCCCAGACCTGCAAACAGCATTTAATTCAGGGGTCCTCAAAGATTTTAAATGCATCATTTTATTATTATTATTATTCCTATTCTTTTCAAAGTCATTTGTTCTATATTTATTGGATTTGGCCTGTCCATAAACAGTTCAGTGGGTTTCCCTGGGTCCTTAGAAGTTTTTGTTCTATGTGTAGTCTTTATCCTGGACTCTTGCTCTTGATTCCCTGTGCTGTCTCTGTGTCACTGTTAGCATCCCCTTCAGTCCTTTCCCAAGGTATCATATTTGGGGGTGTAAAAAGTGAGCACTGCATGAGTATGAATACACAACTATGTGATGATATTGTGGGCTGTTGATTGTATACTATGGATGTACTGTATGTGTGAAGGTTTCTCAATAAAAATATTTTTTAAAAATGAGCACTGGTTCAAACTGGAATATGTATAATATCACAAAGCCCCCTGGGAAGCAGGGAGTGAAAAGCCCAGGTAGGCAGGGACTGGGCAAGATAAAAACCCAGACCCTCAACCAGCACGTTGCAATCCTAACTGCCCTTAGCAGAGAGGCCACATCTTCCAGCAGCCCCCCACTCCCACCCTCACACCTACTGCAGCTGCTGCTCCTGCTTTGTGCTGCCTTCCTGGAAGACAGAGAGGGCTGGAAGAGAACAGGAATTTTGCTTCCATCAGAAAGGTCAGTACTTGGGGTAGGCAGAGCACCGCATCAGTAGAAACAGAGGGATGTAGCTATTGCTCTCTGTCCCACAAAGACCAATCTTATATTCAAATATAAGATCTTATATTTATAAGATCTTATATTTATAAGATCAATCTTATATTTATAAGATCAATCTTATATTCAAATATATTCAAACTCATAAAACTATTGTTTTTGAATACTTATATAGGAAATTTCTATGTTAAATTTTCTCTTGTGCCATATTTAAGTTGCTTTATTAGAGTTAATTCTGCCTGGATTTATTATAGCTTTTAATAACAAAGCAAATAATTTTACTTACCAGTGATTCCCAGTTCTCTGTAGTCATGCACTAGGGCAATTTTCAGCCATGTCTTTCTCTATCTAGTGGCATCACCTCCAAGCAAGCCCTGCATTATATTCCTTCTCCCCAGCAAATACCTCATGGGCTATGAGGTCTACGGTCTTGGAGTCAAATGACATGGTACAGGTGACCCATCACTGCACAGAAACTAAGAAGGTTGAGATTTGCATCCAGACCAACAACTAGCTCTGTGATCTGTGGTAAGTCTCACGGCCTCTCTGGACCTCAGTACACAAGGCTGCCACATAATCTCTTGATTTTAAGATACCTTTTAGTAAGAAAGAAAGAAAGAGAGACAGGCTTCTGCCACAAATTATAGATTGTTTGAATGGGAAGGGTGTTCTAGTTTGCTAGCTGCTGAAATGCAATATACCAGGAATAGAATGGCTTTTTAAAAGGGGAATTTAATGAGTTGCTAGTTTACAGTTCCAAGGCTGAGAAAATGTCCCAATTAAAACAAGTCTATAGAAATGGCCAATCAAAGGTGTGCTAGTTTGAAAGGAAGTATGCCCCCTAAGAAAAGCCATGTTTTGATATAAATCCCATTTCTTAAAGGTAGAATACTCCCTATTCAATACTGTATATTTGAAACTGTAATGAGATCATCTCCCTAGGTGATGTGATTTAGTCAAGAATGGTTGTTTAACTGGATTAGGGGATGACATGTCTCCACCCATTTGAGTGGGTCTTGATTGGTTTATTGGAGTCCTATAAAAGAGGAAATATTTTGAAGATTCAGAGAGATTCAAAGAGAGCAGAGAATGCTGCAGCACCACGAAGCAGAGAGTCCACCAGCCAGCGACCTTTGGAGATGAAGAAGGAAAACACCTCCCGGGGAGCTTCATGAAACAGGAAGCCAGGAGACAAAGCTAGCAGATGACACCGTATTCGCCATGTGCCCTTCCAGCCAAGAGAGAAGCCCTGACTGTGTTCATCTCACTTGAGAGAGAGACCCTGAACTTCATCGGCCTTCTTGAAGCAAGGTATCTTTCCCTGGATGCCTTTGATTGGACATTTCTATAGACTTGTTTTAATTGGGACATTTTCTCGGCCTTAGATCTGTAAACTTGCAACTCATTAAATTCTCCGTTTTAAAAGCCATTCCATTTCTGGTATATTGCATTCCTGCAGCTAGCAAACCAGAACAAAAGGCAACCAAGGAAAGATACCTTGGTTCAAGAAGGCCGATGAAGTTCAGAGTTTCTCTCTCAAGTGAGAAGGCACATGGTGAACACGGTCAGGGCTTCTCTCCCAGCTGGTAGGACACATGGCGAACACGGCATCATCTGCTAGCTTTCTCGCCTGGTTTCCTGTTTCATGAAGCTCCCGGGAGGCATTTTCCTTCTTCATTTCCAAAGATCGCTGGCTGATGGACTCTCTGCTTTTTGTGGCTATGTCATTCTGCTCTCTCTGAATCTCCTAAATCTCTTGACTTTCTCTCTTGCTGTTCTCTTTTATAGGATTCCAGTAAACTAATCAAGGCCCACCCAAATGGGTGGAGACATGCCTCCACCTAATCCAGCTTAACAACCACTCTTGAATAAATCACATCTCCAGAGATGATCTAATTACAGTTTCAAACATACAATACTGAATAGGGATTAGAAGAAGTGGCTGCCTTTAAAAATGGGATTAAGATTAAAACATGGCTCTTCTAGGGTACATACATCATTTCAAACCAGCACAAAAGGATTTCACAGGTCATGTAATGCAACCCTCTAATGAGGAAATTAAGGCCCCAAAGATGAGATGATTTGTCCAAGGTCCTGCAGCTAGTTGGAAGAGCCAGATCTAGAACCTAGTTCCTCTGACCTTCAGTCTTGTCTTTCTATTTTAATCATGGCTGACTCCCCAATCTACCCTCTTTAAAATTCTGCTAACTCTCTAACATCTATGGACACAACCACTACTCTTTTTTGCCTGTGTGTAATTATATTCATTCACTCACCCATTCATTTTACAAGATTTTATTAAATACCTACTAATGTTCAACACTGGAACAGGAACTCTGAAAAATAAAAAGAAATGGAAATTCCTGTTCTAACTGGAGATGCAAAATCTATACAAATGAATCAACTACTCTAAAATCCAAGGCAAAATGTGTGGTATAGGAATTCCAAGTAGTTCTTTTCTACATCAATAGACTGAAAACTTTCTGATGGCAGGATTTGAATCTATGGTTTCAAGAATACAATGGGTTCAAGATAGCTAATGGCTAAAATTAATCTCTTGTCAGACAAGAAATAGAGGTTGGGTATAGAAAGCATGTTTAGTACTGGGAGCTAAGCTAAAGTCATAAATTCATACAGAATTTACAGATCCCACTGAAATTGTGGGATCAGCCGCTAGACAAGTTGAATATCTACTACATACAAGGTGCAATGATGGGGATCGGGAAGACAGGGAAGACAACCAGAACATTCAATCATTCAGAAGCTGGGTTGGGGTGCACAAAATGCCATATCACAGATGGCTTTGGGATTATCAGAAGATTCTGGGAAAAGAAATTTGTCTTCCAATGGGAAGTGGAAAATGACAAACGTGGATATTCTGGGAGTATAGAAGAGGAAAGGAAGTTTGGGGGTTGAAGTGAGGACCTAGAAAGTAGTCTGAGAAGTCCTCCAGCAGTCTTGCTCCCTGAAGATGGAAGTTCAAATTCCCTTCATTCTACTAGTCTAGACCAACTCATTCTTGAGGCTGCTACACATTTCTGAGTAAATAGTTTAACTGTTTGCACAGTCAATCAGACTTACTGAGTCAATCTGAAATCCTAAAGACAATGAATTTAAAACCAGTTTGGTTTGTGACCCAAATTTAGTGTGATCTGAGATACCCTGTTCCCTTCATTGGAACTGCTTTAGGATTGTTGAATTACGGGGTGAACATACTACTATCATTAGTAATGTGGAATTATTTCCTCTGAAATAATGTTGGGTAGTGACTTTCCACTAGAACTTTGAATTCTTCAATCTAGAGTTTTAGGATGCAATGAAGTGACAACAACAACCCGGACTTCCTGAGGAAAGACAGAATCACTTCTTTAGGCAATTGGTTTTCCAGAATTACCATTACACCAACTGGCTTTTAAGGAACTAAAACAAATGGCCTCCCAAGGGCCCTGGTAACCCCCAACATTCTGAGATATTTCACGTAGATACTGACTCCCTTTTCAGTATTCTCACTTATGCAGTGCACTATGCTAGTAGGTACTGGGCTTTGAAAGTTACAATCCTTTTGTGGAAGGATTAAAATTGACCGGGGTTTTGCAATATGGCAGGCTTCTGGTGGGCCATCTTTCCAGAGGCTCCAACTTTACTGACAGACTCCTCATTCTACAAGGAAGCTGCTGGATGTCGTTTTCTTAATTGAAAATGCAAATTTTTCCTGACTTTGGGGGCAGCGTGTCAGTAGTTCTGTGGCATGCAATGATCTAAGACCCCAAGTGCCTGTTACTATGTGACAAAAGCTAAGGTCAACTGTGATTTTCTATCAGTGACCCCCAGCATCCCTCATGCCTTTCACAGCAGTCTATTTCAAAGAGCAGACACTTTAACATTTTAAAAGGGAACCAGAATTATCATTCAAATGATAAACTGGCACACAGACGATATTCTTCCATGATTCATTAAAGTGCAGGTCTTAGGAGGTTATGCATTCAGTCTCAGTGTTTATTAAAGAGAGAGAAAACAAATAGAACAAAGAACAAATCACACATTGCACATCATATGTGCCAAGCACAACAGAATAATCTTCCAATTTTAATATATGGGCCACATAACCCCACCGGGCAAAAACATGTTTTATTCAGGAAAACGACAAATCGAATAATCTCTCTATACAAAGCCATTTACGGCTCATTTGGAAACTGAATTCATAATCTTTAATAAAGCCTGTTTATACCAAAGATGAAGGAGTGTCAAATAAATAAAGCTGAAAGCAATGATAAATTAGCCCCTTAGCCTTTGTATGTTTATTACACTGCAATCATTCAGGCCCAATGAAGTCAAATTTATTTTACCAATTCCCTAAATTCAATCCAGTGGGTTCCTGGATCTTACACAAAACCAATTCATATTGTCAAGTGACAGCAAAAAAAATTAATATGAAGCTAGTTCTTACTATCCAAAGGGACTTTACTAAGTGTAAGTAATAGCATGGGTTTTGCCATCCAAAAATTCTTATTTAAATGTAAATACTAGCCACATGCTCTGATTCCCTTAAATGGCAATGAAATAAAAAGCTGACCCGAGGGAACATGTCATACCCAACATGTTAAAAAGGATGCCTAGGGCCTTTGTCAGGAAATAAAGAGCTGCCCTTGAATTTTATTGAAAAATCATGATGACAAAGCCCTTTCCATTTAAAAATCACAGCTCATCAACATCATCAAATCAGTGGCTGGAAATGAATGGGGAGGGGTCTCCTTCCGCTCTCTGCTTGGCCCCCAACTCTGGATAAAGCATTTACATCACCAATGACAAATCAGGTCAGGAGGTTCTGCTCAGAAAACTCCCTGAGACGACAGGGCTCCTCCCTGGCAGAGGCTCAAGCCAGGCTGATGCTTTCCTGCTGCTGCCTGCTGCAGGTCTATTTCTCACTGCCTCACTGTCACTCGCTGGGATGCCTGGCTCTCCTCGGAAAATCCAAAATGCCTTCCTCTTGCACTGAGAGCTTGAACACATGCTGTATTTCTCAGCGCTGGGGCTTTGAGGGCCTCAAAACTTTTATTCCTTCTGCCTTATTTAAATGATGTGCGTTATTTTTCTTTACTAGGATTTTCTAACAGAGGTTGCTATTGGAAATGAGAGCTGGGACAGCGTGGGGCAGATCTGAGCCAGGCTCTACATAAGCCAGACGCTTCATTCCACTCTTCCTCACGAGAGAATGCGGGAGGAAAGGTAAACAGTGCACGTGAACCTCTCAGAGCTGCCCAGACCGGAGAAAAGAGCATTCTCTCCTTCCCATTCATAGGGCAAATATTTACTGAGCCTGGACCGTGTGTTTGCTTTGTATGCAGCTGGTTAATGGCTTAGCAACCTTCTCAATTAGGACTATGGACGCTTCCTCCTTTTCACCTAGCTAAACCCATATGGGGAAGGGGGGAAAAAGGATTTCAGAGCCTAGAAGATATGGGCTTGAAACCTATGGCACCGCTTAATATCTGTTGCCTTTGAGTGAGTCACTTAACCTCTCTGAGCTTCCGTTTCCTCACGGTTAGTAGCATCTGTCTTGAATGTTAGTGTGAAGATGAGAGTTAGGGCATGCCAGGTCTCGCTCAGGGCCTGGCAGTGAGCAAGAGTTCCTTTCACCATCCTACCCTTACTGTTCCCTCCCTTCCCAGACCTACTAGACATTCTGCATCCAGCAGCACAGGCCAGAAGAAAGGTCTTATTTCCATGACAAAGTTCTATGAGAGGTCCTTGAGAGTGGAGCTTTGCATCTTACCCAGCTCTGCACGTCCCCAGGACCAGCTCCAGCTTCACAGTGGTACACTCTTGATCAACACTGGCTGGCTGCCTGCTCAGGAAACAAGAAAAGCAAGATTCTCTCTCTTTTTTCCTCTCTCTGTTGCCTTTTCTGCTGCAGTCAGGTCTGCAGCCAGAAAAAGCCCAAAATCTCCCTGCCCCCAAGCCTCCCCCACGGCTACATTTTTCCCTGAGCAGCAGCTGAGGCAGAGGCCAGGAAGCTGCCCCAAACTAAGGCTGTTATATGGGGTCTCTCTCCAGCCCACATCTTCTTTGGGGAGGCAGGTGGGAGTGAGACAGGAGGAGAAGCACAGCATGTCCCGGTGGTCAGAGACTTCCTGGACACTCCTCAGTCTTTCCCTTCCCCCAGTATTCAATCAAGACAGTGCCACTGAATTCAAAGCAAATCCTTGTCCTTCTGGGTGAAGTCAGGAGAATGAAATCCCTTTACTGAGCACTACCGTGGTCCAGGCACTGTCCCTGCTGGTTTTCAGACGGGATCAGTTCATTCTCAGAGCTCATGCATATAGGGTACATCTTATTAACTCCAGTTTACAAATGAGGAGACGGAGATGGAGAGGTTAAGTCACTCTCCCAAGTCAGGGTCAGAAAGGGTCTAGGCTGGCATTTGAGGGCCCCAGGCTATCTGACTCCAGAGCCTACCACCTCCACTTCATCAGGCTGCCTCCCAAGCAGGTCGCGGTGAGGGAGCTGACTCATGGCTTTTGATTCATTCAGTTCTCTTTTCTGCATTAGCATTGCTTCAGCCTAATGAATAATATTGCATTATGCATTTTTCACTTTGCAGACAGCCTCATGCGGCAAGCCCAAAAAGTCATAGCACCTTCAGGTGACATATTTCAGACAGGCTTGTGGAGACATTAAAAAGGAATCACTAAATGTTGGAGCCCTTCGAGATCATTTAAATCAGGAATTCTTAAGCTGGAATTCAAGCAGGACCTCAGGGGAGTCTGTCAAACCCTCAATTTGTATTGATATGCAGTTTCCTAGGGCAAGGTCCAGGACTTTGATGAGATTCTCAGAGGTTCATTAACCTCCAAGGGGTTAATAACCGGGCATCACCTTGCCAAACCAGGTGGGCCACGGTGGCTCAGCAGGCAGCGTTCCCATATATATATATATGGGAGACCTCTCCGAACCAGGACTCCCAGCATTCCCAGGCCTGCTCCTGCCATTGCCCCATGAGGCAGCACAATTTGTGACAGAGGAAACACAGAGCTGAATGCCAGAAGCAGAATCTGAGCTCTGAATCTTCTGGCAAACATTTTAAAGACTCATGAATTATTTAAATGGCTAATTAAGTCAACCTTCACAAGAGAATATTTGCTTTTCCCCCTCATCCTTGAGCTCATGGTGAAACTTGACTTCACTCCATCATTTGCTTTAGCACAAGGCTGGCTGCTTTTGTTCTTTCCTGGCTGGTCTAGGAAGGACTTTGTGTGGCCTGCCTGGTTACCTGGTAGTGACCTGCCAGTACCTCTGTGTACACAGCTGGGAGGCTCTGCCCCCATTTTCTCTTCTCTGCTTTCCATAATGCAGCTCCACACAGCCTCTCTCCAGCTTTAACCCATACACTCTGCTCTGTGTCAGCCATGCCTGTGCCCACATCTTCCCCATTACTGGGCTTGCTCTCCTCCCTGCAATGCTGTGAGTGAGTGGCCTTGAACCAAAAATATTTATATCCATGATCAGGTCAACATATGTTGTGAGGTCACTGACCTCAATTCGGCTAGTGATGTGGCCACCTTCATACCTACCCCTACAGTTAGGGGTACATTTTCCAGGCAACTCCTCCTTCTTCTTTGTCTATTCCAATTCATTCTTTTTTCCAACCAGATTATAAATTTCTTGAAGGCAGGAACTTATTTTTTCTTTTTCTAATGTTTTTACCAAGAGGTTTTGTACCAAAGTAGGTGCCATATAAGAACTGTATTAATTTACAGATAGGCTTTTCTCCCCCAGTCTTTGAGGTTGACCACTTGCCAATGGGCCAACTTCATAATTTGTGGAGCCCATTGTAAAATGAAGATGCAAGGCTCTAGCCAAGGACAAGGAAGTCAATCTCTCCATTACCATGGGTGACCATCAAAGGATTGCAACCTCCATGCCCAGATGCACTCAGTACCTGGGTCGGAGTGGGCGAGGCCATCACCAAGTAACCTGCCTAATGCGCTATAGCTGTACCAGCCCAGGGCAGGGATCACTGCCACCTTGCCCCACCCTGAGATTCCATGGGGCACACGCCCAACCGCCAACTGTCCCTATGCCTGTTCCCAGGGCCCTGCCGGGAGCAGAGGCAACAGCAGCACACAGGCTTTCCCCTGCTGATGCAACACAGTAGCTGCCTCAGACAGAGGGTGGAGCAGTCATGGAGCAGGGGAGGAGAGGCCAGGTGAGGCCTGGGGCTCCCGGGGATGGGAAGATGGTCTAGAGCCCATTCTGGAAGGGTGAGAAGGCCACAGGAGGCAGGACTCAAGAATCAAGGCTATAAGCCCCTACACATGGGTGCATGCTCCTTGTCCTATCAGATTTCACTTACAAAACACAGATGCAAAGACAGAATCATGAAGAATTTCAAAAGAGCAACCACAGATTAAATGCAGTTGAACTCCAAGCACAGGGCCTTTCTGAGTGTGAGGCCCAGTGCAACTGCACTGGTCAGGTGCCCATGAAGCTGGCCCTGCTTGCCAAATTGTTCCCTGAAATCTTGCATGTAATTTCACCTGTGAAAATAAGAGGAACAAGAAGTAATTCACTTAGGGAATCATGGAGTCACCCTCAGGACTGTGCGTAGAGCTCCTTACCTCATCCGTGTTTTTTATGAACACAAGTACTCATGACTTGGAATTATGTTTGAATAAATCAGCAAATAAAGCACTTATTTCGTATTTAGCAATTGGATACGCAACTTTAGTTTGTATGGTTTTATTTTAAAATTCTGTTTTTTTAATTTAAAAATAAAGGTTGATTTAGCCGTGTCCTGCCTCACCTATTCCCAGTGAAGTTATTTCCTTTCTTACCTTCCAAAAACTCAAGACTCCTTAATACTTGTCGGAACAGAAATGGTTAAAACAATTTTTACTCAGTTCCTATTAGGCCTCTGCAAGGAGATTAATTCAGTGTCACACTTCGGTTTTAAATCCAGTGTTAACCACTGTAAGCTATAGACTATTTTTCTCTTCCACACATCTTTAATTCATGACTGTAGCTGAATATTTATCCTAAAAAGATTTTTAAAAGGTTGATTGATCCAACTGGCACTGGCCTGGATTGGTTCCCAAGATGGATAATGTTATTTGTTTTTTAACACAAGCAAGCAGTTCCTTTCCTACATAACTGAAGTCTTGATAGAGTGAGGCAGCCTTCAAAAACTGAATTTCTGAGCTTGCCCAAGGTAGGGGCTGTTGCTTATTTGCACTGATGACGTCTGGGGAAGGGAGCTGAATGCTTCAGCTGACTCTGAATTTCCTTTTTTCTTTTAAACATCTTCAGACTTTGGTTGGATGAGTGCGCCTCATCTGGTACCCAGCTGCTGTGCACTGCTGATTTGACAGGGAGTTGTGTAGCCCACAGGAGTGAGTTGCATTGCCCAGTAAGTGTAACAAAACAAGAGTTTAAGAATGGAAATGAGCTGTTGGGATGCTGGTTGGTTTTTGCATAGTGGTATCTGAATCCTGGGAACATACTCCTTTGTGGTTGCTAGTTCCTACTCGTCAGCAAGCTTTTCCAGGACAGGAGCAGGTTTTATTTATCTCTTGGTGTCTACTACATAATTGAGACCCGGTAAATCCTTATCAAGTTGAAATGGACCCAGTCTTCTTTCCTTTTCTTCATTTGCACCTCCACATCCCATCCCCACCCCACCCCCCAGAACTAGTATTAGTTTCATTGGCAATATTTTTGCTAGGGATTTCTCTTTAATTTTGGTTACTTGCTTTGGTGAAGCAACAGCATTTTTGACACACCTTCCAATGAGATTCCAATAGATTTTTTCCTTGCTCAGCCTTCCCTATGGCATAGATGACTTCCAATCCTAGGGGTCCCTGGAGAAATGGCAGATAGCAGATAGCTCCTTCCTTCACTAACTCAGGAGATCACTGCTAGGAACCATTGACCTTTTGTCTGTGGGTTGTTTCTCTAAACTGAAATGGAGAATTGAATTACAGGTCCAAATTCCCATTAAACCAATATTCATTTTACCTCTGCTTTCATGGAAAGCAGTAATAAATCTTGTTTTGTAGGGCCTTTTGTCTCTTTCAGTTCCTCAGCTAATAAGATCAAGGCCATTCTTGAAATTAGATTAAATAATTTGACTCTCCTCTTTCTAGAAGTTTTGAAGCTCTTCCTGACCTTTTTTGAAGAAGCAGAGGCTGTCTTGTTTTTTCTCTCCCAGTGGACTGTGAATATCCTGTCATTCAGAGAGCCAAAATAAAAAGAACGGGTAGGGTAGAAAGGCAGGGAAATGGGGAGGCAACTTCTACTAATCAATTATGTGGCCCCCAACTCTCTCAGGGCCTCAGTTTCCACTCTGTAAAATTCAGGACTAAGACTAAAAAGCTGTCTCTAAAGGTCCCTTTCACTCTGAAAATCTAGATATCTTTGAGGCTTAGAAGCTTCATAGATAGGCTATAAATCTTCAGGCCTAAGGAAATTGCTTCCTTTGTGATGAAAACAATTATTTTCCTTTCTTTCTTCCTTCCTTCCTTCTTTTATTTAATTTTTTATTATTAGAAAAGTTATGGGTTTACAGAAAAATCATGCATCAAATACCCATCTACCATCCATTATTAACACCTTTCCTTGGTGTGGGAATTTGCTACAATTGGTGAAAGCACATTTTTATAATTGTCTTATTAGCTATAGTTCATATTTTCACTTAGTATTCATTCTTTTTGTTATATAGTACCATGGATTTAAAAAAAATTATTCTAGTAACGTATATACAACCTAAAATTTCCTCTTCTAACCACATTCAAATATATAATTCAGTGCTATTAATTACATGGATAATGTTCTGTGTGTCAACATTTTGTTTGTCCATTCACCAGTTGATGGACCCTTAGGTTACTTCCATCTTTTGGCAATTGTAAATAACGCCACTATGAAAACCAATGTGCAAAGGTCTGTTTAAATTTCTGCTTCCACTCCTTTTAGGTATATGCCTAGTAATGGGATTGCCAGGTCGTATGGTAATTCTATGTTTAACTTTTTGAGGAACCACCAAACTGTCTTGCACAGGGACTATATCATTTTATATTCCTACCAGTAATGAATGAGTGTTCCTATTTCTCCACATCTTCTTTAGCACTTGTAGTTTTCTGTTTTGGACTGGGTACAGTGTACTTCACCAATGGTACATGACAAATAGGGCTCTCTGAGCCCCTTCCCTTCTTCAGGGAATCTGGGATGGATGGTGTGGGGGATGGTGATACTCAGTTTTAGGGGATGGAGTTGGGACTCCCTAGCAGCTGTCTGCTTCTCTCTTTCTCTTCTGTTGTTGCTGGGTCTGGTGGTCCAGGAGCCCTTGCTCCTTGGAGGCCATGTGAACGGAAGGTCTACTCCCCTGTTGCTGTAGCTAAATTTATTGTCATACCATGGTGGCTCAGCAGGCAGAGTTCTCACCTGCCATGCCGGAGACCCAGGTTCGATTCCTGGTGCCTGCCCATGCAAAAAAATAAAAATAAAAATAAATTAAAAATAAATCAATTTATTGTCATACCAGGAAATGAACTTGATGAAGTGGTCGTTGAGGGCAATCCCAGCCCCAGCATAAAAAAGTAGAAGAGTGGGTGTTGCTGTTAAAGTGCCAGGAGACTGAAACTATTGAACTGTAATCTAGTAGACCTGATTCTTGATGATGATTGATTAACTATATAGGTTTTATTGTGTGACCATGCGATTGTGAAAACCTTGTGACTAATACTCCCTTTATCCAGTGCATGGGAAGATGAGTAATAAAATAAAGATAAAAATAATAAATATTATAATAGGGGACAAAGGAGGTATGGGATGTTTTGTGTTTTCCTTTCCCTTTTTATTTTATTTTAAAAATATTTTTTGGAGTAATGTAAATGTTCTAAAATGAATTGTGGTGATGAATACACAATCATATGATGATACTATGAGCCATTGTATACTTTGGATGAAAAAAAGGCAAAATTTTTTAAATAATAAAATAAAAGGACTTCTAGATCAAAAAATATATATATATACCAGGAGACAACCTGCTCTTCAGTGTAGTACAGGATGCCCTTTAAGAGGCCCCGTGATGCCCACTTCCCATCATTTTTTTTTTTTTTTTACAAGGGCAGGCACCGGGAATCGAACCCAGGTCCTCTGGCATGGCAGGCAAGCATTCTTGCCTGCTGAGCCACTGTGGCCCGCCCTTCCCCATCTTCTTGATGGCATTGTGTTTGACTGTTTTCTCCAGACAACAGGTCAGATCCATGATGGGACAGTTGGGGGCGGGGTGGGGGGAGGATGCAGAAGGCCCTGCTAGGGAGCTTTTCATTCAGCTCCAGGATGAACTTGCTCATCACCTTGGCAGTGCTGGTAGATGCAGGGATGGTGTTCTGGGAAGCTCCATGGCCGTCACACCACAGTTTCCTAGAAAGGGCATCCACAGTCATCTGGGTGGCAGCGATGGTGTGGACCGTGGTTATGAGTCTCTCCATAATACCAAGGTTGGCCAGGGTGTCAGGCAGTTGATGGTGCAGGAAGCATTGCTGACAATCTTCAGGAGGTGTCATACTTTCTGGTTCACACCCATCACAAACAAGGGTACATTGGCCAAAGAGGCAGAGATGATGACTCTCTTGGCACCTCCCTTCAGGTGAGCCCCAGATTTCTCCAGGGTTGTGAAGATGCCAGTGGAAGACTCCACAACATGTTCAGCCCTGGCATAACCCCATTTGATGTCGGTGGAGTCTTGCTCCTGGAAGACAGAGATGGGATTCCAATTGATGACAAACTTTCTGTTCTCAGCCTTGATGGTACCTTTGAAATCACATGAAACATATAGACAATGTAGCTGAGGCCAATGAAGGGGGTCACTGATGACAGCGACCTGCCAGAGTTTACAGCAGCCACGTGCCCAATACGGCCAAATTCGTTTACTCTGACTTTCACCATTGTGTCTCAGGAATGCGGCTGGCACTGCATGAATAGATGCTGCTGTCTGTCGATTGGGAAGGAGCAGAGAGTCCTGTTTTGTTTTGTTTTTTTTGTTGTTGTTGTTTACTTTTTAATAGTAGCCATTCTACTTGTGTGTGAAATGTGTATCTCATTGTTTTCATTTGCATTTCCCTAAAGGCTAATGATGTTGAGCATCTTTTCATGTACTCTTGGCTGTTTGTTTATTTTCTTTGTAGAAATGACTATTCAAGTCTTTTGCCCATTTTTAAATTGGGTTATTTGTCTTTTTATTGTTGGGCTGATGGATTTCTTTATATATTCTGGATATTCAGCCCGTATTGGATATGTAGTTTCCAAATATTTTCTCCCATTGTGTCATTTTACTTTCATGATAAAGTCTTCTGAGGCACAAAAGTTTTTAATTTTGAAGAGGTCTCATTTATCTTTTTTGTTGTTGCTGTTGCTTGTGCTTTTGATGTAAAGTCTAAAAAACCATTGTCTAACACTAAGGTCCTGAAGATGCTTCTTTACATTTTCTTTTAGTAATTTTATAGTTCTTGCCCTTATATTTAAGTTTTTGATCCATTTTGAGTTGAGTTTTGTATATGGTGGGAGATTTGTCTATCCTTATGCCAATACCATACAACCGTAATTACTCTAGTTCTGTAGTGAGTTTGAAATTGGAAGTGTGAGACTCCCAACTTTGGCTATCTGGATCCTTTGCATTGCCATTGCCATAGAATTTTAAGATCAATGTATGAATTTCTGCAAAAAAAGCTAGCTGGGATTTTTTTTAGTTGAATCTTAGATCAGTTTGGGGAGTAGTGCCATCAATTATATCAAATCTTCCAATCTTTAAACATGGGGTATCTTTTCATTTATTTAAATCCTTGATTTCTTGCAATAATATTTTATAGTTTTCAGCATACAGGTCTTACACTTTTCTTGTTAAATTTATTCCTAAATATTTTACTCTTTTTGATGCTATTGAGAATGAAATTGTCTTCTTAATTTTATTTTTGGATTATTTGTTAGTGTACAGAAAGACAATTGATTATGTATGTTGCTCTTGTATCCTACGAACTTGTTGAACTTGTTTATTAGTTTTTCTAGTTCTGTTTCTTTTTTTGGGGGGGGTGGTTCCTTAGGATTTTCTATATACAAGATCATATCATCCATGGATAAAAACAGCTTTACTTCTTCAAAAAGAAAAAAGTGCCTTCATTCTTCTGCATATGGAGATCTAGATTTCCCAGCTCAAATTTTCAAAGTGACTATTCTTTTCCAGTTGAGTGGTCTTTACCCCCTTGTCAGAAATCAGTTGGCCATAAACGTAAAGGTTGATTTCTGAGCTCTCAGTTCGATTTCATTGGTCTGTATGTCTATTCCTTGTGCCAGTACCATGCTATTTTGATTACTGTGGCTTTGTATTAATTTAAGATCAGGAAGTGTGAGTCCTCCAACTTTGTTTTTCTTTTTCAAGATGGTTTAGCTATTTGCAGACTCTTAAGCTTCTATATAAATTTTATGTTTGGCTTTTCCATTTTTGCAAAGAAGGCTGTTGGAATTTTTATTGGGATTGTGTTGAAACTGTAAATCACTTTGGGTAGAATTGACATCTTGACAATATTTAGTCCTCCAATCCGAACACAAAATATCCTTTCATTTATTTAAGTCTTTGATTTTTTTTTAGCACTGTTTTGTAGTTTCCCTTGTATAAGCCCTTTACATCTTGGTTAGATTATTCGTAGATATTCTATTATTTTATTTGCTAGTGTCAATGGACTCTTTTTTCCTACTTTATTTTTAAAAAATAGAACAGAATAAAATAAGCTCAGATCATAAGTTCAGCTTATTTCTTGCTAAACCTCAGGATTCGTTTTCTAAAATTGCTGGGGTTTTTTTCTTCCTTTAAAGCCACAGGAGTCCTCAGTCTTGTCAGCCAGTTCCATTGCTTTTATATTTGGTTCTGTGAAATGAGGAAGCCTTTAGAGCAGACTTGAAATGAGCAATGAGAGGTTCTAGGCATGGCTGAAAGCCCAAATGTACTAACCACCCAGGAGGTCAAATTGGCTCCCCTCCAACATCTCTCATCATCCAGAATTCTATCCAGAATCTGAGTGAAGGAAATAAAAGTCTATTTGTCAATCAACCCACCTGTAGTTTTTCAAGTGGCTGTGGCTTGCATCAAACTATTGATTCTTCATATTTATAACTGAAACAGTTTTATGAGCCTTAGTTTTCAAAATAAGAGCAAGCCATTTTATTGAGATTTCAGGACAACATTTTCATAAAAGATCATCTCAGAAGAGTATAGAAACTAAGGGCATGGACTTTAGAGTAGTCAGAATAGGTTCAAATTCTGTCAACTCCATCGACTAGCTGTGTAAGCTTTAAGTTCCATACATTTCGATGTCCTCATATGTAAAATAGAGATAGTAAATAATACCCACTTCCTAGGATGGGGCACGGAATAACTGAAATATGTATGAAAGGGCTTAGCGTAGTGTCTAGCACTTAGCAAATGCCCAATAGATTCAGTTATTGTTAATGGTGATGCAGCATTAATAATACATGAAGGAGAGATGACCCTTGTATGCCCTAATCTAGAGGAGCAACTTGCGGCCTTTGGCATCACATGCCCTTCTGGATTTCTCTTGAGTCCCTGAAGCAAACAGAATAGGGGGAAATGCTACCACGTTTCCATTGTGTCTTTGAAATACCTACAATGTTATATATATATATACATTTTGGGGGGGATAAAAATTCTTCAAAGAATCTTCTTTGGCAAATAAAAGCCATACTTCAAATTTACCTTTTTGTTGAATTGGATCAACACTTGTAAAATGTAAGAGATACATCTTTACATGAGTTAACGTAGAAATGAAACAAAGCTAAATTCATAAAGCAAAGCATGGACAGCAGCATCTCACCTTTTGCTAACAGCTCTAAAAATGCAGATTTTCTTTCCTTAAGAGCATGAGTGGTCTTCAGCTGGGGTTTTGAGTGAATGAGGAAAGATCAATCCTCTGATTCTCGGTTGAATACTACAATGTAAAAATTGCTCCCTTCAGTGAGAGAGAGAGAATAAAAGAATTTTCAAAAGAGAGAGAGAAAGGGAATTATTTGGAGTTTTTCTCTCCCAAGGGTGGGATTGGTGTTCCAGCTTGAGCCAAAGGGACAGGGAGTGGGTGGCGAGAAGAGGAGAAGGAATTGGGACTGGCACGGGCTATGCCACCAGATGGACTGAGATAGCTTGGGCCGCAGTAATTCTTGCTTGACTGAAAGCATCTATTCTGGTGTCACCCCCACCCTTCCCCCAGTCCCTGGAAATCAGATGGTGTTATAAACCCAGAGGGCCAGCACAGATGAAAGACAGTGACTCATCCTGAGTGGGGAGGATGCCCCGGGTGAAACAGCAGTCGCGTTTCCACTTTCCACATTCACATAGATCCAGGAGGAGATGGAGCTCACATGCTCCCTTGGGAGAGGGGGTAGAGCAAAAGTCCCAGAAGAATTTGGGTTCAGGTTTGAATGTGACTAGCTAGCTCCTGACCTAAGTCATCAGGGGATCCCTAACACAATTCTCTCTCATTACAAAATCATCAGCTGACTCCATCTGGAATAGATAGACACAGAAGTGTGGGGTTGCTCTACCAAGTCTGGCTCCAAACTGGAGATGGCTTCGTCTAAGGTGTAGCCCAAGCCACCCACGGAACAGGCTTGCCAGGCGCTGGCTACATCCGGAAGATCAGGTGACGTAAGTAGGGAGGGAAATCTTGTCTGTCCAGGAGTGGAGACAGAAGGCCGACAGATCCAGCCAGTCACTCAGGTACAGTGAGAGGCTGTTTAAATTGGGGGGAAAAAATTATCATGCAAATCATAACCAAATTATTGGAGGGAAGACAAGGCAGAACAGGAAATATGTATTCAGATGAGCGAAGCCTCCTTAAAATCTTCACTGCAATTATCAGAAAGGATTTCAATTAATCTGATGAAGTCCAAGACAATCACAGCTGGAAGGAGATGGGTGTGGGATTCATCTATTGTTTCCTACAGCAGTTGATAAGGGAAATGTTTCTGATGAGAGCCTAGCTGACATAAAACCCGAAATGATTAGGATCAGGTTAAAAAGAAGGAACTGTGTGACGATGCTGTGAGCCAGTGATTGGATACTTCGGATGGTTTGTATGGTGCGTGAGTGTATCATAATCAAATTGCATTTTTAAAAGAAAGAAGAGCAAGAAGGAGAAGGAAAAGAACCCTAAAGGCAGTATTTTCTAAACACGACTGCACATTTAAGTCACCTGGGAATATTTAAAAACTTCCCAAGCTCAGGCCACACCCCAGACGGATTACATCAGAATCTCTAGAGATAGGGCACATACAATCAGTGTTTTCTGACGCTCCCATTGATTCCAGTGCGCAGACAAGTTCTAAAACCACTGCCCAGTGGGAAATAGACACTGTGGAGGCAGGAGATGTGTGAGGAAAGGGCATGTTAGGTTAAAGGAAAAAAATACAGTTATTGAGAAAAGGCGTGCAATGAGCCTGCCTTAACCCAGAACAGGGTATGTCTTTTGATTCCTCTGCGTGTCGTGTCATTTTAAGAAATGTTTATCAGTGTTCCAGAGAAATGGATGAAGAGACAAGGGCCACATTGGAAAAAAAAAAACAAAAACAAAAAACAGCCGCCATCATCTAGAGTTAAACTCAGTGAGTAATCACTGAGTGGGGACCCTGTGGCTGGGAGTAGGGGTGTGGTAAAGAGATTGGGGGAGCTCAGCATCATCAGGAATATATCCATTTATATGGTTTTTGCTTCATAGGATGTTTACATGTGTGACCTAATTTTAACTTTCATCTCTGTGAAGTAGGCAGAGAATATATTATTTTTCTCTCCCACTTCCACAGATGGGAAAACAGACAAAGGGACGCTCATGATTTACTCAGTATCATGGAGGAGAGCTGGTGGCAGGAATGAGGCTAGGATCTGGTTCTTCGAAAATCCTAATTGCATGTCATTTCCTCCCCACCGAGCTGCTTTCCTGCCCTTGAAAAGCTCTGTAAGAGTGGGAAACTCACAGCGATGTCCAAAACAAGACAGCACGACACGTGATTAGCTGAACAAAGGAGTTCTGCTATTGGGAGAAGAATCTAGAGCAGGGGCCGAGAGACACATCTAGGTGGTGTCAAAGGGTTGAACGTTGGCCCTTGGTGATGCTTCATGGATATCGGATGATGTGAATAGAATGAATTTGCTGCCAAATTCACATTGGGTTGGTGGGCAGTGACAAGGTCCAGTGAGGTTAGAAGTAGTTGTTTTTAGGGAAAGCGAACAGAAATTTGTGGGAAGGGGTGTCACACTAGGGTGGGTGATAGGCCTAAGGGCAGGAGTACGGTCAGATTTAAAGAACAAGAACTGGGGAACCACCGACGAACAGGAAGTCTGGGAGAGATATTCTCTCCAGCTCTCATTTCTGTTTCAGAGTATTTGTGTCCTCCTTTTTTCTGGGGGATTCCCTCCGCATAGTGGTCACAGACAGACACCCACAGATCCCAAGGTCACATTTCGACGTGGAAATCAGGGCCGTCCCCTCTCCCTCCCCCTCTCCCTCTCCTTCTCCCTCTCCCTCTCCCTCTGGTCTTTCTCATTCAAATATAAACTCTCATGAAGGAGACTCTGTTTAGCCCAAATTGCCTCAGGACTCCATCCCTGATCGAGTCAGCTCTGAGGTGGGGCACCTTATATGTAAATAGCTGCGGGGAGCCACCCTCCACAGATGGCCGTGAGATATTTAGAGATAGGAATCATTTAAGTTGAACACATGTACATGTACCTCTAAATAGATCACCACATAAAAATACTCTGAAAAGACTGATCACATTCGCTGTCCTGGAGTGGCCTAGTTGAGAATAATAACTAATGCATTAACCCATTCATTCATTCGGCAAGCATGAATTGACCATTTCTTACCCGCAAGCTGTGCCAAGCATTTGGGAGAAGGCCCAGTCTCCAGGCTCAAGGGACATATTAGTGAAGAAGACAGATACATAGATAATTTCACTCTGATAGGATAAATGTTAAGACTAAGACATGCTCAAGGCCTCAGGGGATTCGTATGAGGCATGGTCACGAGGACTGCTTAGCTTGTGCAGCGACGTCCTAAAAGGTGAACAGAAGTTCTCCTGGTGAGGTGACAGGAGGGAAGAAAGGCACTCTAGACAGAGGAAAGAAATACACATGTTCATGGAGGTGAAAGAAAAGTGGCCAGTGGGATGCGGGTAGTACATGGGTGTATATGGGAGGGGGAGAGGAAGTCAGAGCCAAATGCAGAGGGCCTTGTTTTTTTTGTACAAGACAAAAGATTCTGGATTTCATCCTGGAGACCATGGCCAGTACCTCAAGGATCTTCAGCAGGGGAGTGAGAGGCAGAGAAGTGGAGGCTACGAAAATTGAATTAAAGAGAGGGTAGCAGAACAGAGTTAGCACAGGGTAGTGAGAAGGAAGAGAAGCAAGAGAAGAAGAGTCAATAGTGTCAAATCCTCAGCAAGACAGGGACTGAAAAGTGGCCCTGGCTTGGCATTGAAAGGCTCTCTCATGTCGTTTGCACACTTTTAAGGTCGAGTGTGGCCTCACCAAGATACGTTACCATGAAGTTAGGCTAGGAGGGGAGAAGAGTCACAGCACTGTGGAGAGAGAACGTGTTTATGCATGTTATAGTTTTCTGGCTGCTAAAGCAAACACTGTACAATAGGTTGGCTTAAACAATGAGAATTTATTGGCCCACGATTTTGAGGCTAGGAGAAATCCAAAATCAAGGCATCAGCAAGGCCATGCTTTCTGCAGGCATTCCAGGGCTGAGGGCTTGCAATCCCTGGTCCTTGGCTTTCCCATCGCATGGCAGTGCACATGGTGGCTTCTCTCTCTTCCTGGTTCCATTGACTCCCAGTTTCTGGCTGCGACTTGTGGGTTCTTTTTCTGTGTCTAATTTCCTTTGCCTTTAAGGACTTCAGCTATATTGGAGTTAGGCCCACCCTCATTCCGTTTGGACACACCCTAACTAATAACATCATCCGAAGGTCCTATTTACAAATGGGTTCACACCCACAGGAAGAGGGGTTGGGACCTGACTTGTTTTTGTGGGGGTGTGATTCAATCCCTAACAATGTGCTTAGGAGAAAAATGGAGAAAGAGAGAGGGAGAGGGGGAGTGAGAGGAAAGGAGGAGAGTGGGTGGGGGGCTGGGGGGTGAGGGGTGGGGGGGTGGGTGGAAAGGAGGTGCCAAGTCCACAGAGCTTTCAGAAAAAGTTACTAAGGGGTGGGAAATGCTTAGAAGACTGCTACGGGGAACAGTTACCTGACTGGGATCCTATGAAAGATTTCCAGGCTCCTTAGCAAACCACTGAGGCTCAATTGATGACTCTGTAGTGGTGCCTGTCTGTGTGGGGCATGACTTTCTCCAGCAGCTCTCAGAAGCCCTGGAGCCCAGGTGTCACAGTGGGGGAAGAGCCTGCCCAATTGGATGAGGTGCTGGATAGCCAGGCAGGAGCAGCAGCAGGGCAAAGGGAAGGGGTGATGAGAAGGCTCCTGGATTTTAGGCTAAATTAGGGAAGGAAGTGAAGATGGGGCTGGAGAGGGGGTACATGGAGAGGGGAGAGGGAGGCTCTGATGCAGCAAATGGCAAGGGAAAGAGACTGTGGGTTTTTAGGAAGTTGAAAACCCAGCATACTGGGAGTTAGGAGTGGGCGGGCTGGATGGTGGGAGGCTTTGATCAGAGTGGGCTGGAGAACAATTCAAGGCAACATGTAATCAAGTGTTAAAGAGGGTGGTATGAAATGCAAGTGGGCATACGTGCTGGGGGGAGGGGGACCTCAGAGAACAGAGAGCTCAGTCTGCACTGGGGAGAAATCCAGTGCATTCACAGTCCGCATGGCACACCCAGTGGCTGATAATGTAGCAAATGGTATGGTGAAGTCTAGAGAACACTGGGCAGATCAAACCTTTCAGAGGACACACTTTCTTTGGTCTCAGTAAAGGGGGAAAGTGAACAATAGAGAGAATATTGAGATTCTCTTAATCCTGCCTTTGAAATGCTGCTGCTTTCTCCCTGCAGGGGGCCCTGTAATTTATGCTCTTCTCATACCTTTCTTGCTTCATTCACTCTGGTTCAAGTTCCCTTTTGACATAACCTCCACACCCTCTGTCAGCTGATCTCAAACTTTTTAGAAGCCTAATACGCATCGTACATTTCCACAAAATAAGGCCAGGAATGTGTTTTGTTTTTCTGGGGTGGGCTGAGGAAGGAGGCATAATTACGGTGGTCCTCGGTGAAAGCAAGGCTTGCAGCCTTTGGTCTAGTCCCTACAGAGCAGCCACCAGCCCTCCTTCCTCAACGAAGCTCATAGCTCTTCAGGGAGCTCATCTCCTCCCCTGCCCACTTCCTGTCCGTCAAAACTTGAGCCTTAACTTCTTTCACTTACAAACTTCATGCTGGAATGGAGTTGAAGGGCAGCATCTGTGGTTTTGCCAAACCAGATGAGAGCACTGTTCATGCCCATTTGTCCTTTCTTCTTTTTTTTTTTTTAATATGGGAAGGCACCAGGAATAGAACCCGGGTCCTCGGGCTTAGCAGGCAAGCATTCTTACCTGCTGAGCCACCGTGGCCCACCCTGTCTTTTTTTCTTTTGATCCCAGCATCCAGTCTGGCTCTGGTGAAAAACCTGTCCCCCGCTCCCCTTGCTCCACCCAGGGGCGATCATGACGCCTGAGCTAAGCCCGTTCTCTGCTCCCTAGCTGAAATTTCAATCCTCAGTCAAAATGGCTGGGGCTGTTTGAACCTGAAGAATAGTTCCTAGTACTCTCAGACCCCTTTCAGAGTCTGATTCTAAAGCTTTTCCCTCAGGTTTGGGAGGTATTGCATATCCTTCCAGAAAAATCCCCATTAATAACTTTGTATGAGTGGGGTTTGATGCTTACTGAAAAACAACACAAAGTTCTGGAAATCCAGTATTTGCCACCAAACGAGAAAATGGTTCAACCGGGTTAGGGTATGATAGCACCCCACATTCTGTCTGTCAGTAAATCCTACCAGCACTACCTTCAAAATATATCCAGAATTCAAACAACGTACTTGCCCCCCACTGCCACCCCACCTCTGTCACTACTCTAGTCCAAACTGCCACTGTCTTTGGCCCAGACCATTGCAGTAGCTTCCAAGTTGAAGGTCCTGCTTCCACGGGTGCCCCGATGTCCATTCTCCACACTGCAGCCAAGAGGATCCTGTTATAATTAGGTTGGACCACGTTGCTCCTCCACTTACGGCCCACAGCACTTGAGCTATGACCTTCATGGCCCATTCCTGCCCTGCCCCCCTATCCTGCTACCCTCCCCATCTGTCAACCTTCTGCTCTAGCCACTCTGACATCCTTGCTGCCCCTCCCACACACCAGGCACACTCCACCTCTGGGCCTTTGCCCATGCTGTTCCCTCTGCCGGGAATGCTTTTCCTCCAGGGACCCCAGTGACCTGCCCCACATTTCCGGCAGGTCCTTAGTTAAGTGAGGACTTCTCCAGTCACTTTTCTGCATTCTCAGTACCTTCTACTAAATTTCATTATCCTTCTTACTGTTTTGTTTTTTTATTTCTAGAGCATATATCATCTTTTTTTTTTTTTTTTGCATAAGCAGGCCCCGGGAATTGAACCCAGGTTTCCAACATAACAGGCAAGAACTCTGCCTGCTGAGCCACCATGGTCCGCCCTATATCACCTCTTTTTTTGTTTATTTGTTTCACACATTTTATTTATTTATTTATTTTTTATTTATGAAACATCCACATACAAACACAACATTCTTACCATGTGATCATTCCATTCTTATATAATCAATAACTCACAATGTCATCACATAGTTGTATATTCATCATCATGGTCATTTCTTAGAATATTTGTGTCCATTCAGAAAAAGAAATAAAAAGAAAAAACATTCATACATACCATTCCCCTTACCCCTCCCCTTCATTGATCACTAGCATTTCAATCTACTAAATTTATTTTAACATTTATTCCCCCTATTATTTATTTATTTTTAATCCATATGTTTTACTCATCTGTCGATAAGGTAGATAAATGGAGCATCAGACACAAGGTTTTCACAATCACAGTCACATTGCAAAAGCTATATCATTATACAATCATCTTCAAGAAACACAGCTACTGGAACACAGCTCTACATTTTCATGCACTTCCCTCCAGCCTCTCCATTACGTCTTGACTGACAAGGTGATATCTATTTAATGTGTAAGAATAACCTCCAGGATAACCTCTCGACTCTGTTTGGAATCTCTCATCCACTGACACTTTATTTTGTCTCATTTCTCTCTTCCTCCTTTCAGTTGAGAAGGTTTTCTCAATCCCTTGATGCTGAGTCCCAGCTCATTCTAGGATTTCTGTCCTATATTGCCAGAAAGGTCCACACCCCTAGGAGTCATGCCCCATGTAGACAGGGGGAGGGCAGTGAGTTTGCTTGTCGTATTGGCTGAGAGAGAGGCTACATCTGAGCAACAGAAGAGGTTCTCTTGGGGGTGACTCTTAGTCATCTCTTTTTTAAAAATTTATTTTGAAATAATTTAAGATTTACAGAACAGTTGCAAAGATAGTACACAGAGTTCCCACATATACTTCATTCATTTTTCCCTAATGTTAACATCTTATATAACCAAAATACAATTATCATAATAAGATATTCACATTGGTACAATCCAATTAACTAGACTATAAACTTTGTTCAGATTCAACAATCTTTCCAATGATGTCCTTTTTCTGTTCCGTGATCCAATCCAGGATATCACATTGCATTGAGCATTTATCATCTTTTGGCATCGTAGAATTTTATTTATTTGTCTTATTTACTGTCTAGCTTTCTAGACAATATTAGTGACTAGCTTACTAAAAAGCAAACTCCATGAGGACAGGGATTTTTGTTTTACTCGGTGCTATATACCTATCACCCAGCCCCTAGGGCCTGGCACAAAAAAGGCACTCAATAGAGATTTGATAAATGAATGAATGAATGATCAATTATGAATTGGCCAGCCTGGCATTTTTTCTCCTTTCTCAGAGTATCTTCTAACAGCGTGTTGGGTGGAGGGGTTTAACTTTGAGAGGTCAGCCTTGTGTTACATTTTTAGATAGTAGCTGTGAGGACCAGAATCACTTTTTTTGTTTGTTTGTTTGGGTGCATGGTCCAGAAATTGAACCCTGGTCTCCTTCATGGAAGGCAAGAATTCTACCACTGAACCACTCACGCACCCTCAAGTCACTTTTTATATTTGTTTCTGGAAGTGTAATTCAAAACCTAGTGAGATATATATAAATACAGTAATACCTTTAAGAATCAGAGACAGAAAAATAAACAAACCCAAACAAAAATAGGCACAAATATGTCTTCCAAAGGGATGGAAGCTCAAAGGTGTGGCGTCTGTGGGGCCTGAGTTCTTGGGGGAACAAGGCTGACAGGGAGAATTCGTGTTTTTTAAAAAACCTTTAGTGATACATTACATAAATCCCCTGGAATCCTTTCTCAGAAGTGTTTCACTTTGCTTCAATATTACCCTGCATTAGAGAATTCCACAAACTTTTTATTAACTGCCCTTGAATAATTCCTGAAAGAAGCATGTTATAAGTTTTGAAAACAGAAAACCAGCATATTTTTTTATATATGTATATTGCCTATTTATTTTTTTATTAATTAAAGAAAAACAAGAAATTAACACAACATTTAGAAATCATTCCATTCTACATATGCAATCAGTAATTCTTAACATCATCACATAGATGCATGATCATCATTTCTTAGCCAGCATATTTTAATAAGAAGATCAGCCTCAGCTTGGGGCCTGCAGAAAGCTTCTGTTTTAGTTTGTAAGCAATATACCAGAAACAGAATGGCTTTTAAAAAGAGCAGTTTAGTAAGTTGCAAGTTTACAGTTCTAAGGCCATGAAAATGTCCAAACTAAGGGATTTAGGAGTCCCTAATGTTTGAGGCAGTATCAGGGGGTTTCCTGGAGGTAAAGTTTAATAGTTTCATATTTTTTCTGCCATCCCTTAAAGGACTTTGCCAATACTTTTAAATTATCTGCCCAACATACTCTGGGATGTATCTGAGTATTACACTAAGCTGTACAAATTGCAAGCCCTCATTCCCATTCTGGGATCCCTGTATTTGGTTTGATTAAATGATCTATCCAGATTGGTTGAGTTAGATTATGTGTTATGGAAAATTTAGGTTTTGGACAAAATAAATTTCTCTTCCTTTGGCATCACAGAGTAGGTAAAGTTCTAAAATACAGGCAATGTCCCCCTGTTTTGGTTTGCTAAAGCTGCAGGAATGCAATATACCAGAAATGGAATGGCTTTTATAAAGGGAATTTATTAAGTTACAAGTTTATTAAGGCTATGAAAATGTCCAAATTAAAGCTCCAACAAGAGGTTACCTTCACTCAGGAAAGGCTGATGCTGTCCAGAACACCTCTGTCAGCGGGGAAGGCACATGGAGACATCTGTTAGCTTTCTCTCCTGGCTTCTCACTTCATAAGGATTCATAAGATGCAGAAGGGTGTTCTCCTTCTGCATCTCCAAAGATCTCTGGCTGTGTGGGCTCTGTCTGCACTCTGGGCTCTGTTGGCTCTGAGCTTTTTCCAAAATGGTTCCCTCTTAAAGGACTCCTGTGAGCAACCCCACCTCGAATGGGTGGAGACATATCTCCATGGAAACCACCTAATCAAAGGTTACCACCCACAATTAGGTGGGTCACATCTCCATGGAAACAATCAAAAAGCTCCTACCCAGCAATATTGAATGAGGATTAAAGGACATGGTTTTTCTGGGGTACATAATAACTTCAAACTGGCACAGCATCTGCAGGACACTCGGCAGCAGTTACAAACCCCTGTGAAGGTCTTAGGGTCCCTACTACTTGATAATTCAGTCAGCATTTATGGTCCCTCCACCTTGGAGTCCTTTGGGATGGAAGGATATGACTCCAGACTGAAAAGGCCAATCAGCTCTCTGAGTGAGTTTTGCTCATTGCCCCAGCTTCCCAAGAAAGGGGTGCCCCTAGGCTCAGAGACTTCCATCTCCCTTGTTGCAGGTGCTACTCCAAATTCAATGGTGCAAAAAAAGAATTTTCCTGGGCTCTCCATAATGCCTCTTTTCATCCTCCTATTCAAAATATATATTAAAAAAATGTACAGAAAGTCTCCCTCTTGGCCCCCCAAAAAAAACCTCACTTTGCAACTCCCTAATTCTATCGCAGTTGAGTCATTTAGGCAAGACCAGCAACATTTATCGTCAATGTTTTCCTTTTTTTCCTGCTGCTTCACCCTCTCTAACCTCTTTCCCCATCTCCAGGAAGGTTCTGCTCTCAATTGTTTACACTTTGGGATTAATTTCAATGACAGTGTTTCCTCTTTCTTAAAGTTGTTGATGTTTTTGGCCACATTCTCATTTTAGGTATCAACAATTGTGTCTCTGAAGTCATAACAATCATAACAACCGTCTTTTACTGATTGTCTACTGTATGGCTAACACTGTGCAAATATTATACCATTTAAATAATAAGTTCAGATGAAATCATTTAACAAATGTGAAGTGCTTATCACGGTGCCTAGAACATAGTAAGTTCTCGATTAAAAGTAGCTATTATTTTAAAAATAATAATCTACATAATAATCCCTATGAGATGGATATCTCATATTATAGAGGAAGAAATAAAGTTAAGTGACTTTCTCAAACTGCAGGGTTAGGATTTAAATCCAGATCCTTCTGACTGCAAAAAAATATGCTCTTCCCACAACAGCATTTGGATTTCAAATCACAAAAGCCTCGTCTTATTCTACCTACCATGATTCTAGCCTGAAATTTGGGCACATAGAAAAGTGTCCTAAAATGCTCCTTCTTTAAAAAAAGATCATTGTGGTACCATATTCAGCATAAAATTTCCTATTTTAACCACTTGCAAGTATACAATTCAGTGGTGTTAATTCTATCCACAGTCTTGTGTTACCATCACCCCCGCTCATTGCCAAAACTTTTCCATCACCCCAAACAGAATCTCTGTACCCATTAAGCATCCCCTTCCCTGGTAACCTGTAATCTACTTCCTGTCTCCACATATTTGCATATTCCAGTTATTTCAGATAAGTAAGATCATGCAATATTTGTCCTTTTGCTTCTAGCTTATAAAATGCTTCATTTTAAAAAATAAACTTGTAATTTTGAAATAATTCCACTTTTGATTTGGATATTCTATGCAGTATCCCTTTTCAGTTGAATTCAAAGTAAAATCCTTCCCCTCCTGGAGCCTGCTTTAAGGCCCTACCATGAACCAGAAGACAGGGGGGTACTGGCGGGTCAGTGGTAGAATCCCCGCCTTCCATGCGGGAGACCCGGGTTCAATTTCCAAACCTCAGTCCCTCTTCCGAACTGGGAGAGAAATTGAAACAATGTCAGGAAGTAACTCCAAGGTTTCTCCCAGGTTTTGTCCACCAGCTATGATGGCTGTTTGGGTAGACAGACTCCTTGCTGTCCTTCTGCCTCTAAGTCATGTAGGGACACATGGCCTTGTGGTGCTGTCTGGGAAAAGGGATGCTTCAAAAAGCTTTGTTTCCACCCAGGGAACATTGATCTGCAAGGCTCTGAGTTTCCCTCATTCGGTCTTATCCATCAATATTCTGTCAAATTTAATTTCTGGATCTAACTGGGGTTCACAACTGATGGGTGCCAACCACCAGTGAGGTCTGGAGAAGGTTGGGCAGCTGTGTCATTGCCACAAGGGCTGGATCTCTGGCCTTCCATGTTGGGGATTTCTGAGTAACTGACTGGGAGTAACTCTGCTGGGCTAGAGCCCCCAGGTCCCCAACCAGGACCCATCTGCAGCTTTGCCCTCCTGGATTCTGGGGCATAAGGGCTGTGGGCAGCTGCAGGTCTCAGGTGTTGGGCACAGAGCCCAGGCAAGGAGGGTGGAGCAAGGCTGTGAATGCAGACTAGAGGATAGGCAAGGTCAGACTTGGAAAATACCACTAGAAATCTATCAACCAAGAATAAGGAAAAGTCAGCAGCCAGGAAATCAGTGCAGAGTGATAGGTGGGGAAGAATATCCAGGAAGACACTATGTGGAGATCAGAAGGCAAATCTTCTGTAAACCTGTAAGGTCGTCAATGAAAAAGAAAGAAAGTAACCTGTTAAGACTTGGAGTTAAAAACAAACAGCCGATCAAACTAGGAATATAGTCAAAAGACAATAATTGATTTATTTTTTATTAGAACAGTTCTGGTTTACAGAAACATCATTCAGAAAGTACAAAGTTTCCAGATAACCCCTGCTAATATGCAGTTTCCCCTATTATTGACATTTTGCATTAGTGTGGTACCCTCGTTACAATTCATGAAACATTTGTTATTATAATTATGCTATTAACTTTAGTGCACTGCTTACATCGTGTTGTTCATTTCTATGATGTGTGTGTGCGGTAATGTATATACAACCTAAAATTTCCTTTTTTACCCTCTTGTCTAGTTTGCAAGCTGCCAGAATGTGATATACCAGAAATGGAACTGCTTTTAAGAAGGGGAATTTATTAAATTGCAAGTTTACAGTTCTTAGGCTATGAAAATGTCCAAGTTAAGGCACCAACAAGAGATTACCTTGACTCAAGAAAGGCCGATCACATTCAGGGTTTCACTCTCAGCTAGAAGGGCACATGGCGAAGTCTACTAGCTTTCTCTCCTGGCTTCTTGTTTCATGAAGGTCCCCCAAGGGTATTTTCCTTCTTCATCTCCAAAGGTCTCTGGCTGTGTGGACTCTCAAGCTCTTTCCAAAATGGTTCCCTCCTAAAGGACTCCAATAAGCAACCCCACCTTGAATGGGTGGAGACACATCTGCATGGAAACCATCTAATCAAAAGTTACCACCCACAATTGGGAAATAATCCCAAAATAATCCATGGAAATAATCAAAAAGCTCCCACCTAGCAATAGTGAATGAAGATTAAAGAACTTAGCTTTTCTGGGGTACACAAAAGATTCGTACCAGCACACCTCTCAAACATAAACTTTAGTGGTGTTAATTGCATTTTTATTTTTTTATTTTTTTTGCATGGCCAGGCGCCAGGAATTGAATCCAGGTCTCTGGCATGGCAGGCAAGAACTTCAGTAGTGTTAATTACAAACACAAAATTCTGCCTCTATCCCCATCATCCATTGCCAAATTACCCCAAACAGAAGATCCATACAAATTAAACATTAGCTCATGTGCCAGTTTGAATCTGTGGTGGACCCAAGAAAAGCCATATCTTTTAATCCTCATTTAATGTTGCTGGCTGGGAGTATTTTGATTGTTCCCATGGAGATGTGACCCACCCAATTGTGGGTGGTACCTTTTGATCAGATAGCGTTCTTGGAATTGTAACTCCACCCATTAATCCTTTAAAAGAGGAAGCATTTTGGAGAGAGTCATGAAAAAGCCAGCAGACACCTCCATGTTCTCCACGTGCCGTTCCATCTGAGAGAGAAATGCTGAATGCCAATGGTCTTCTTGAATCATGGTATCTTTTCCTGGATGCCTTAGATTGGACATTTCTATAAACTTGCCTTTTCCCCCCAATTTTTATTAATAAAACCAATCGACATACATACATGAACGTTCTTAATGTATGAACATTCCATACTTGGTGTGCAATCAGTGGCTCACAATATCATCACATAGTTGTACATTCATCACCATGATCATTTCTCAGAATATTTACATCACCCCCAAAAAAGAAATAAACAGAAAAAAGAAAAAACTCATACATACTATACCCCTCACCCTTCCCTCTCATTGACCACTAGTATTTCCCTCTACCCAATTTATTTTAACATTTGTTCCCTCTATTATTTGTTTATTTTTAATCCATATTTTTAAACTCATCTGTCCAGATATAGATAAAAGGAGCATCAGAACCAGGTTTTCACAATCACACAGTCACTTTGTGAAAGCTGTATCATTATACAATCATCTTAAAGAAACATGGCTACTGGAACACAGCCCTACAGCTTCAGACACTTCCCTCTAGCCTCCCTCATATACCTTACACTAAATGGGGATATCTGTATAATACATACGAATACCCTCCAGGATAACCTCTCGACTCTATGTGAAATCTTTCAGCCACTGAGGCTTTATTTTATCTCATTTCTCTATTCCCCCTTTCAGTCGAGAAGGTTTTCTCAATCCCTTGACGCTGCGTCCCAGCTCATTCTAGGATTTCCGTCCACGTTGCCAGGGAGGGAGGTTTACACCTGTTCTAGTTTGCTAGCTGCCGGAATGCAATATACCAGAAACGGAATGGCTTTTAAAAGGGGAAATTTAATGAGTTGCTAGTTTACAGATCTAAGGCCGAGAAAATGTCCCAATTAAAACAAGTCTATAGAAATGTCCAATCAAAGGCATCTGGGGAAAGATACCTTGGTTCAAGAAGGCCGATGAAGTTTCAGGGTTTCTCTCTCATCTGGAAAGGCACATGGCGAACGCAGTCAGGGCTTCTCTCTCGGCTGGAAGGGCACATGGCAGACACGGTATCATCTGCTAGCTTACTCTCCTGGCTTCTGGTTTCATGAAGCTCCCCGGGAGGCATTTCCCTTCTTCATCTCCAAAGGTCGCTGGCTGGTGGACTCTCTGCTTTGTAGTGTTGCAGCATTCTCTGCCCTCTCTGAGTCTCTCATTCTCCAAAATGTTTCCTCTTTTATAGGACTTCAGAAACTAATCAAGACCCACTCAGATGGGTGGAGACATGTCATCCCCTAATCCAGTTTAACAACCGTTCTTAACTAAATCTCATCAACCAGGGAGATGATCCCATCACAGTCCCAAATACACAGCATTGAATAGAGACTATTCTACTCTTAAGAAATGGGATTTATATTAAAACATGGCTTTTCTTAGGGGGCATATATCCTTTCAAACCAGCACAACACCCCTGGGAGTCATGTCCCATGTAGAGAGGGGGAGGGCAGTGATTTTGCTTGCCGCATTGGCTGAGAGATAGGCCACATTTGAGCAACAAAAGAGGTTCCCCTCGGGGGTGATTCTTAGGCCTAATTTTACGTAGACTTAGCATATCCTTTGTGAGAAAAAGTTTCATATGAACAAACCCCAAAATCGAGGGTTCATACTATTGCTTTTGTTGTCCTCAGTGCTTGCAGGAATATCAGGCCTTCTCCAATGGGGAATTGAATTTTCCCCCTTTCTCACCATTCCCCCAAGAGGACTTTGCAAATACTTTTTCATTCACTATTCAGATCACTCTGGAATTTATCAGGGTTTCACTCTGGACAAACCTATAAAATCTCATGCCCTACTCAAGGTTCCATGTATTTATGGTGTTCAATTAAACTGTCCATATAAGTTATATTAGGAGAGGCACTAGTCAAAATATAAATTTTGTACCAAATAAACATTTTTGCTTTAGTCTCACACATAAGTTAAAGTTTTTAAATATGAATTACCATCTATTTTCAACATCCTGTAATATTGACATTCCTTTGTTCTTCCTTATGCAAAAACATTTTTTAATTTGTGAAATTTAGTCACTATCATTATACACTCCAGGCATTCTTAGATTATACCACTTCAGTCTTTATTGTCTATCTTTCCTTCTGGTTTCATTCATGCCCCCAGGCCTCCACCCTCTATCATTCTCACATTCCATTTCATTCAGTGTACTAACATTATTGCACTACAGTTAGTAGTATTGTGTTATCCATTTCTGAACTTTTACAATCAGTCCTGTTGCACAATCTGTATCCCCTCAGTTCCAATTACCTGATATCTACCTTATTTTTATCTCCTGATGACCTCTATTCTTAACTGAAATTCTCCAAGTTCATTCATTTAATGTTAGCTCATATCAGTGAGACCATACAGTATTTGTCCTTTTGTTTCTGGCTAACCTCACTCAGCATAATGTCCTCAAGGTCCATCCATGTAGTTATATATGTCATAACTTTATTCTGTCTTACAGTTGCATAATATTCCAACGTATGTATACATCACAGCTTGTTTAGCCACTCATCTGTTGATGGACATTTGGGCTGTTTCCATCTCTTGGCAATTGTAAATAATGCTGCTATAAACATTAGTGTGCAAATGTCCATTTGTGTCCTTGCCCTCACGTCCTCTGAGTAGATACCTAGCAATGGCATTGCTGGGACATATGGCAATTCTATACTTAGCTTCCTGAGGATCTGCCAAACTGCCTTCCACAGCGGTTGTACCATTTGAGATTCCCATGACAGTGGATAAGTATACCTCTTTCTCCACATTCTCTTCAGCACTTGTTGTTTTCTGTTTTATTGATAATGGGCCATTCTGGTGGGTGTGAGATGGTATCTCATTGTGGTTTTGATTTGCATTTTCCTACTAGCCAGGGAAGTTGAGCATTTTTTCATGTGCCTTTTGGCCATTTGTATTTCCTCTTCTGAAAAGTGTCTGTTCAAATCTTTTGCCCATTTTGTAATTGGGTTGTCTGTCTTTTTGTTGTTGAGTTGAACAATCTCTTTATATATTCTGGATACTAGACCTTTATCTGATACATCATTTCCAGATAATTTATCTCCCATTGTGTAGGCTGTCTTTTTACTTTCTTGACAAATTATTTGATGCACAAAATATAAATTTATTTTATTGGGACATTTTCTCAGCCTTAAAACTGTAGACTAGCAACTTATTAAATTCCCCTTTTTAAAAGCCTTTCCATTTCTGGTATATTACATTCCAGCAGCCAGCAAACTAGAACAGCTCCTCATTCCCCTCCTCCTCTTGGTCCCTTGTGACCTGTACTCTAGCTTCCGACTTCATGAATATATTTATTTTGCTTATTTCATTTAAGTTCTCACTTATATGTATTTATCCCTTTGTTTCTGGCTTATTTCACTCAAAATTATGTCTTCAGGTTTCTTCCATGTTCTAGCATACATCAGCATTTCATTCCTTTTAATGGCTGAATAATGTTCCATGATATGTATATACCACATTTTGTTTATCTATTTATCAGTTGATGAACACTTGGATTTCTTCACCCTTTTCACAATTGTGGACAATGCCACTATGAGCATTGGTGTGCAAAAGTCTATTTGAGTCCCTGCTTCCAATTCTTTGGCATATACCTACAAGTGGGATTGCCAGGTCAAATGGTAATTCTCTGTTTACTGAGGAACCATCATACTTTTTCTCATGGTGGATGCACTACTTTACACGTTCAAGTCCTCGCCAATAGTTGCTGCTTTCCGTGCTTTTATTAGTAGCCATTCTAGCTAGAATGTAGGTATCCTTGTGGAAGAAATGGAAATATTCTCATATAGACTGTGGTGGTGAATGCATATCTTGATTATACCAGGAGCCATTGATTGTTCACTTAGGATAGATTGCATGGTGTGTGAATAAAACTATTTTAAAAGTAAACAGAAAGATACAAGTGCTAGAGAAGATATGGAGAAAGAGATGTACCTATTCACTATTGGTAGGGAAATACAATAGTGCAGCCCCTCTGGAGGGCAGTGTGGTAGCTCCATAGGAGACTAAGTATAGGGTTGCCATATGATCTTGCAACCTCATTATTTGGTATATACTTGGAAGAACTGAAAGCAGAGACATAGTAGATGCTTGCACAGTGGTGTTTATGATGGCATTATTCCTGATATACAATGAATGGAGGTGGCCTAAAGGTACATCGACAGATGAACAGAAGGGAAAACTGGCCTGTTCATATACGATGGAAAATTGAGCAGCTGCAAGAAGGAATGAAGTTGTGAGGCATGCAACTAGGTGAATGAACCTTGAGGACATTATGTTGAATGAAATAAGCTAGAAGCAAAAGGACAAATATTGTGAAGCCTCACTAATATAAACTAACACTAATGAACAAATGCTGAGAATTGAATTTGAGAGCATAGGTTATCAGGGGATGGACGTGGGCAGAGATTGGGCAATCGATGATTAACAAGTCAGAATGTTCAACAAGGCTTATTGTAAAGGTTCCTAGATTGTAAGCTCTTACAGCAGTCACACCTGTTCCTCAGTTTTAACTATTATTTCTGAATTCCAAGATGCTGAGTTCTTTGTGTATAGCCTGGTAGTTCCTTGGAACTTTGGGCATCTGCGTAACACCTGAGATTCAGAGTTAAGAGTTCTACAACTCTGAAAGTCAGCATTACTCCATACAGCAACTGTTAAAGAAGTTGAAAAAGAGATCATATTTCAGTTAGAGAATATGAATGAAATGGACTTGGTTAGGAATAAAGCAAATCAGAATACAGAGTAATAAATGTTATTGACTGTAGTTTAAAACTTCAACTTCTGTGTGAGACCAAAGGAAGAGATGTCTATTTGGTAAAAAAAATTTATATTTTCTGTAGCACAGTACCTAATTCAACATGTATGGTCAGTTTATTTAAACAATTTATATTACATGAAACTTACAATAAGAAATGAGGTCTTGTTATTCTGTACAGGCTAATGTAATACCCCAATACATCCTAGAATATTTGGGGCAGAAAAAATATTTTCAAAGACCCCTTGAAGTACTAGGAAAAAAATGTAGAAATATTAAAATTCCCCACCTTGGGAATTCTTGATATTCTTGCAAGTAGTAAGGACTCCCAATTTGATAAGCCAAGTGCTTGATTTGGGGGCCTGCCCTTATGAAACATTCCTGAAAAGAAGAAGCTAAGCCTACTTATAATTATGCTTGAGATTCACCCCCAAAGAACCTCTTTTGTTGCTCAGAGGTGGTTCTTCTCTCAGCCAACTCTGCAAATAAACTCACTAACCTCCCGCCATGTGAGGCATGACTCCCAGAGGTGTAAGTCGCCCTGGCAACATGAGACATGACTCCCAGGGATGAGTCTGGCCCTGGCATCATGTGATTGAGAATGACTTCTTGACAAAAAGAGAGAAAAGAATGAAACAAAACAAAGTTTCAGTGGCTAGGAGATTTCAAATAGAGTCAAGAGTTCATTCTAGAAGTTAGTCTTATGCACTATACAGATATTCATTTTTAGTTTCTAGTGCATTAGAATAACTAGAAGGAAATACCTGAAACTGTTGAACTGTAATCCAGTAGCCTTGATTCTTGGTGATGATGGTATAACAACATAGCTTTTATGGTATGACCATGTGATTCTGAGAACCTTGTGACTGTCACTCCCTTTATCCAACGTATGGGCAGGTGAGTAATAAAATAAAGGCATAAATAAATAAATAAATGATGGGAAGGATAAGGGGTATGGGGTGTTTTGGGTGTCCTTTTGTATTTTTATTTCAATTTTTTCTTGCAGTCATGAAAATGTTCCAAAATTGATTGGGGTGATGAATATACAACTACATGATGATACTGTGAGCCATTGACTGTATACTTTGCGATGGACTATTTGGTGTGTGAAAATATCTCAGTAAAATTGCATTAGAAAAAAGAACTCTTCTAATACAATAATAATAAGATAAGCAACCCAATTTTAAAAAATGGTGAAAGATATGAACAGACATTTCACCAAAGAAGATACATAGACAGCAAATAAGCACATGGAAAGATGCTTGACATAATTAATTATTAGGGAAATGCAAATTTAAAACAGTGAAAAATTACTACATACCCACTAGAATGGCTAAAATTAAATTATTGAACCATACCAAATGTTGGCCAGAAAACGGAGCAACTGGAACTCCTCATATACTGCTGGAGAGGATGTAAAATAGTACAACCACTTTGGAAAATAGTTTGGCCATTTCTTACAAAGTTAAGCACACATCAACCAAATAATGTAGCCATTCTATTCTGTCTTAGTTCACCAGGGCTGCTACAACAGATACCACAGACTGATTGGCTTAAACAACAGGGATTTATTGTTGCACACTTTGGGAGGCTAGAAATCCAAAATCAAGATGTTGGCAGGATCATACTTACACCCACATCTGAAGCCTTCTGGGGGTTGTTTTACCAGGCAAGCCATAACTCAATCTCTACCTCCATCACATGGCCATCTTTCTCCTTCTGTCTCCTACTCTTCTGTGTCAAATTTCCTCTGTTTATAAGACCTCCAATTATATCAGATTGAGGCCCATTCATTCAATTTGACCTCACTTTATCTAATAACATCTTCAAAGATCCTATTTACAAATTGGTTCACATCCAAAAGCCCAGGGGTTAGTACTTGAACATGTCTTTGTAGAAGAAATGATTCAATTCATAAAATGCTCCTAGGACTGTGGTTAATAGTACAAATAGAAATATGTTCTTTCATGAGCTATAACAAATGTATAACACTAATAAAAGATGTTAATAATAGGGTGGTATACACCTCATGTAAACTGTGGACTATAATTAATAGTACTTGTTCTGATTTGTTAATGGTGCCGGAAATGCAATATACCAGAAATGGGTTGGCTTTTATAAAGAGAATGCATTAAGTTACAAGTTTATAGTTCTAAGGACATAAAAATGTTCAAACTAAGGCATCCAGAGGAATATGACTTGACTCAAGAAAGGCCAATCTGGAAAGGCACATGGCAGGCGTCTACTGGTCCTTCAGCTTCTGGTTTCAAAACAGCTTCCCTGGGGGCATTTTCTTTCTGCATTTCCAAAGGTTTCTGGCTGTGTGGGCTCTGAGGCTTTTTCCAAAATGGTTACCTCTTAAAGGACCCTAGCAAGCAACCCCAACTTAAATGGGTGGAGACACATCTCCATGGAAACCACCTAAGCAAAAGATCCCACCCGCAATTGGGTGGGTAACATGTCCATGGAAAGAACATAATAAAAAAGATTCCACCCAACAATACTGAATCAGGATTAAAGAACATGGCTTTTCTTGGGTACATAATAGTTTCAAACCAGCACAGTACAATTTTAATATTCCTTCATCAATTGAATGAGTGTTTCTTCATCTCCAAAGAAACAAAGTAATAAAAAAGATCCCACCCAAAAATATTGAATCAGTATTAAAGAACATGGCTTTTCTCGGGTACATAATAGTTTCAAACTGGCGCAGTACAATTTTAATATTCCTTTATTAATTGCAATGAATGTACCACACTAATGCAGTGTTAACAATGGGGGGAGTAGAGTATATGGGAATGCTATGTAGATATTTTTTACAGAACTTTTCTGTAAACATACAATTTCTCAAATTAAAAAAAATTTTTTTAATTATGCTAAGTGAAAGAAGCCAGACACAAAGTACTACACATTGCATGATTCCATTTATATAAAATGTGAATGTAAATAAATCTATAAAAACAGAATTAAATTAGTGGTTATGTAGGACAAGAGAAAGGTAGAGGGATTGAGAGGTGACTGCTAACGGGTATGGAGTTCTTCTTTTTGGATTAATGAAAACATCCTAAAATTGATCGCATTGAGGAATACACAACTCTGTGAATATACTAAATACCATTGACTATACATGTTGGACAGATTGTATGGCATGTGAATATATCTCAATAAAACTGCTTTAAAAAAAATAAGTAACAATATGGGTATCTGAGCTGTGTATGTTGGAGTTCTCTGTATAGATTTTATGTTATTTTTACAACTGTCCTGTAAGTTTGAAAGTATTTCAAAATAAAAAGTTAAAAAAAAAAAAAAAAGAAACAACACACCAAGGTATTTACTCTGAGGGAATGAAAACATTTATCTACAGAAAAACTTATACTTGAATGTTTACAGTAGCCTTATTTGTAATAGCTCAAAACTGGAAGTAATTCAAATGACCAATAGATGAATGAATGAACAAATTTAGTATATCCATATAATGACTACTAATCAGCAATAAAAAGAAATAAAGTATTAAGACATGAAAGAACACAGATGAACCTCACAATAATTATGCTGAGTGAAAGAAACCAGACAAAATAGAGTATACACGCTGTGATTCCATATGTAAGATTCTGGAAAATGCAGATTAAGCTATAGTGACAGAAAGCGGATAATTGGTTGTCTAGAAATAGGGCGGGGGGTGAGGGATGCATTACAAAGAGACAAGGCAATTTTGGCAGTGATGGATGTACTCATCTTGATTGCAGCCATGGTTTTATAGGTGTATTTGTATTTGGGAACTCATCACATTGAACTCTTTAAATAAGCACAGTCCACTGTACATCAATTATATTTCAATAAAGCCTTTTAAAAAAGAAGAAAAAGGAAAAAGCACACCCAGTGCCAATAATAGAGGAAACTGTGTGATTAGAATATGGGCTCTAGGAGCTTTCCTAGGTTTGGATATAGTTCTGTGATTTGCTTGCGAGGGGACTTTGGGTATATCATGCAATCTTTCTACGCCTTGCATTCTTTATCTCTAAATTAGGGATAATAATACTGCAATGAATATGAAATAATCTGATATTTGTAAAGAGCTTGAAACATTAAAAATAAGTGTTGGCTATCATCATCATCATCGTTTTTAAGCCAGTGTTGAAATACAAGGCAAAAAAAATGTAGTGGAAATCAGCCTCCAGGTGTAGGTGAGAAGTCCAGAATTCAAGTCTCACTGAACACCTGGAAGCCTGACTGCTCCAGGGAATGGCGCCTTTGTTTGTTTTTGTTTTTGGTGAACGGGTCTGGGTCTCTGGCATGTTGTTCAGGAATTCTACCACTGAACCACAAGAATGTTGTTTTGGGTTTAAAAATATATATTTTTATTGAACTATCTTCCCATACATACAGTCCATCCAAAGTATACAATCGATGGCTCACAATATCATCACATAGTTGTGTATTCATCAGCATGATCATTTTTAGAACATTTCCATCACTCTAGAAAAGGAAATAAAAAGAAAAAAACGCATACATCTCATACCCCTACCCCCCCCCCTCATTAACCACTAGCATTTCCAGCTGTCTAATTTTTTTATAGCTTATCCCTCCTATATTTATTTATTTGTTGTCCTTTTTTTTTTTTTTTACTTATCTGTCTATACCCCGGAAAAAGGAAGCATCAGACACAAGGTTTTCACAATCACATGGCCACATTGTAAAAGCTATACCGTTACACAATCGTCTTCAAAAATCAAGGCTACTAGAACACAGTTCAACAGCTTCAGATACTTTCCTCCAGCCACTCCAAAACACCATAAACTAAAAAGAGATCTTTATATAATGCATAAGAATAATCTCTGGGATAACCTCTCGACTCTGTTTGAAATCTCTCAGCCACTGAAACTTCATTTTGTGTCATTTCTCTCTTCCCCCTTTTGGTCAAGAAGGCTTTCTCAATCCCACGATGCCAGGTCCCGGCTCATCCCGGGAGTCCTGTCCTACATTGCCAGAGAAGGCAGTGAGTTCACCAGCAGAGTTGGCTTAGAGAGAGAGAGGCCACATCTGAGCAACAAAAGAGGTTCACTGGGGGCGACTCTTTGGCATAATTATAAGTACACTTAGCTTCTCTTTGCAGGAATAAGTTTCACAGGGGCAAACCTCAAGGTCAAGAGCTCACCTATTGAATTGGTTGTCTCCACTGCTTGCGAGAATATCAGGAATTCCCCAGATGAGGAAGTTAAATATTTCCTCCTTTCTCCTCAGTCCCCTAAGGGAACTTTGTAAACACCTTTTCATTCTCTGCCCAAATCACTCTGGGGTGCGTCATGGCATCACACCAACCTGTACAAACCAACAATATCTTCCATCCTATTCAAGATTCCGTGTAATTATGGTATTTGGATAAACTGACCATGAAAGTTAAATTAGATAATGTGCTACCCAAAATAAAAATTTTGCTCAAAATAAACCTCTTTCCCTTTGGTCTCACACAGAAATTGAAGTTTTAAAATATGAATCATATCGTCCTTTACCCTGTATTCTGATTTACCTTAGTCCTATCCAGATCCACTTCAGGGAATGGTGTTTTGAGGTAAACTCCTGCCTAACCTAATCCTAGTCCAGGGGCTTAGCCAGGCTAAGAGTTGCAGGGGAGAAAGAAGCGGATGCACCTGGGTAAAAGTGCACAGGTGGAAAATACAGACACCATCTGATAGGCCATATGGGGATCTTTCCAGAAGTTCTGAGTTCCTAGGCAACATCCTGTTGATGCTGCATTTGTCCAACTGGAAGTTGGGCTCTCCTTCATCCCTCTTGCCCTGGAAGCTCTTTCTTGATATATCCGAAGGAGCACCTTTCAGTATTCCTCTGCTTTGCAGCCAACCGTCCTCAGGGCTGAATCTCAGTTCCTGGGATCTAGGATGCCAACTTAGAGGACCAGCCCCTCCTGAGCTTCTTTCTTATCTTGTTTAGGTACTTCCCCAGAAGAACAACCAAGGGGCAGCTCCCAGGGGCCGGCTGCAAAATCTGCAGTGAAAAATGCTAGGCTTGGGTAGAAATGTCGAACTGGTGAGGGTGGTGGGGTGGGGCGAAGGTCACTGGTCAGAAATTGAAGGAGCTATGGGTGGTACCCACTGCACGACCATGGAAGCATAAACCCCAAAGAACATGGGATCAGAAGCTCAGGCTGTGGTGGGATCCAGCTGGCCGGAATCCTGGGCCCAGGCAATTTCATGTTCTGGGAGAAGTTTCTAACTGCAGCAAGGAGAAGGAAAAACGTGGGGAAAGGACCACTAAAATGAATAAAACAGTAACCCATGCCAGCGTCTCAATCTCTGAAACAGCTTACTCCAGAGTTGACAGTGCTGCCTGGTGGAAAGATGTCTGTTGAAAGAACCCCAGTCAGGTAGAGGGTTCCTAAGAGTACATGCATCGATACGCTGGAGTTCTCTGCTTTGTATTATTTTTTGTATTATTTTTGCAACAACCCTGTACTTTTGAAATTATTTTAAAGTAAAGTTAAAAATAAAAGGAGAGCACGGTTCAGAATCCAGCTCCACCACTGCGTCGATTGTGCTGGTTTTGCCCCCACCGTTCTCCTCTAACCTGCTCTGGGCCCAGATGGCTGGGCTCTTGAGACCGCCTCACCTGCTCCCTTGGCCTCTGGCTTCTGGAGGGGGTTTGGCCAATGGGAGGCCAATGGGAGAGAGAGCAGAGCAAGAGGAAGGAGAGGGTGGGGCATTTCTTCCCTGCTCCCTCCTTGCTTTCAAGGTCCAGTCGTGGCAGTGGCTGTGTCCTCCCCAACTCCAGGTCCTCCTCCGAAGTTTACCCTTTCACCTGTCTGGTGACACTCCTACCACTCCTTGGGTCTTAAGGCTTGGGGAGGGGAGAACTTCCTGCTGCTGCTAGTCTCAGGGTGCCTCGCCAGCTCTTCTTTGTTCCCTCACCCCTGCCCACATCATCCGAACCATCCTCAGTGAGTTCTGACCCCTCCCAGGGCCTCCCTGCTGCACCCACTTGTTAGAGTTCACCCTCTGGGTCTCCTTTCCCATCCGTGGATGGGGTAATGGCACTTGGGAGGCTAGAGGAGATAAGGCACACAGCCTCTGCTGCAAGCCCAGGGGACAGCCCAGCAGGGGGGCCTTGGTAGAGTGTGGATGTGGTCCCTCCCCACCCCCCTCCCTGGCCCTTTTGTCCCTTGGATAAACCCTGCCCACTCAGACCCAAGGGGAGAGGAGGCACGTGGCTCAGCTCTTCAGCACACAGGGTCATTCTGGCAGCCCTGTGGGTCCACCTTCCTCCGAATAAAGTCAGCCTGCCCGGAATCAGGAAGCAGTACCGGCAAGAAAGGTAAATCCAAACCCGAAAGTACAGGAATTGAGCGATTCCACCAGCGTGGGCCTGCAGAGTCCCTGCCAAGCACTGTTTATGAGGCAATAAACCATATAAATGACTCTGTTTTGGAACCTGCAAGGTCTCCTTGGATGACTTATGAGCAGATACTGCTAATAAGGCTCCAGGGGGAGGGAGAGCAAAGCTAGGTGGCTCTTCCCCTCTGTGTTGGAGCCGCAGGTTCCCTCTGGGGGAGGAGGGAGGCTCCTGCAGGGAGGGGCCTGTTCTGAGCCAGGTGCCCCCAGGAAGACCCCAGGCTTTGGGCAGGGTGGGCTGCAGCACGGGCACCCCAGGCCAGGACTGCTGCCTCCTGCAAAGCTGAGACGAGGAGATCAATTCTTTCTTGCTTTCTCAGGGAGGTGGGAAAAGGAGGGCTGCGGTTGGTGGTTAAAAACATGGCATGGAGCCCTGAGTTTGAATCCTGGCTCTGTTATTTATTTGCTGTCTAACCTCGGCAAACATACTTAGGCTCTCAGTGACTCAGTTTTGTCACCTGTAAGATGAAGTAAGAGTAATAATCTGCCTGCCTTGGGGAGTCTTTCTGAGGATTAAATGAGATAATGTACATGGTGTACTTAGTACACGGTAAGTGCTCAAAACAATTGCCATTATCAAGAATGCCACCAGCACTCCTGTCTCTTTCCTTCTGGACTCCCTCTCCCCAGCTCCCAAGAGAGCAAGGGCCCCTTTTCCTCTTCCTTCTTCCCCCAGGAGGCTGAGGCGTAATTACATGCCACTTCCTCTGGGAGGGCGATAAACACAAATTCCAGACCCAAAACAACTCTGCACAGCCCTGCAGAGTCCAGCAGCAGCTGGAGGTAAAAGGTAGAAGCTGGGGGCAGCCAAGTGAAGTGCACCAAACAGCCCCCAGAAGTGCCAACAGCTCGCTGTCACTTCTGGGGCAGTGGCTTGGGTACTCTTTGACACAAGGCTAGAAAAGCTGGGCGTGACTAAACACACCTCTGTGTGTTGGTTTTTGAGCTTCATTCTCACAGGTTAACCTTGTACCCCAGTTCTTGCCATCTTCATCATCAACCAGAAGGAGCTGGTATTTTCTGGTAATGAATAAAAGGGAAGAACAATCTAGAAGAAAGAAGAAGCCGTAGTTTCTGCTCTAGGGAAGTTTACAGTTAAAATAGTGTATTAGTCAGGGTTCTCCAAAAAAGCAAAGCCAACTATGTGTACGTGTGCGTGTGTGCGTGCGTGTATGTGTGTAAAAATTACAGGAATTGGCTCACGTGAGTGTGGGGGCTGGCAAGTCTGAATTCCACAGGGCAGGTCACAAGTTGGGAACCGATGGTTACGTTGAATTCCCCAGGACAAACCACAGGTTAGAAATCCAATGAAGGTGACAGTGAATTTCCCAGGAGAGGCTAGCTGGCAGAAGTCGAGAGAGAAATGCTTCTTTCCATCTTCTCAACTCCTAAGTTCTCCCTATCATTCCTCCAACTTATTGGATGAAGAAATTCTCCTCATTGCTGAAGGCAATCTCTTTTGTTGATTGTAGATTTAATCAGCCATACATGCAATCAACTGACTGATGATTTAAATCTAACTGTGAAATACGTCCACAGTAATGATCAGGCCAGTGCTTGTCTGACCGAACAACTGGACACCATAATCCAGCCAAGTTGATATATGCAATTAACCATCACCAATGGTTTAAAAAATACCACAGAACATAGATCTAAAAGGCCAATCTCTTCATATTTGCATAATGTTTTGGCATTTCAAAGAACCATCAGACACCATATGAGTTTCCTTCAAAGCATCTAAGAGCAAATAGCAAACAAAGGCTCAGCACATTTTATGAGCCGGATACTGATCTAAGCACCTTACATGTAATTGCAAAGTGTGGCAAATTGTACTTTACAAATATGGCTGCCACAATATACCCCATCATACATGTTCTTCTTACGACATGATGTTGACACTCTTCCCAACGAGTGGTGGGATTTAAGTCCTCTCTTCTAGTCCTGGCATGACTTTATGACTGCCTTGACCATTAGAGCATGTCAAAAGTAAAACTGTGTGACTTCTGTATTGGCTTGTTAAGCTGCCAGAATGCAATATACCAGAAATGGAATGTCTTTTAAAAAGTGAATTTAGTATGTTGCAAATAACAATTCTAAGTCCATGACAATGTTTAATATCCAAATTAAGACACCAGAAGAGGTTACCTTCACTCATAAAAGACTGATGCCATCTGGAACATCTCTGTCAGGTGGAAAGGCACGTGGCTGGCATCTGCTGGTCCTTGTTCTCCAATCTGTTGCTTCCAGCTTCTGATACCACTGGTTTCCTCTCTAAGCATATGTAGGCTTTCACTTAGTTCCTCTGGGACATGACTCTGGGTTCTGGCTTGCTTAGCATCTCATGGGAAGGCACATGGTGATGTGTGCTGGGCTCTGCCTGTGTCTTAGCTTCTGCTCTCTCTTTTGGCACTCCAAGCATCTCCAAACTTCCATGTCCCTGTCAGCTCTGAAGCAACTGTTCTCCAAGCATCTGCATCTCCGTGAGCTCTGAGCTGTCTCCAAAATGCATCCTCTTTTAAAGGACTCCAGTAAACTAATCAAGACCCACCTTGAATGAGTGGGGTCACATCTCCGTCAATCAAAAGGCCACACTCACAATTGGGCATGCCGCATCTCCATGGAGATAATCTAACCAAAAATTTCTGTCTACAATGGTGAATCAGGACTAAAAGAAAAAGATGGGTGCATGGGTGGTTCAATGGTAGAATGCTCGCTTTCCACGTGGGAGACCCAGATTCGATTCTCAGACCATGCACCCCCCTCTACCCCCCAAAAGCTACCCCCATAAGATTGGATCAGGATTAAAACATGGCTTTTCTGGGGTACATAATAGTTTCAACCTGGCACAACTTCTAAGACCAGGTCTTAAAAATGACATGCATTTCTCTCTTGCTCTCTTGGGATGCTCACTTTTGGAAACCAGCCATAAAGCTGTGAGGAAGACCAGGCTATGTGGAGAGACCACATGTATGTGTTTTGGCTGACAGGTCCAACTGGGATCCCTACCAAAAGCCAACATCAATTGCCAGGCATGTGAGTGAAGAAGCCTTTGAGATGATTCTAGCTCTAGCTCCAATCATCAGCTGACTGACAGTGCATGAGAATTCCCAAGTAAGATCCACTTGGCTGGATCCAATAAATCCCCACTGAGGTAAAGGATAATAATGAAATAACTGTGGTTGTTTGAAGTCATTAAATTTTGGGTTGATTTGTTACACAGCAGTAGATAGCCAGAACACAAGGCTATTTCAATGTTTATTTGATTATCTATGTCTCTTACCAAAGTATAAGCTAAATGAAGGTAGAGACTGAGTTTGTCTTAGTCATGGCTGTTTTCCTAGGATCTAGCAAAGAGTAAATGTTCAGGGTGGGCCACGGTGGCTCAGCAGGTAAGAATGCTTGCCTGCCAAGCCCGAGGACCTGGGTTCAATTCCCGGTGCCTGCCCATGTAAGAGTAAATGTTCAATAAGAAGTTGTTAAATGATTGAATGTGCCATTGCTCTTGATTCTTACAGACCTTTGGATGAGGTCAATAAGGCAGACATCCTTATCATTTTCTAGATAAGGGAAAGTGAACCCAAAGAAGTTAAGTGACATATTTCCTAACTGTCAGGGCAAGGACTAACTTCTCACATCTCCTGGCTCTTCTGGCTGGAGTTCTTCCTTGGGTCATGTTGCTGTCCAGCAGGTCCCACTCACACAGCTCTGGGTAACTGTCCTAAACTGGGGCCCACGCTGGAATAATGTCATCCAAATGAGTCCTAGCCTGGAATTCTTCCTGAAATGGGCCGTCTTCACAGGAAGTGTTGGGAGCAAGTAGGGACTATTACTTGAATGTGATAAAAGTCCTCTCAGGCCGACTCAGAGGATGGGAGGCCAGTTCTGATGGTGAATCTGTGCCGACCCTCTAAACTTCTTGGAACCTCAATTTTCCCATCTGTTAAAACAGGCAAGTACCACACGAACATTGATTATTGCTTCCTAAAAAAACAAAATTCTCTGCTATTGTATTTAACTTTACTCCATAAGAACGTACCAAGTACTTTCCATGTACAGAGAGAAGTAACAGATTCCTGCTGGAATACCAAATGTGGTCCCTGTTCTCAAGACTTCCCAGCGAAGACAAGGCATACTCATATAGAATCACAAGCAGTAAAACGCTGGCAATATGTGGCAGAATGTATTGTCGAATCAATAAATGCTCTCTCTGATCGGTTAATATGGAGAGGCTGCTTGGAGATGAGACTTGATGAGGGCATTGAAGGATGGGCAAAATTTAGGTAGACTGACAAAAGTCATATAGATTTAATATACAGCAAAATCTGCAATACAAAATTTATATTATATAAATGTAAGTTTATCTAAAGTTATCTAAAGTCATATTCATAATCTGAAGTTTATTTTATTTGTTCAAAAAATTTGCTGTCACCCCTATACACCCTGGGGCTGCTTCCGCTGGGAGGTGTATATTGCCTGCTCCTTCATTTCCCATTTGAATGTGGTGGACGAGATGCAGCTTTCAGAGCCATTGAGTGGTTCCTCATTGCTCTTCCCTTTGCTAAAAGGTAGAAGTGTCCCAGAGAGGGCCTGCTCCTTCAACCTGGATCTAAGAATAAAGAAGACAGAGAACACAGCTAAAGTCATCCCATAATGGATACGTAACATAAGAAAAATAATTGTGGTTAGGGTTATCTGTTTAGTCCAAGCTGACTGATAAAAGCTTCATGCAAAAAAAAAATCTGATATCATCATCAGGTACTTATTGAGCGCTTACACTGTGCAAAGCCCACAAGAGAAGCTGGAAATGATAATGATTTTTTTTTTAATCTATGAAAGTATTAACAATACCCCCCTGTACTGAACTTTACGATTTATGTAACACTTTGACATACCTTGTCTCAGCCAGTCCCTTGAAGTAGGTATTTTCTTCATTTTACAAATGAGGAGGGACACTGAGGTTTGAAGAGGTTAAAAGGTTCACCCCAGTTCACACAACTCAAAGCAGACAAGCCCCAGACCAAGGTCAGATCTTCTGGCCCCCAGTCCAGTAATGACACGTAAGACCTAGGCCCTGCCCCAAGACAGCCCCTGGTTGACACGTGTGCCACAAGTGCTCCAGCACCATCAGACAATTTAGGCTAAAAAGTCCAAGAGAGGCTTAGTCCTGGGATGGAGTTTGATCTGTCTATAGCAGCCCTAGAGCTCAGCAAACTGCTGTGGGGCTACAGGCTTCCCTTGAGGACCTCCTTCCTCACCTGTCCACTTTAGGGGCTAATTTTGAAAATTTGTTCATCTTGTGGGTGGGCTTAGCTCCCTTCACTGAAATGTGCGCCCTTCTCCTCAGCCCCCCAGCCCCTTCAGTCTGATTTCATTTTCCTTGGTGAGGTCTGTGCTTAGGATATGGGTGAGCGACTGCCTTAAAAATATTAGGGGAAGTGGGGGGGGAGGGACAAGAGTTAAGGGGAGGTTTGGATTTTCTGTTTGGTGAGGGTGTATTTATTGGTTATTTTTTCTCTTGGGAGCAATGAAATTTGCCTAAAATTAAGAGTGTTGATGATTGTACCACTAAGTGAAGATAATATGAGACACGGACTCTTAATTTCGGACATTATACATGATGCCCAATGGACAGAGGTGGCTGAAGTATACACTGACTGAGAAGTGGAATGACGACCCGTGGTGTATATATATGATCAGATCCTGTGCTCTTATGGAAAGGAATGACATCATGATGATTGCAATGTTGTGAATGGACTTGTGGGATATTATGTGATATGAAATAAGCCAGAAACAGAAGCAAATATTGTATGGTCTGATCTAGAAAATATGTATAAGAAAATTGGGGCCTAGATTGTAAGCTCTTATAGCAGTCACATTTAGTACAGAGCTGTAATTGCCATTTCTAGATTTTGAAAGGCTGTGTTACAAATGTATAACCTGGTATTTCCCTGGAACTTTGGGTTCTTTATGTGGCACCTAAGGCTCAGCATAGGAACAACTGTTACAGAAACTGAAAAAGAGATCAGGCTTCAATCAGAAATAAAAACAAAGATGACTGAGTTGGAACTAAGGTAAATCTGAATACAGGGGTAAGGAGGTGTGTTGATTTGAAATTGTTGTGTACCCCAGAAAAGCCATGTTCTTTAATCTTCATTCAATATTGCTGGGGGGGGGGGGATCTTTTTTATTGTTTCCATGGAGATATGACCTATTCAATTGTGGGTGATACCTTTTGATTAGGTGGTTTCCATGGAGATGTGTCTCTACCGGTTCAAGGTGGGATCCCTTGCTGGAGCCCTTTAAGAGGGAACCATTATGGGAAAATCTTCAGAGCCAACAGAGCATACACAGCCAGAGACCTTTGGAAATGCAGAAGGAAAATACCCCCCAGGGAATCCTTACTAAAACAAGAAGCCAGGGGAGAAAGCTAGCAAACGTCCCCAGGTGCCTTCCCAGCTGAGAGAGGCGTCTGAACAGCATCATAACCTCTTGTTGGTGCCTTAATTTGGACATTTTCATAGCCTTATAACTATAAACTTGCAACTTAATAAGTTCCCTTTATAAAAGCCATTCCATTTCTGGTATATTGCATTCTGGCAGTTTTAGCAAACCAAACCAAGAGGACATTGTTTGTATTTTAGAACTTCAGTTACTCTATGATACCAAAGGAAGTGAAGTTTATTTATCCAAAATCTAAATTTTCTGTAACACATAATCTAACTCAACCAGTCTGGGTAAATCATTAAACAAACCAAACACAGGGAGCCCAGAATGGGAAAGAGGGCTTGCAATCCTGTATAGTCTAATATAATGCCCAAATACATCCCAGAGTACATTAAGCAGATAATTAAAAAGTATTGACAAAGTCCTTTGAGGGATGGCAGAAAAAATATGGTACTATTAAACTTTACCACCAGGAAAACCCCTGATACTGTCTCAAACACTCAGGATTCACAAGTCAATACGCCAAGCCCTTAATCTTGAGGCTTGGTCTTGTGAAGCTTATTTATATAGCAGAGAAGCTAAGCCTACCTACAGGTATACCTAAGAGTTACTTCCAAAGGACCTCTTTTTTTGCTCAGATGTGGCCCTTTTCTCTCTAAACCCAACTCTGCAAGAAAAATCATTACCCTCCCCACTATGTGGGACATGACATCCAGGGGTGAAAGTCTTCCTGGCCATGTGAGATATGACTGCCAGGGATGAGCCTGGCCTGGGCACCATGGGATCAACAATGTCTGCCTGACCAAAAGGGGGAAAAGAATTGTAACAAATAAGGCATCAGTGGCTAAGAGAGTTCAAATAGCGTCTAGAGGCTACTCTGGAAGTTACTCTTACGCAAACTTCAGCTAAGTATTGCTATTTATCGTGGTTTGCCAAACCCCAATCAAAATCATTCCTTCCAACCCTAAAGAACATCTAGGGAGCTATGTGAGATTCTACAAAGGTTCCATGAACTTTGATTACTTTCCAGAAACCTGCAACCTCCAGATGGGTTCCAAGGCCAGATATGTCTTGAAATGCAGAGGGGCCAGCCTCTCCAGAACATCAACTAGTTCCATTCCCCTATCCCATATTATCAACAGCCCCTTCGAACATGAAAAAGTTAGAATGGGCATAGCCCAAATGCCCCTAAAGAGTAGAAGAAAGATCAAAGGAGAGGTAGAGTTATAACAGAGAAGATAAGATTTAACAAATAAGTATAACTACTGAATCATTATATTGATATTTCTTTTAGTCTCCAGTGTCTTGGAGCAGCCAGAAGGAAAAACCTAAAATTGTGGAACTGTAACCCATATCAAATTCTGAAATCTGTTCTATAAATAACTGTTGCAGTATGCTTTAAAACTTATTGCTTTTTTGTATATATGTTATTTTTCACGCACACACACACACACACAAACATTAGGGGAAGGGAGAAAACAAAGGAAAGGAAACGAAAGGAGGGGGGAGAAGAGAATAAAGGAAAAAATACAGTAAAATGATTCCCTATATATAGCCCAGAAATGGGATTGGAGGTTCTATACATTTGTTCTTATTACACCTTTACCTTTTTGGGGGCCCTTGATCAGTGTTCACCAGCCATCAAACCCAAGACAGAAGTTGCAGATTTGAACCCGTTAAGTTAGTCCAGTGCAGCCCAGGGAGGGCAGCCCATCTGGATTTATCAGTAAAGCAACCAACTGCTCTCACTCTTCCGCAGAGCATCCCCATTCTCAGGACTAGATTTTACACTGTGGTTTGACCAGGACAGGTGAGCCGGGGTCTGTTACGGTCTCACGGCTCCTCTCCAGCTTCTGGGGCTGCCCAACTGATTGATACAATGCTAGGAGTTGGAATGCCTTCCCAGGGAGCGCCCCACTCAAATTTGACTCTCATTGGATTCCAGCTTCCTTAAAGCCCAACCTTCTGTTTGAGCCTTTCATTTAAAAAGTGAGCAAACGCTTATTGAACACTCACTAAGGACCACACACCGTTCTAAGTTGTTTATGTGGAATAACTTGAGTAATACTCACAATCACTCTCTTTTTTTTTTTTTTTTTTTTTTTTTAAAGGAAAGACAGAGAGAAGGAAGGAAGGATAGAAGGAAGGAAGGAAGGAAGAAAGGGAAACATCTTTAAACATTTTCTTGTTTTATTGTATTCTGTTTCTCCGTTTTTGTTACATGGGCTGGGGCCGGGAATCGAACCGAGGTCCTCCGGCATAGCAGGCAAGCACTTTGCCCGCTGAGCCACCGCGGCCCGCCCACAATCACTCTCTTAATATTACCTCCATATTAGTGATCAGGAAACTGACAATTTCTGGTACAGTTACTATCTCTAGTGAAATGATCAGAAGGGGTGCCCTTAAGACTACTGAGGGAGCCAGGGAGACTAGACGGGCAAGACCTGAGCAAATGTGTGTCAATGCAGTAAATAAATGGCAAGCTTGTTGAATGTCCTGGACAAGTCCCCCTTTCTCTAACTAAACAGAAATTCGCCTTAAGGATAGATTATCCAGAAAGCATTGCATTGGGAGTTGGGAGACCTGGGACCCAACTCTTGAGCCTGTCTTTGATCAACAGTGTGATCTTGAACAAGTCACATCACCTTCCTATATCTAAGTTCCTTACCAGGGAAACGGGGTTGGGGGCTGGTCCAGGACATTCGGCCAGCTTGCCATTTATCATATTATCCCCAAACACTTGTCCAAGTCTTGCCCTTCCAATCTTTTCAACTTGTTTGTTAGTCTTAAGGGCATCCCTTCTGATCATTTCACATGGATAATATCTGTACCAGAATTTGTTAGTTTCCTCATCTGCACAAGGGGGTGGGAGTTATGACCTAAGGTTCAAACCTACCTGTGGTTATGGACGCTGGGCTCTGCAGAGCAGCTGGCAATGACATTCTGGGGAAATGAGCTGGAGGCTGCTACACTTTGGCTCTTTCCCTGAACGACTGGTGGACAGAGCAAGGAGGGCAGGACAACCTCTGAGATATGCTGGCCAACTGCAATGTATGGTAAGGGCAATCCAGGTGGCCAGTAGCCAAAAACCCATGCCTGTGTAATTCGCAAGTTGGAGCCTCTTCTTTTGAAGGACTCTTCCTCCAGCCTGTGGGGCAGGAGGTTTGTCTCATTTTACTTTTGCACCTGAATGCTAGCCTCAGCCTTCATGGGGATCCTGTGCATCTCCTCCATACCCTTGGCCAAACTGTGACCCCTCCCATGGGCTTGGGACTACCATGCTTCCTTGAACAGGCTTCCAAGGAGGAGGTCCAAGGGAAGACCACACTCCTTTTCCCTACTCTGCTCAGCCAAACTGCTGAAGGCTTGGGGTTGGCAAAAGAAAGTTACTACAGAACAAAAAATATTAAGTTGGGCATTGCTTGAAGATGCACCTTGAGTCCCTGACCCAAGGCAAGGGGTGTCTTGCTTGCCTTCTCTCTCCACAGCCTCCAGCCCTGCCATCTTACCCCAGAACCAGCTTAAATATTCCAGACAGGAGGGCCCTTGGTCTTATCTCCCTACCTGGAGTCCAGGCCCCAACTCTGTGTTTTCCCCAAGAGAGAAAAGGAAAACCTCCCCTTCACTGAGTCACCATTGGAATAATTTCTGTAGTGCTCACTGGGAAGAAGGCCTTTTATATGAGTATGCATAGCCATTTCTTTCCCCTTGTCTTAACCTGTCCATTCTAGAACCAGCTCTGAGCTTTCCTCCACAGCACCAAAAAGCCCGATGTTTTTGCCAAAATAATAAGCAGTCTTTTCCCTTAGGTGGATTCTCCCCCTTCCTCTTGCTAAGCAGAAAACAGCTGAGGTTTTGGAATAACAGTATTCCCAGCTTCAAGCCTTCAAGGTTGCGGGAGTATCAGGGTCTGGTATGAGAGTACCTGTCCCCGCCCCCCACCCCCGCCCCACTAAGTAATAACTGGACGGGAGCAACTATATCTGCATCAGTCATAGATGAAGGCAGAAGTTGTGGTCAGCCTTCAGAAGTGGGTCCTGCTAAGATTAAGGTTTTAAATTGGACATGCAGCCTTTGAGTCCGCAGCACATGGCTTCATCAGCTAGCAGGACCAAATTACCCCTGTTTTTAATTAAAAAAAAAATTTTTTTTTAAGTGCTGACCTATGAACACTTGACATTGAAAATTGCCACACTGAATACCCGGCTCCTCTGCCAGAGTACGGCAGTCTCCAGAGCTCTTTCAAATTGTCATCTAGGATGAATATGACAGCAAACAATGCTTTAAAAGTAAGTAATGTGCTCTAGAATTATTTTAGTGCTGGTGACTGCCAACCAGCAGGATTGCTTGTGAAAAAGGATGCAGTCAAAGAAAAAAAGGGAGATGCCATCATTCCTTATTAAAAATGCATGAATATACAGTTTCCTGATTGTGGAAACAATCAGCAGACTACCTAATGTAACAAGACTTAGCCACAGAATTAATTAGGGTGAAATTGATTAAGGAGAAGAGGGTAAAAATCTATCTGTGATGATTCAGGTGCTGATGAAACACAAGCATTACTTCCAGGTTCTTTTCAGATTAAGGGCCTCCCTGAGGAGCTCTGCATTAAGATCCCCCCATACTCCCCCCTCCCTCAGCCAGAGCCAAAGGCAGATATTTCTCATGAAAGCTACAGATTCCACTCTCGCCGACTCTGAAGCCTCTTGTCTGAAGGATTTCAGGAGGTTAGAGCTTTTATTGTTATTTTATACAAGAGAATGAGGACCGGGGTAGGGAGGCAGGGCAGCAAAATCTCCAAATTCATTCTGGGCTTTAGCTCGTCCGACTGTCCTTAGATTTCTCAAAAGCTAAAAGAAGCGTGCAGCACGTAATTAAGTGACAGCCTCTCGAATCCTCATTGTCTTGCGGTCCGCTGCTCCGCTCCAGATAAGGAGACCTTGGCGGGGTCAGAGATTCCATCCCCCGCCTTGAGACACAGCGATATCATACCGGAGACACACACGTAATCCTCCAGCGTCTCCGGAGAGGCCTCGGGGGGCCGGGACTCCGCCAGCGCCACCGCCAGCGGCTGACACATTGCGGCTCCTCGTCCGCCTTCTTCCCCTGCAGCCCTTGGAAGGATGCGAAGAGAAGCGTCCCGCATCATTGATTTTTCCCTTCCACTTCTCCTCCATCAGGAACCTGCTCTGTGGTTCCTGGTCCAAGCTGTGCTGATGTTTCACAGGGTCACCGACCTTGACTTGTCACCCCAGCGAGCGCTGTCCGCACATCTTCCACCCACCGCTCGGCTCTGCTGCCTCCTTTGTGTGGGCCGCGCTGGGCGCACCGGGGCAGAGAAGGCACCCACTCACCACCTCCCTGCCCCGTAGGCACCCACTCACCACCCCTTGTGCGTCCTCCCAGGGGCGGGTGCCTCGGGGGTGGAGTGTGCACAGCCGCCAGCCTTACTGTGCAACGCCAGGGGCACATGTGAAAGAAGAGATTTTCAAGCGCTTTGCTTTGCCTGTTGACTATCTTGCTTTCTCCTCCCAACCCAACGAGGTGGACTTGGTCCCCGTTTTACCGACCAGACGGAGGCGGTTGGCAGAGGCCTTCCAGCAGGGCTGTGAGAACGGGGAGCAGAGGCTGACTTGGCCTTGCGGTGCCCAGCTAGGCCTAGAGTTTGCCAGGCAGTGGCCAGGGCAGAGGGCATTCCAGGCAGAGGGACCTGGGGACAGCATGAATGTGGCAGGCTTCACCTTCCCGGGCCTACAGAAGGAGTCTAAGTTACCTTAATGATAAAATATCCACAGCGTTCCCTTCTCCTCACAAGACCTCTTGCCCATCTCAACTACCACAGCAGAGAGATGTCAGCAGAGGAGTCTGGGGTAGGCTTCCCTGCAATTGCAGGAGGGGTCTAGCTAGGGGCCTCTGAGGGAAGTCCCCACACTCCTTTCCCTCTTGAACTCTCCTCCAGGGCTGCACCAGACTGTCTTCCCCTCACCTCCAATACCAGGTCTGCCGTACAAGACTTTGACTGGCAAAGGCAGAATGTGGAGAAGTGGCAGGTCCCCCATCTCTTCCTCAGGAAGTTCCTTCACTTCCACGTAAATTTATGGATGCAAATTGTTACAGGGGGGCAGGGACCCTGGCGCAGCCCAGCCCCAAAGGCAAATAGTTATGGGGGCGGGGCGGGTACCCTAACCCCACCCATCCACAGAGCCTGGAATCCCTGGCTCAACCCACACATCATGTACCCTACACAGTAGCTGCCACAGCCACAGCCACAGCCAAACCTTCCCTTCTTCTCTCTCACCTCCATCCTCTTATTTATCTTACTCTTCTCTCATCTTTTCTGTAGTCTAGTTATTAGCAAATTGGTGCTGAGGACCTGGATGGGACTTTAGCTTTTGACCTTGGCACCAAGGAGGATGCAAGAGAAAAAGATGCCATTTCTACGTCCCTACCCTCAAGGACGTCACAGTTTGGAGGGAGGCTGATAGCAATTCAGTTGAAGCAAGTAAAAGCCCATAGTTGCTAGTGTGTCATAAGGTACTAAATTGGTGCCACCATTTAAAATTGAATGAAGTCAGAGAAAGGGAACCACCTTTGGGAGATGGGTCAAGGTGATCAAGAAGGCTGAGGGGGGTAGAGGGACTTGAATTTGGTCTTGAAGCTGAGTTGGTATCAGATGGATTGAGGAGAGAGGGAAGAGTCCATTGAAGAGTGGGACCGAGCAAAGACACAGGCTGAAAGGCCCATATGGAACCCTTCGCCCTGGTTGGAGGAGAAGGTACTTGCTCGAGAGTAAGGGAAGTAGAACTTTGCAAGGCTTCAAGTGCCAGGTTTAGAGTTTTGGGTTCTATCCTAGACTGTCGGTTCTTTTTTATTTTTATTTTTTTATTTAAATACCAAAAAACACTAAACAAATGCAAACATTCTTAACTTTTGATCACTCTGTTCTACATGTGTAATCAGTAATTCACAGTATCATCACACAGTTGCATATTCATCATCATGATCATTTCTTAGAACATTTGCATCTATTCAGAAAAAGAAATAAAAAGAAAACAGAAAAAAATTCTTACATACCATACCCCTTACCCCTCCCTTTCATTGATCACTAGCACTTCAATCTAAATTTATTTTAACATTTGTTCCCCCTATTATTTATTTTTGTTCCATATGTTTTACTTGTCTGTTGATAAGGTAGATAAAAGGAGCATCAAACACAAGGTTTTCACAACCACACAGTCACATTGTGAAAGCTATATCATTATACAATCATCTTCATGAAACATGGCTACTGGAACACAGCTCTACATTTTCAGGCAGTTCCCTCCAGCCTCTCCATTACATCTTGACTAACAAGGTGATATCTATTTAATGCGTAAGAATAACCTCCAGGATACCCTCTTGGCTCTGTTTGGAATCTCTCAGCCATTGACACTTTATTTTGTCTCATTTCACTCTTCCCCCTTTTGGTCAAGGATTTCTTAATCCCTTGATGCTGAATCTCAGCTCATTCTAGGGGTTTTCTCAATCCCTTGGCGCTGAGTCTCGGATCATTCTAGGATTTCTGACCCACATTGCCAGGAAGGTCCACACCCTGGGAATCATGTCCCATGTAGACAGGGGGAGGGTGGTGAGTTTGCTTGTTGTGTTGGCTGAAGAGAGAGGCCACATCTGAGCAACAAAAGAGGTTCTCTTGGGGGTGACTTTTAGGCCTGATTTTAAGTAGGCTTGACCTATCCTCTGTGGGGTTAAGTTTCATATGAACAAACCCCAAGATTGGGGGCTCAGCCTATAGCTTTGGTTGTCTGCACTGCTTGTGAGAATAGCAGGAATTCAACTTGGGGAGGTTGAATTTTCCCCCTTTCTCACCATCCCCCAAAGAGGACTTTGCAAATACTTTTTTTATTTACTGTTCAAATCACTCTGGGATTTATCGGGGCATCACTCTGGACAAACCAACAAAATCTCATTAGATTGTTGGTTCTTAAGCTTGAGTATGCTGCAGGGCCATCTGGGGTGTTGATTAAAATGCAGGTTCCCAGGTAGAACTGTGCAACACAAAGAGGGAATCCTAATTGCAGACTATAATTAACAGTACAATTATTATAATATTGTTTCATCAATTGTAACAAAAACACCACACTAATTCAGAATATTACTATAAGGGAAAACTGTGTGTGTGGGGCGGGTGTATATAGGAATGCTGTACTTTCTGCATGGTATTTCTGTAAACCTACAACTGCTTTAATAAAAAAAAAAAAGAAAAGAAAGTTTCCAGGCCCCAGCCTCAGAGATTCTGATTCCATAGGTTGGGGCATTTTAAGCCAGCACCCCGGTGATTCTGATGGTGGCCCACAGACACCTTGGCTGAGGTCCTCTCCTTACTAGCCCTGTCCCTCTTGGGTAAAGGGCGTAGCCTGTTGGTAGGCGTTGGTAGGCCCTCGAGGCTTTGTTTGCACCATGGAAACCCCAGGCCACAAAGGGTTCCCACCCTCTACAGGGATGTTGAGCCCTGTCTCCTAGGAACCTGGAGGCTGGGGCTGGAGATTATTTTGACTATGTGACAGTCAAAGGGAAAATAGCCCTGGTGAAAATCTAGTTACTCTCGTCATTCCTGTGGGACAGCGAATAGGTGTCCATGTGAGGGGGTAGCCCCCCCACCCCCAGCTACTCACCAAGCAAAAGTGAGGCAAAGAAATAAATGTGGTAGAGATATTTCTTAAATTATAAAAGTGTTCACCTCTAGGTTCCTTTAAATAGTTTTCTGCCCATTAGCACTGTAGCATATATTTTCTCAATTTTTATCGGGAAATATTCAAACCTACAGAAAAAGTGAAAGGATAGTGCAGAAACACGTGTAAATCCTCCATTTAGATTTACCAAGTGTTAATATTGTGCCATTTTCTCATTTCTCTCTCTCTGTGTCTATGCATCTATGCATATATATATATATGCACACATACATACATATATATATATGCTTTCTTTTTGCAAAAGCATTTGAAAGCACACATAGCATGACACTTCACCCCTAAATACTTGAGCATATATCTCCTGAGACCAAGGACATTCCTTCCATAATTCCACGATATCATCATCACATCTTAAAAATGTAACATTGCTACAATAATATTAGCCAACTTACGGAATATATTTAAATTGCCACAATTTTCCAAAAACATCATTTATGACTACTTTTTAAAAAATGGGATACAATCAATATTCACACATTGTTTTTTCATTGTCATATTTCTGTAGTCTCCTTTAATACAAAACCATCCCTCTGCCTATCTTGTTTACTTTTCATGACATTGGCATTTTTTGAAGGGTTCAAGTGAGTTGTCTTGAAAAATGCCCCACCATCTTGATTGTATGATTAGATTCAGGTTGAACATGTATATACTACAAAGGTGACACCGTCCTCCATTGTATCCCCGTTGGGTCAGGAGGCGCGTCATGTTGGTTTGCCCCGTAAGTGGTGACATTGCATTTGACCGCTTGGTTAAGGTATGCATCAGACATTTTGACGTTTGGTTGCATTTAACCAAGCAACCCTCATTGGTTAACCAAGCCAGGTTATAAAGTCCTTGAGGGCAAGAGTAGAATCTTCTCTTTTGAAAAATATAGGAGATTTTCCTATCGATTATTTCATCTGCTCCTCATATACACCTGGGGGAGATATTTTAATTCTCACTTTACAGGAATGCAGGCTCTTACAGTGCTCAGGAACCCTGCCATTGAATCCCAGGTGTGCTCTTTAATAAGTGTGCTTTATGGCAAGTTACTTGGTTTCTCTATTAAACCTCTGTTTGCTCAACTGTAAAATGAAGATGATAATATCTTCTTAGCATTTTTGTGAGGGACAAATGAAGGCATTGAACATAAAATGTTTGAGGTAGTGTTTGGCCAATAAAAAATGCTCAAAAATATAGAGGGCTTACACATTCAACATGCCTGTATATACTGATGCTCAGGGATGTAAGAGTCTGCCCTGCGGACACTCAGTTGAGCAAAGAGCCAAGCCCAGGTTCAAAGTACCATCTGCTTGACTCCAGACCCAAATCCTACACTCATTCTCCGCACAGCACCATCCTGCTGGCAATGGGCCAGCCTGTGTTGCCTTTTATGGACCATTGGATCAAAATCCTTTGAAGAGTAAGTATAAAAATTAGACTTCACTTCAAATATCTTATTTGCAACTAATTTCAAGATGCATAAAGCAAGGCCCTCCTCCCCTGATTATAGAGAGTTGGCCGAGAGGCCCCATGCTGATGCCCTTACTGCCCAGCTCTGCCTGTGTGTTGCTTTCAGCTCATTGTTGCCTGGCAACCTCCCAACAGCCCCAGACTCACCCCATTGAACAGCAGTCACCAGGTGCCCAGGAAGCCACACCTGTGCGGCACGCCGTGGCTGGACAATACTGCCTGTCTGTGCCCGATTGGGCCAGGCCCAGCCCTGCCCTGCTCCCACAGGGATATAGGTCTGGAGGAGGGACAACACCTGAGAATGGTCCTTAGTTAAAGTGGGGAAGTTTTAGGGGTCCAGGCCAGGCAGAGTTCCCTGACAGCCCCCCAGTGGGTTTTCATTGAAATTTCCCATTCCTCCCTTCAAATAAGCACTAAGCCCCAACCGTGGTCAACAGGGGAAACTCCACAGCAGCAGCTGACCATCATTTTCAATCATGGGCCTTTAGCCCACATGCCCTTGGATGGGTCTAGTTAAGGACTAATTCTACCCCACTGCAACTGTCAAGTCTGGGTGTGCTGTTCAGATGCATGCCCGCGGGCCTGAAGAAGGAAAGATCACTTCTTGTGAAGGTTTCACAGAGGAGATGGTGTGGAGTAAGAGAGGCTTGCGGTTGGATAGTGAGGGAGGAGGAGGGGGCCCGGGGAACATAAATATGACTAAAGGCACAGAGGTAGGGTAACAAAAGGCCTGGTCAGGGGATGGCGGGACGGCATGAGCAGGGGAGGAGAGGGGGACACGCACCGCACCGGGGAGGCAGGAACCCCTCCCACCCAGGCACAGAGCAGACGGCGGCCGGGGAGCGGCTGAATATTTTATTCATGGAAAATTGGATGTGGCCCTGTGGAGCTCGGCTGAGGGCTCTGATTTCATGTCAGGCGTGTTCGGTTGGGGTATGAGGCTGCCGGAGGGAGGTGCCCTCCCCCATCCCAGGCTTCCCCGCCACGGGAGAGGTCAGAGACTGATCTTCCTGCCCCAGTGGCGTTGGACGGCCCACACGCTGCCTGGCCTCACCTGCGTTCTCCTCTGCCAGCTCTTGGAGACAGGGCCTGGGTCCTTCTCCTCACCACCCCCAACCACCAGCGACCCAGCCCAGCCTCCGGCCAGAGGAAACAACACATTCTTGCTGAATTAGATTAGAGCCCTAGAGCTGACCTTGCCATACCCCGAGGGCGCTGAGGCCTGGTGTAGCATCAGCAGGGGAAAGCGGCTCAGAGAATCAATTGCACCGGGGTGGGGGTAGGAGGGCTGGGTGAGGGTTCCCTGCTGCCTGGGGCCGGGGTGGGGATCTAGGTCCCCCTCACCCTTCCTTGGGTAAGTAAAGCCCAGGACTGTCAGCCACAGTCCTGAGACTTCCAGCTGTTGGCAGGGCTATTGGAGCATGAGGGGAGCTGGGAGCAGGAGGCACAGACTGAAAAGTTTTCTTTCCTGGGGGCAGAAAACTTTCCTTGAGGAAGTTGGTGTCTGGGCATTTTTGAGCAGGGTTCTCGCTCTGCAGGAAGTGATGGTTCTCTCTAGCCTCCTATCTGGGCAGAGATTGGGGTCGTACTGGGGTCGTCCTCCCAAGAGCAGAGCTGGGCCCCTTTCTGGACAGGAGATTTGGGCCTCAGAGAGCTGCCTGCATCCTTCCATGCCAGCCTCATTGTCTGGTCTGAAGGAGGAAGGCCCGAGCGCCCCGGGCAGGTGTGAACTTCTGAGCCATGTCACAGGGGTGGGGAGGACAGCGACAGAGAGAGGATCCAGGCGCCCTGGAGGGAGGCGGGCAGAGTGGACAGAGCAGGGCGTGCCTACGGGTTACGAGAACCAATATTTGCCTCTCTGAGTTCTTGTGTCCTCTGCTCTCCATGGGGCTGTGCTTGTTATGGGGTGCAGAGGTCTCAGGATAGGGAGTTGCGGGGGCCGGGGGGAATGTTCAATCTCCCCCATTTCAAATCCTTCCCTGAAAGTGAGCTGTGTTTGCAGAGAACCACATTCTACGCTACTCACATTCCTGGCTGCTGAGGCTGCTCCTCTCAGAGGTCGACCACTGGCCCCCAACTTCAGACACGGCCTAACCTGGGGGGTGACCCCAAAGGGGACTACGCCTGCAAGAGGCACGGGAAGGGGCAGCCAGAGGGAGCCATTCCAGGGTCTCAGAGCTGGAGAAGATGAATGTCCAAGCCATGCAGGACAGACGGTGGCTGTTCAGAGAACATTTTCAGGGACGGGTTCTGGTTTGGTTTGCTAAAGCTGACGAGATGCAATATACCAGAAATCGGCTGGCTTTTACAATGAGGATTTATTACTTATAAGCTTATGGTTCTTAGGCCATGAAAGCATTCAAATCAAGGCATCATCAGGACAATACCTTCTTCCTGAAGGTAGCTATTGGCTACCTGGGATGCCTCTGTCACATGAGAAGGCACATGGTGATGTCTGCTGGTTTTTCCCTTCTCTCCTGGGTCTCGTTGCTTCTAGCTTCTTGCTTCAGGGGATTGCTCTCTGAGCTTCTGTGTGTTTCTTTTAGCTTGTCTCTTTTAGTTTTTCTGAGGCTTTTTTCTGTGTCTTCCGCCTTTTATCTTCTTATAAAGGATTCCAGTAAAAGGATTAAGACCCACCCTGTGGCACTCCTCAACTGAAATAACCTAATCAAAAGGTCCCACCCACCACAGGTCTACACCTATAGGAATGGATTGAAATAACATGATCTCTTTTGGGGTACATATAGCTTCAAATCATCACAGCTTCCTTGCTCTTCACCCCTAGCCAGTGTAGAATTTCGTCCTCTTGGTGGCCAGTAGGGTCCTTCTTCCTTGGAGCTGCCCCTCTTGCTTCTCCTTTTACTCAGGGCCACCGTTTGGCCCTTTCTCTGTGGGCAGGGCGAGGGCCCAGCTAAACCCAGGCCTGATGAGTCCTCGCAGGATTTAAGTCAGCCCCGCTTGTCGTATCTCCAGCTCATAGAACCTTGAGCCCTTTCAACTTCTTTTTCTTTTTTCCTCCTTGTCGGCAGCCAAATTGGTATTTGTCCTGAGGGTGAGGGAGGAGAGAGTGAGAGGCTGGCAGTGTGGGTTTTCATGCCCCAGCTTCCAGACCGCAGAGCTGGAGAAGCAAAGAGGGGCTGAGGTATGGACCTAGAAAGCCCTAGGAGTGGCCTCCTTGAAAATGAGCTGAACAGCAGAAGTGGGGCAGGCCTGATGGGGCCCGGGGACAACATGCCCGAGGAGGGTGGCGAGCAGGTCAGAAGTCAGACCCATGGGGCTGGATCCCAAGCAGGGACCAACCCTGAAAGGAGATTTGGGAAACGGGGCAGACGATGGGCTTGGATGGGGTTGGAGTGAGAACCCAGTCTTATAACTGCATCAAGTTAGAGGGAGGGGGCAGGGAAGAGGGGGTGAGAATGGGGCCCTGGAAAGGCTGCAGTCCAGAAACTGCATTGGGACCTCGGCTAAAGACAAGCTATGCTCCTAGATTACTGAGAAGGAGGCAGCAGGAGTTGGGCTGGCTGCCACAGCTTTCCAGCCTTCAAAAGAGCTTGGACTGGGCCTGGTCTTACTGCAGCAGCTTTGCCCTCTTGCTTCTTCCAGGGAGTCAAGAAAACAACCTGAGACCTTGGGATAAAACTTAGTAGCCATCTCACATGCTAAGAGGACCTCCTACCACCCACCCTTCTTTGGGCCTTTCCTTTCCTAGAGCCCAGCCTTCTGAGAGGGGAGAAGAGAGGAGTCTTTTTCTGACTATTTCTAGCCAAGGCTCAAGATAATGCAGAATGTGAGGCCATGTGCATTCAAGACTGCAAATCCATCCTCGCAGTTTTTAGAAATTCTATCTCAGGCATCCCTAGGCTGAATAATCGGGAATTCTGTGCTCGTCCCCACTCCCTTCTCTCTGCCTCTCTCTTTCCACACACACCCTCCCCCAAACTCATTTCAGAATCCTCTCTTTTTTGCTGCAGCAGTCTCTATCTCCTCCCGCCACCTCCGTTTTCCGCAGGATCACACCAGGACATGAAAATGTTACTACAGGAACCTCCCAGCCCTAGGAACTGGCTTCTCAGACTGACTAGTCAATGCAGACCTGGCCACAGTCATTGCCACCCGGAGCCCAATTCTCAATCTCGATGTCTAATGTAGCCCAAGATACAAGGCAATTGCCTCTGCAGCCTTCACACAAATATTGCCTGGGGTTGCCAGGGGAGCTGGTTCTGCTGTTGTTTTAGCAGCAGCCTGGCTCGTGGTGGCCGGGGCTGCTGCTATGGTCAGTTCTGAGGGATCTTCTGCTCAGATGGGCTTGGCGAGGGCATCTGTAACACATGGGTTCATAAATGGAACACCCCAAAACAGAATGTATACATTCTGGTATGAACGTCTTTTCCTTGGGGGTTAGGATCTGTTTCTCTTGTCTGATTCTTAAAGAAGCCAGAGACCCCCAAAATAGTTCCTAGTTTGGTTTGATAGGTAAAAGAAAAAATGGAAATATGCCGCCTCGCATTTTGCTCCCTGGTTCGTTTGGAATTTATACTGTTCCTCGTGCACGAGGGCAGCCTGAGTCCATGGAAAGCAGGAGCTGAGCATCCTGAATATGAGTTCATTGGACAGCCACCAAGAGAGGACATGATGTCCCCTTCAACCAGGACCCTTCCCTGTCGGAGCTGAGGGCTGAGGAGGAACTGTGGCCAGAGCATCTTTCTGGAGCCCAGTTCTAGGCTCTGCCTTGAACGTGCAGCTCCAAAAGAGATGCTCTGCATGCTCTGAGCTGATGAATCCCAGGGGTCTGCAGGAGACCCTGAGCCCAGCCTAGTCAGATGGTGTCTGGGCATCCTGTGCCCTTCATAAGTAGGAACCCAAAGTCTAGAGCCCACTGCAGAGCCAGACCAAAGGTGGCTCCCCAACAAGCCCCAGCTCTCCCTGACTTCCCACTGCAGTGGGGAGAGAGAGAGAGAGGGAGCCTCCACTTATCCACCCACCAGCCTCTGAGTCCCTTCAGACCTTGGCGTGGTAATTACTGGTTGGGAAGTTATGCATCAGCCTCAGCACTAACGTGGCAGGAGCTCCCTCCTGACAGCAGAGCTAATAAGAAATTTGCTAATGCAATTTATCACTTTAAAAAGCCATATGTCGGCAAGGATGAGCACTTCTCCCCAGCAGCCAGTCTAATTGTCAGAGCAGAGCGACAAGCAGCTCTCGGGAGGGGGTGAGGATGATGTCTTCACTGAATCAGTGGTGCAATGCAGTAGGCAGGGGGCTGGGGGGGGTGGGGGTGTGGGCGGTGCTGGGCCAAGACCCCCAGTCCTTCTGGATCCCAGGCAGCCCATCTCTGCAGGCCTGTTCTAAGGACCCGTTAAGAACCAAATGGGCCCCCGAGCTCCAGCCCCTGATGCCTTTGAGCTGCATAAACCCACACTTGCAACCTCTTGGTTCATGCTGCAGTATTAAAATTAGAAGTGGCTCTGTCTGCAGTGACAGCCGGTCTAAGTCTCAGCCAGTGAGTGTCTCAACACAGCAGAGCCACTCAGGCTTCTGCAGGAGGAGGGCTGATACCACGGGCACATGGGCACAGTTGCTTTCTCTCTCTCAGGTCCCTGCATTGGCTCCATTTGGGACAAGGGCCACTAATCCTGGGTCAGATGTCGGGAAAGAAGACTGGACATCCACCTCAGGCCCAGCAAGGCCTTTGTTCCCAGTTTGGTCAAAAAGGTAACTTGCTTGGAATGCCTAGTAATTTGACAAAAACAAAGAGTGGTTTCTGCAAGGGGGAGAAACTGCTGTCATGGGATTTTGCTTGAAATCCTCACACCAAACCATTTTCCCCCAAAGCAAATTCAGAGAGAAGGAAGTGAAGCAAGTGCCCCTGGTGGGAATGGAATCCAGGGCTGCTGGGAACACTGTGGGTGAGGACGGGGGTCCTCCACGTGGCTGGAGTCCCCTTGCTTTCTGGAAAAGTCCCCACTCTCAGTTATCTGTGGGTCTGTAGGGGTTGGGGGAGGCATGGGAGAGGGTAAGCCAGCGACACACAGAGAAACATCACACTCAACCTCAGTCAGTTCAACCATCCTCTAAACCAAATTTTTATTTATTTATTTTTATTTGAGAAGTTGTGAATTTACAGAACAATTATGCATAAAATACAGAGTTCCCATATACCACCCTATTATTAACACCTTACAATGGTGTGGAACATTTGTTATAATTCATGAAAGCACATTTTTAGGACTGTACCATTAACTACAGTCCACGGTTTAACTTAAGGTTCACTGTCTGTGCCATGCAGTTCTGTGGATTTTTTTAAAAATTTAATTCTAGTAACATATATACAATCTAAAATTCCCCCTTTTAACTTCATTCAAGCCCGCAATTCAGTGACTAAACAAAATTCAACCCTAACTGTTCCCTGTCCTTTACATTAGTGCTTTCAATTTTGGATGGAGACATACAAGGAAGATCAAGGGGAAGCACACAGGAGAGAAACAGAAGATGAAACACCAAACTAGGGTCCTAGACAGCGCAGTGCACTTCCTGCACCTTGGGCAAGCGAGAGCAGCCCAGGGCTGAGCACCAGGCTACCTTCCCCCTTGAGACCTCCCTCTCATGATCCCCAGGGTGCTGGGCAAGGCCTGGCACCGGTACTGGTAGTTTTCTTTATGAGTGTCACCCGCAGCAATCCCACCCCGGTGAGGGGAGCACACCTGTTTGCAACCTGGAGGTACCGGATGACTTCTCCAGCCTCCTGGAGCCCCCTTGACCAACACCCAAGCAAGGCAACCAGAGTGACCTGGGCTCTGAGAAACACAGCCCCGGAAGGTCTTGACCCAGAGGCCCAGCAGCCAGGGCAGCAGGAGCAGAGAGCAGCATCAGGTGGACCTGCCCAAGCTGACAGAGGGTCTCAGGGGCCTTTTATGTGCCCTTTAAAATGAGCTTTAATATTTAATTTAATTGATTTGGGGGTAGGGGTAAGATTCCCCTGATTTTTTCCCCATGTTTCTTTTACCAAATCAATCTTAACACTATTTTTGCAAAGTTCAAAACAAAGATAACCCTGTTCATGTTTTGGTTGGGACTATGTTGAATTAAAAGATTAGTTTAGGGAAATTTTTCACTTTTATGAACTTGAGTCTTCCTCTTCAAGTATATTTTCCATTTAAACTAAGTCTCACTGTCCAGGAGCTCCCAAAGCCTCCGCATGGGCTCTGGATTACCTCCCTTGAATGCTCATTGGCCAAAGATCCTGCAGAATCTTACTCACTAAGGGGCTAACATGCCCCCTTTTCCTTGGTAGTCAGAGAAATTACCTTTACAGGGGGCTTCCTGGGTGCCTTCACTTTTGCCCAAGGCACTGGGACAATCGGGGCCCTCCAGGCACCCAGGCTTTGACCTAGAGCCGGCCAGGCCCTGGGACCGAGAGCCTCCTCGCCCTGGATCCACACCACACCCAGAAATGCGGTCTCTACTTCAAGGCCGGCTAAACAGAGCCCCTCCCCACTCTTGCCTGGCCGACGTGGGGGCCCGTGGGTACCAGAAGGTGAACCAAGGAAGACGCAGCCCCTGCCCTCATGGCACGCAATTGCAAGTTAACTTGAGGGGAGTTTCGGGGCTGAGGAAACCCACCCCCATCCCAGGTACAAAAGGCCCTGCAGGGCTGGCTTCCCGGGTGTGAGGCCTGTGCAGTCACACATGGCTTCGTGTTTGCAAGGGCCCCGAGCTTGGTTAATGCTCTCCTGGTGCCATCTTGAAATTCTTAATGATAATAATTAAAAAAATTTTTTTGGCATGGGTAGGCTCTGGGAATTGAACCCGGGCATGGCAGGCAAGAATTCTGCCACTGAGCCACCATTGCACCGCCCCTTAATAATTTTTAGCATAGGGCTTTGTGGTTCACTGTGCATTGGGTTCTGCAAATTATGTAGTGGGTCCTGACTATCTGCAACACTCCGAGGCTCAGAGACAGTAAGGAACAGGCTGAGGCACGCAGTGAGCTATGGGGTTGGCCTAAAAGGACAGGCAAGTCCGGGGGGCAAAACCAGGTCCTTCTGCAGCGTCTGCCGACGGTTGTGCCTCCCCTCTCTATCCCGCAGCAAGCAGGGCTTCGCTCGGCCTGCGAATAGACCTGGCTGTAGGATTTTTAAGGGGGCCCATTGCGGGGAGTCAGTGCTCCCTTCCTCAGCTCCTCCTCCCTGCCTTCATCCTGGCCTCTGGGCTGTAGCTCAGCTCACTTAGCACACTCTGGTCTACCTCAGGCTCAGGCCTGCCCAGTGTTCCCAGAGTTCAGACCCCAGAAGGGAGTGAGCAGCCTGGGTTATCTCTCCAGACTTCTGCCTGTCTCAAGACCTCCTGGGAGCTGGGCCAGCAAGAGTGAGCACTTCCAGACCATGAGCAGGAGCATGTCCGGTCTCCTGGGCCGGAGGAAGCCAGCGTGGTGGGGGAAGAGGAGGGCCGAAGCTCCGGGCCACAGTCTCCAAGGCTCACTTAGCAGACACATGTGAGATGGGGGGGAGGGGAGGGGCTGGAGGGGCTGGAGGGGCTCCAGCCAGAAAGCTTGGGACCACCCGTGCCTAGAAACTCAGGAGCTTCCCACTCTGGCCCCCTCAGCCACAACGGTGAAGGCAGCTTGGACAGAAGCTCATCTTGTTCTCCATGGACATTTACTTTTCAGGGATGGCTCTTCTCCCACGGCCTGCCCATAGGAGAAGGGTTTACTTATGATTTCCTGATTGGAGAGAGATGGAAAATGTTTGTTTGTATATCTCCATCCATTCATTTATTCATTCACTCCTTTGTTAATTCAGCACTTGTTGACTGCTTATTTGGGGACCAGCTGTGTTAAATGCTGTGAGGATGGCTAAGAAACATAAGACATGGTCTGGCTTCGAGGAACTTACAATATAAAGTCAGAGTTCAGATTAGCACACATGGAAACAGTCAGTGGAATGAAACACGATTAATGCTGCATTGTCTGGTAAGACAGTAAATGCTAAAGTACAGTTTGTAAATGTTCTCTGAGGGCCTACTGTGTGCCAGGCTGTACTAAGATCTAAGGGTTTAAAAATACATGAGACAAGGTCTCTCCACTGGAAAACCTGAATTCTATTGGAGACACACACATCAGTGGCAGTAGTGACCTGCCTCGGACGCAGTGGGTGCCCAGAGGAGGCCACTTAGCCCGTTCCGGGGGATATGCCACCTGAGCTGAGTCAGGGTGCCTAGGAGAATGTTCTAGGCACAGAGAATAATAATAAAAAAAAGAGCCGATGGTCTAGTGCAATTGAAAACTACAACCGGGGAGTTCTCAGAGGCAGGGATATACAGAAAATGAGGTTAGATTAGGGAGGTAAAAAGAAATCAGATCATGCAGAGCCTTGTTAAGGCACTTGACCTTGTGTTAGTTGATGGTGGAGGCCATGAAGGGTTTTTGATAGACGGCTCTCATGGCTGGGGGAAGGCTGGGTTAGGGAAGACGGCAAGTGGGAAACCAGTTAGGAAACAAGGAAAAATGATGGGCCTACATCTGAGCAGAGGTGGTCAGGAGGGAAAAGAGAGGACAGAGCATGCTCTTCTCACCGCCTGGAATGCATTCTCCCCAGTTTTGCCCCCGGTTCAACTCTCACCCATCCTGCAGATCTGGATTTCTCTGAGACAGCTTCCGTGACCCCAGGCTGCACCAGGTTTTCCTTCTGTATCCTAGAGTAGCTCTGAGCACCTCCAGGCATACCTCTTCCCAGGGTTCATTCTAGACTTACTCTTGAGGGTTTTTTGCCTAACATTTGAGTTCCTGATAAGACTGTAAGTTCTGGAGCAGTGCAGAACACATCTGTATTCCTAACATTTGCTCACTCTTCACTCTGTGCTGAAATTGTCCGGGAAGAGCTGGATGGAGGAAATGGGATTTAAATTAGGTCTTAAAAGAAGGGTAGGACTTGTACAGCTGGAGAACATGTAATGGGCAATGGGAACCTGGAGGTTTTATTAGCCAGGCTTGCTTCCAGAAAATGTCCCTACGAGAGCTATTGTTTCAGCTCAGACGATAATGTGTAATGGAACAAGCCGGGTTGCAGTGGCAAAAAAGGCCTAAGTTTACAGCGTGGTTCTGTTATTCAAGTTTCCAAGAAGTTTCCTCCTCAATGAAGTGGGATTAGAGGGTCTGTCTCCCTGGAGTGTGATGAAGATCACACAAGACTGAGACAAAACCTTGCAAATAGAAAGTGCCCAACGCATGTTTGTCTCTTACCTTCCTTCCTTGGAAAGGAAAGCTGTCCTAGAGAACACTTGAGTTGCCAACACAAACTTCAGTCCCACTGTGAAATAGAGGCACCAGACTGTGTTTGGAGGCCAAGACTTGAAGCACCGGTTTTCATTTTAAATCAAATGGATGAAGATTGGGCCTCTCTTGCCTTCTTTATTTCCATCCCTTGACCCCTTTCAACATAAACTTTGCAGAGATCCAGGTGAGACACAGACAGGAATGGAAAGAAGGGTCCATCCAAGTGCCTGACTGCAAGGCTGGTGCTGTGCTTTGGGATCCTGGGGGTCCCCCGAGAGAACCCAGAGAATGTTGTGGATCTTCTTATCAGTAAAGTGCACATATGCACAGAGACTGTTGCACACAATTTCCAGGGCTTCTGAGGCACTGTGAAGTACATCCTTAGACTCCAGAAGGAGGAAACCTGAATTAGTGGGTGCACTAGAGGTGGTCCAGGCCTGGTTTCAGCAGGTGAGTGGGAAAAGTATTGGCTTTGCAGTGGTGTAAATTCGCTTAGAGACCTGCAGGTTCCGGATTAGGGAGCCCTGCTACTGGCTTCTTTGTTCCCGGCTCTACACCCAGGCTTGGGTGCTGTTGAGGGGATGGACAGAGCACCTGCAGACACTTAGAGAGGGCAATTTTGTGATGTAATGGTGATGGTGACTTGAGAGAAACAGCTCTGCATGTTTTGGATGGCAGCTTCTTTCTCCTGAAGGAGAGGATTGTCTCCCTAAGAGCTCTTAAGAACCCAGGGACCAGAGGGTCAAGAAGGCACATAGAAAGAGATGCAGATACAGAGAGAAAGAATGGGATGGAAACAAACAACAAACAGTTGAGAGGGCGGCCCTGGGTACTTCAGCCATTGGTGACAGTAGGGGAGGGATTCTAATCTGTGAGGGGACCTGGAAGGGGAAGTTCGAGGGGGTTGGGGGCAGCAATCTAGAAACTGTGCACAGTATCTACATAGGCTTGAGAAAGCATGCTTGTCCATATCAAAGAGTGAGAGGAGTGCTTTGCGGAGTCGACGGGAAGGCTAACGCCTTCCCCAGCATCGCATCCACTGGCACCACCTCCGGCCCCCCAGCTCCACAGCCCCACAATCTGCAGAGGCCGCTGCCTGACCCCTGAGGCTTAGCCGGTGTGAGGGCAGCAGCAGCCTCCCCTTAATGGAGCTCCCCAGGAGCCCAGCCCAACCGCCTGCCTGCATTATTAATGCATTATGTCATCTCTCCTTGCACTTGCTCTCAGCTGTGGAAATTTTATAGAGCCGTATTATTAATTGAAACAATTAGTTCCAGGGATATCAGCACAGCCATGTCAGGTGTGCAAGGCAAGGATCTCTTTCTGTCTTTCTTTATGCCCTCTTTTCGGCCTCTCTTTATCCTTGTGTTTCTCCTTCTCCAGCCTCCCCCACCCCAACCCTACTCTGCTCGCACTTTCCTCCTTCTTTCTTTTCCAGTTCTTTTTCAATATCCCCATCGAGAGATTTCCAGTTCCCCATCACTCTTCCCAGGCTGAAGTCATTCCCTCTCCTCCCCCTCCCCCAGCATGGGTAGACAGATCGGTGGACAGACAGAATGACTGTCACTGTGGCTGACCCCTGCCTGGAACTGCTGGCGGGGTTGAATTAAGATGCAAGGTCAATGCAAGGTCATCCCTCACAATTCTTAGCTTGGTTCAGAACCCCAGGAGAGGAGAGCCAGGTGCCACCCGGGGCCTTTCTTACCACCCTGGGGGTACCACCCCTTTGGGACCCTTCAATAATTTCAAAGGCCTGTCTGGTTGCTGGGGGGAGAGGGGAGCCAGGTGACACGAGCAGGCTGCAGAAGCGGGGGTGGGGGGGTAGGAGCAGCTTCAGCAGGGAGACAGAAGGGACTGGGTTAGTCCCCAACCCAGAGACGGAGACCGAGGCCCCACCTAGCCTGGGGCTGGGACCTAGCAGGGACTGGAAAACCCGGCTAGGGGGGCTTGCTGAGGGTCAGATGGCCACGAGACAGCAGCCCGGGGCCAGGACACCAGGGCCCACGCCACACATGGCCTCATTGGGAATCAGAACTGACACCTGAGAGGCCAGCCAAGGGTCAGGTTCCCTGTAAAATGAACATATACCAGGATGGAAGTCTCCCGGATGCCCCTCCCCACACTCTCCCCTCCCCACACTCTCCCCTCCCCTCCCCTGCGCGCCCCAACTCATCAGGAACAGGCGCTCCTGGAATTGCGCAAAGATACCCCATGGAAGTCTGAGCGCAAGTGGTCTGCTTGGGAAATTTTCATCTTAGTAGGAGTATGTTCTTAGCTATTTAACTTTTTTTTATAATGAAAAATTTCAGGCATACACGGAGAGAGAACAGAATAACGAACCCTCACGTTCCTTCTACCTGACACCAACAATTACCAATTCATGGTCAATCTCGTTTTTATCCACCTTCCCCCAAGTTTGTTTTTGTTTTTTGTTTTTGTTTTATGATGGGGCAAGGCGGGCAGGGATGGAGTGCATGCTTTTAAGGTAATGTCCTCTTGTAAAGAATACTCTGCTAAATTTTTGTTCTTTTTCTTCTTTCATTCATTAAAAACACAAACACACACACACCCTCTGACGAACACATTTTCATGTATAGGGCTTTTTTGGGGGAGGGTCTCAAATAGGTGTGTCTGATATATTTAAAATTCACCTAATTATAGTCATCTTTCCTTAAGCTTTTGAAAACTAAACTCCTGGGATTCCAGGACAAGCTGATAATAGTAGCACCATCTGAGGAAAAGTCTAGCATTAGGGAAGTCAGGCAGTGGGCTTGAAAAGAAATAAGACTGTCTCTGAGTCTCCTTTATAGCTTTCTTTGATTTGGGACTCAGAGCAGAGTGGTTGAAAGCTTAGGCTTTGGTAATACACAGACCTAGGTTTGAATCCTACTTCTGTCAGTCATAAACTGTGTGAGCTTGGGGAAGTTCTTTGATCTTTCTAGGTCTCAGTTTCCTTATCTGGAAAATGGGGGCAGCCGTATTGGCTTTGTGTGGTTGTTATAAGAATTAAATAAAACACTGCATGTATAGTGCTTGGTAATCTGCCTCAGTTAGATCTCAATCTGCTATTACATTAATCATTTGTTTTCCCAAGATCAAGTGTCAGAAGAGGGGGAAAAAGAAATGCTGAGAACCTAGAGGATGAGGCTGGGTCAGGGGTAGGGTGAGGCCAAACTAGGATGGCTGGGGCTCAGGGCCAGGTGAGTCTTCTCAGGAACATCAGGTAGCTGTGCACAAAGATACGGGATTAAGGGGGTGAGGCGAGGCTGAAACCCTACCAGCACCCTGCTCCCTAGACAAGCTCTTCCCGAGTTGGCAGTGTTCTGCACAGGACCAGGCAGGCAAGAGGATAAGACCTGCACTAAGAGGTCTCAGGTCAGCCTCTGAGACAGGTAGAGGTGGAAGAAGGAAGGAGACCCTGCAACTTAAGGAGTCTGGTGCAGCTACTGGTATTCCAGGGACTCAGTTGCAAAGAACTTGCAGGAAGGACAAGGCAGGAACTTAGTTCCTAGAGCAATTGAAGGGCTGGTGGGAAGCCAAGGCAAGCATTTGGGCAAGGTGGTCAGCAGACAAGGCAGTCAGCAGGCACAAAATAAAGGGCCGTAATGATGGAACTAAGTGCAAGGCCAGACTGGGCCCAACTACGAAACTGACTCCCGCTGGGTCACAGCGGGATAAGCAGTTGGGGCCTGAATCCATGGGCGATGATGAAAGGGGCAGCCGTCAGTACTGGAGGGGGCAGATGGGGTAGATCGATATGATCTTTTTTCCGTATGTTTTGGCAGTCTAATGCTCTTGATGATCTTGTGAGACTGTGAGGAAGGATTTCACTTCTCGCAGGAAGGACAGCCTCCTACTGGAATGATGCTAAGAGCAAGGCAATGTTCCATTGCCCAGAAATATTGCCTCCGTCGTTGTCTGCGTTCCTACCGTTACATGTAATCTCTTTGAGTCAAGTCAAAGTTCACAATTCCAGATATTAAAAGAGCCAGGCAGTGGCATAAATGGGAGAAGCGAGGTGGACTTAATGAAATGGGACAATAGGGAGTGGTGGGGACTGTGGCAAACCCAGGAGTGAATGTTTCCTTTGAGAAGGGCACCAAGCGCTGTCAGTTCTTCCCATTTTCCAAGAGAAGCCAGAAAGCTGAATGTTTATGTTGAGTATCCTGTTTTTTAAGTTCTGACAACTAAATTACGTCTTCACAAAATCGCTGATGTTATCGCAATGCTGACCAACACGCACATCGGCTTTGATATTTTCTCTCCAGGATCCCCTGGAGATGTGGCTCTGTCTGCGATAGTTCTCACGTTCAGTCCTAACCAAAGGCTGCTCCACTGTACTCCTTCTTTCTTTCTTTTTTTTTTTATTGCGTGGGCAGGCACCGGGAATTGAACACGGGGGACCCCTTCCTTCTTGTCTCTGAGGTAGCAAGAGGTTCTGGGCATCTGAAAAGATGGTGGAGATGGGAGAGGGCACAGAAAGAAGAGGCGCCGAGCTGTGGACAGCTCTGCCTTCATTGCTTCGTCCCCCTGGACATGCTGACATCCAGGCCCATGACAGGCACAACCTGTAGACACAGGTGCTGGGAGATAGCCAGACAGTACTGAGGCCGGAAGGGGCCAATGACTTTGGACACAGGCCTGCTGGCCCATGGCTTCCCTCTGCTAACCACCCCTTCCCTCACGGAGCCCGCGGCTGGCAGCATTTCCCTTTCCCCTCCCTCGGTATGTTTTTGGCCTCTGTCACTCTGAGGTGCTTTTTATAAGGCTCATCTTACTGCGAGGGTTTTATTAGTCAGCCTATTGCTTCTCACGACTCAGCTCTGAATCTTTTAGTTGTGGTTTCCACCTTAGGCCTAGTGGACACTGAAGAAGCCGTCCCTATAACCCCATCCCCACCCCCTGCTGGGGAGAGTACAAGGCCTCGGGACGAGGGAGGGGAATTTCTTCTGATCCTTTCCACCCAGCCTGGAGATCTAGACATCAAGTCTGGCTTCAAATAATGGACAAATCATAACCAACATTATCTAACTGAGGACCTGAGGCTCAGAGGGAGTTACCATCAGCGAGCAGGGGTGGTCAAGGAGGTGGGCCTCACACCCAGGGCTGCAGCATTGATCGTGTTACACTTTACAGTCAGGGGTACAGACTTTGCCTTCCAAAGTTCCCCACTACCTCCCACCCCCACCCCTCACCTGGGTCTTCCAATTAGGACTGTAGAACCTGTACTGGGAGGTGTGGAGAAAGCAAGAGAAGGCTAAAATAAGGCCTTTCGTTCTGGCTGAGGCAACATCACAGAAGAGAAGAGGGACATATCCATTCATTCGTTCATTCATTCAGTAGTCATTTTTTTGGGTTCCCTAGGATGGTCCACCCCCAAGGGCATGCAAGATGCCCAATTCAGCTACAGAGAAAGGACCTCCCCATGTTCAAGCTGGAGAAGTCTTCATAGATAATCTAGTCTGGGGGCTTCAATCCCCCTCTCTCACTCTTTCTCCTTCCTTCCTTCCTTCCTTCCTTCCTTCCTTCCTTCCTTCCTTCCTTCCTTCCTCCCTCCCTCCCTCCCTCCCTCCCTCCCTCCCTCCCTCCCTTCCTTCCTTCCTTCCTTCCTCGGCATCTTAGCAGCACTAATCAGATCAAGGTATCTCTGGTAGAAGTGGAGAAGGAAATCCCTTGGCTCTCCACCTATACCTCCCAGTCCCCATCCCCCACAGCAACCTCCAAGGGACTCTCCTGGGAAAAACAGTTTGAAAAATCACTGATCTGGACCAACCCCTGAAAATTCCAAATTAGGAAACTAAAACTCAGAGTGGCCAAATCACTTGTCCAAGTTCACACAACTTCAGTCTCCTAATTGCAGGCAGGGCTCTGTCTTGAGGATGAATAAACAGTAAGTGGCAGAAGAGAGGAATTAAGGGGTGGGGAAGCTGGAGGGGTAGAGGGAGTGCATTGCTCCAAGGCTTCTGGAGGCAGGACCCTTGAGCAGGGAGGAGTGCAGCCCCTGAAGAATGTTTGAAAGGGAGGGAGGTGGTCAAGGGAGGGGGCACAGGTCAAGCTGGTGTTAAATTCCAGAAACTGGTAGATAAGCAGCCTGATGCTAAAGGAAAACTGGGATGGCGAAGATCAGGTTTGATGCAGAGAGAAGGCTTGGGGTGCAGGTGTAGGCAGGTGGTGGAGTTGGAGGCTTGGGTTTTCCTCCCTCCCAGTTCACCCAGTTGAATCTGCTGATGGACCCCATTTCATTTTGGCAGCAGAACAGGAGGCTGGAAGCCCAGACAGGCAGGCACAGGGGCAAGTGGACATGAACTCGCTGTGGTCAAAAGGCTCTGGGGCAGCAGCCAGGTTGCATTAAAAATGAATCAAGATGATGTTTGAATAAAGCAAGAAGGAAGTGCTGGGGAAAAGGCGCTCTGAGGGCAGTGGGAGCCAGAGGCTTAACAGGCAAGGTTCTACTTCGAGGCTGTGTCCACCCCCATGCAAGCCCTTGGCTTCCAGTTTCTATTCAAAGGAATCAGAAAAGGTGGAGCTGGCTTTACAGTATGGCCCATCTGTGAACTTTACACATAAAATGGGCCCAACAGTCTTGGCCCTTCTCCATCGAGGGCTACTGTGAGGAGGAAATGAAATAAGGTCCAGACCATAGAAGGGCTTTTTACCAAGGTAAAGTGTTTTAGTTTGTTAAAGCTGCCGGAATGCAATGTACCAGAAACAGAATGGCTTTTGTAAAGGGGAATTTATTAAGTTGCAAGTTTACAGTTCTAAGGCTGTGAAAATGTCCAAACTAAGGCATCCAGGGAAAGATACCTTGATTCAAGAAAGGCCTATGGGTCCAGAACACCTCTGTCAGCTGGGAAGGCATATGGCGAAGTCTGCTTCATTCTCTCCTCATTTCATAAGGCTTCCCTGGGGGCGTTTTCCTTCTGCATCTCCAAAGGTCTCTGGCTGTGTGGGCTCTGCAGCTTTTTCCAAAAATGGTTCCCTCTTAAAGGGCTCCAGTAAGTGACCCCACCTTGAATGGGTGAAAACGCATCTTCATGGAAGCCAGTTAATTAAAAGTTACCACCCACAATTGGGTGGGTCACATCTCCACAGAAACAGTAAAAAAGATCCCACCTAGCAATACTGAATGAACATTAAAGAACATGGTTTTTCTGGGGTACACAACAGATACAAACTGGCACAGTAGCGGTCACAAATAGACATGCCTTCAGAGGGCGGCAAAATGTGCGACTTGGCCCTGGAATAAAACAATGAAGAACAGAGACTGAAGGCATTCATATTTAAAGATTTTAAAACCCAATGCTGGAAGGCAGTTTGGCGGTTCCTCAAAAAGCTGAATATAGAATTGCCATACGACCCAGCAATACCATTGCTAGGTATCTACTCAAAGGACTTAAGGGCAAAGACACAAACGGACATTTGCACACCAATGTTTATAGCAGCGTTATTTACAATTGCAAAGAGATGGAAACAGCCAAAATGTCCATCAACAGAAGAATGGCTAAACAAACTGTGGTATATACATACGATGGAATATTATGCAGCTTTAAGACAGGATAAACTTATGAAGCATGTAATAACATGGATGGACCTAGAGAACATTATGCTGAGTGAGTCTAGCCAAAAACTAAAGGACAAATACTGTATGGTCCCACTGATGTGAACGGACATTCGAGAATAAACTTGAAATATGTCATTGGTAACAGAGACCAGCAGGAGTTAGAAACAGGGTAAGACAATGGGTAATTGAAGCTGAAGGGATACAGACTGTGCAACAGGACTAGATACAAAAACTAAAAAATGGACAGCACAATAATACCTAATTGTAAAGTAATCATGTTAAAACACTGAATGAAGCTGCATCTGAGCTATAGGGTTTTTACTATTATTACTACTTTTATTTCTTTTCTCTATATTAACATTTTATATCTTTTTCCGTTGTGTTGCTAGTTCCTCTAAACCGATGCAAAATGTACTAAGAAATGATGATCATGCATCTAGGTGATGATGTTGAGAATTACTGAGTGCATATGTAGAATGGTATGATTTCTAATTGTTGTGTTAATTTCTTTTTTTTTTTCCGTTAATAAAAAAACAAAAAAACAAAACAAAACAAAAAAAACCCAATGCTGGCTGAACGAAAGGCTGGGGCCCCAGCTTGCACTCCCTGAACTAAGCTGTGAGCCTATCGGTAGGATATGAACTCTAAAGATTCTAAAAGGAGGCCTGTAGAAGTCGGAGAGAGAGGCCTCTAGCCACATGTGGCTATTTGAATTGAAATTTAAATTAATTAAACATTTAGTTCTTCAGCGTGCTAGCCAGACTGCAAGCACTCAACAGCCTTATTTGGCCATGGCTATGGAATTGGGCAGTGCGCATAAAGAACATTTTCATTAGGGTAGAAAGTCCTATCAGTCAGCGCCACTCTAGGAATACCATGGTGGAATGATGGGTACTGGGGCGGAGGGTTCCTTCCCTGAGGCTTCTTAAATCACATCACATTGGTGGCTTCTTCCTCTGCCCAAGTACAAGGGTTCTTTGGCTGCTTTTGCCATTTCCTTCAATCCCAAGCCTTTGATAACAGGCCACCTCCCAACCGGTGAGATCACTGGCCACCTGTACCTGCTCATTCACACCTGCTTAGGACTGAAGTTCTGATGGGAGAGGGCGTCCCATGCTCCTCTCGGCCAGCGACTGAGGGCAGGGAGTCCTGGACCCTGGGAGAGAGAGAGGGCAAGCATGGGAGAACTGCAGGGAGAAATTCCGGGACAGGACATTATGGTGCCCCCCAACAGCAGGGAGGAGGCCCGCCACCCCCCTTCAGTCAGGGAGGCAGTGCAGCAGGCCAGTTCAGAGCATGGGCTCCCCCACTCGCCAGCTGTGTGACCCTGGCTTTACCTAACGTCTCTGAGCCCCCGTTTCTTCATAGGTATAACAGGAAGGTGCTGCCCTCAGACAGCGTTATAACAATTAGAAGGCTAATGGGTGGAAGGCACTTAGAGCAGGGTCTGGTGTGGATACATGTTACCTGTTATTATTATGATTACTGTTATTATTTAATTTCTTGTATCCTGGGCTGGGTTGAGGTTGTGACTGTGGCGAGCTCGCCCAGGCACTAACCTTGCTGCATGCTCGGTGCCCCTGCTTCTCCCACCCACCCACCTCCAGGGCTCTTTCCTCCATGGTGCCTGCGGAGCAGCTCATTGCTTGTTCTCTCTGTTTGAAGTGCGCTTCTGGGACCCATCACCACGGTCGTGCCCCGCCTCTGCCTCGGTTTTCCCAGCACAGCACAGCAGGACGCCCGAGTCCTGCAGGCCAAGTGGTGAACCGCCTGCCACACCGCCACAGAGCCCTTCTGGGAAACAACACCGGCTCACTCCAGGACAGGGTGGCCAAGGCCTGGCTCTGAAGGTCCTCCTGCTCCAGGAGTACCTAGAAGCTGGCACCTCCCCAGGGGGGCAAGGGAGCATCGGGAACCAAAGGCAAGCTGAGTCCAAAGGATTCCCTCTCTGCAGAATTTGAATAAAGGAAGACCCAAAGGATGGGCAGCTGGTTAGCAACGGAGGCTGAATTTGAAAAGGGGTGGGGGGGTGGGAGGGGGGTGGACATGAGAACAGGTGGAAGCTGAAGGGCTGAGGCAACGAAAACTATATGTGCAGTAAAAGAAGCACACTGAACCTGATGTCAGCAGGACTCCGGCTGTGAAATGAAGTTTTCTGGTTTGGAAGTGAAACAGCTGCCTTCACCCTTTGCCCCACACAAGTTTCCTTGGCACTTGCCTGGAAATATTGCTTCTTCTGCCTTCACTAGAAGCACAGTGACTTGGAGTAAGTATAAGCTTACTCCATAAGCATCTTGAGGATGTGATAAGAACCTTTACTAGAAAAAAAAAAAAGCAGCTGTCATTAATATAAACAAACAGTGGGTTGAAACCGTCAGCCTGAGGCCAGCCCAGCGCGCTCTCCCCTGCGCAGCGGTGCCTTTCGGAAGCGAAGCGCGTGCAGGCCAGCGGAGCCAGGCAGGTCAGGGGATCTGCCAGAGCAGAAGGAAATCCCTGCTCCTCTTTGCTCCATGGCGTCTATCTGTCCCAGAGAACTGGCTTTCTAGAGACAGAGGCAATTAAGGGTCCCCCAATATGTTTTATGTCTCCCTCACATATATGTCTTTACATACACACAAAGAGACAGATATGTGATATATATATCTTAGGGGATTTTGCTTACAACTCTTTTTGGGGGGGGTGGGGGGGGGGAGCGGGGCACAGTGCATGGGTTGGGAATCCAGCCCAGGGCTCCGGCATGGCAGGTGAGAATTCTACCACGGAACTGCCCGTGCGCTTCTCCTCTGATATGTTTTGATGATCTAGCAGTTCCTAATAAATAGGGCAGCTCTCACCAAAACAAGCTGGCTGAAAATGGGAGAGAAACAGCATCAGTGCCAACTCTTAGGGCATGTCAAGTGACCTTGCTGGGCCTCGGTTAGCCTGTGGGTGGACGGGGAGAAGGGGATTTGGAGCCAGACAGCCTTGGGGTCCATGTGCATTTCTTATTGACCCCAGAGGCCTGCCAGCTCTTGGTCTTCCCAACCAACTCATCTCCTATTAAATAAAAGCTAAAGAAATCTGCCTTTTCCTCTGTTTCTCTCCCCCTTCCCTCCCTCTGAATAACAAGGGTCGGGGTTGGCAGGGGCCCTCAGCCTGGTGTGGGGGTGATGCAGTTAGGCGCAGAGGCAGTGGGGGGCTGAGCGCACCTGACCCGCAGCCCGGGGAGCTCACAGCCGGCTGGCGTGAGAGCATTTGCCCGGCTCTCGGTTATTTTTTTCTCCACCATGTTTACATGGAACGTGAGGAGGCACATTCAGTTTACCTGTGAAAATGAAAAAAGGAAGATTAAAAGTAAATTAATTAAACTCTTCCTCGTAAGTCACCGCCACCTCCTGTGCTTGTGAAAAGGAGCCTGGCCCTATTTTGAGGGGTGGAGGTGGGTGGAGGTGGGTCAGGGAGTGCATTGGGCCTACCTGGGCCTGGAGGCGTTGGGAATGCAGGGGCCATTTTCATCCAGCTTTCAGAAGTTTCCTTTTGTGGCGTCTTGGTGTTATAAATATCCCTCCCTGGAGGTGCAGCTGCGGCAGGGCAGATGTCTCTGACTGAGCACTTGGGAAGGAGCTATTAAAAGGAACGTAATTAGGTTGTCATCCTGGGGCCTCCGAGCCAGGCTCTGGAACGCCATCTTTGTTGAAAGTTTTCCAGACGTCAAATATTTGCAGAACCTGATTTACCAAAAAGGCTGTTAATACCCAGTAGGACTGGGCTGCGGGCCGCAAAGGCAAAATAAGACTGTGGGTCAAGGTTGGCCTGAGACTCCTGTCGCCGTGTCCGTTCTCATTCTGGGGCCAGGCCCAGCAACCTAACTCTCTCCGGCCTCCTCCTCGGCCCTCCTGCTCCCACCAGCACAAGCTGCTCTCAGTGAAGGCTCCAGCAGTCATGCAGCCTGTGGTGCAGCCTCTGACCGGCACCTCTCCCCCCAAGGCTGTGGGATTCGTGTCCTAGGGCTGTACACTTCCGGGTACTAAACACTCTGCCTCCTTCTGTTAAGGGGGTGCGGGGAATTTGGGCCTTCCAGGTGGGCCTGACGTTGTGCCACCAGCAGCCACTTACTGTCGATGAACAGTAAACACCCCTGAGTCCAGGGCCCAGTCTGCCCGGGGGCTCCTCCACGCAGGCCTCTAACCAGCCGCCATCGATCCCTGCATCTGACATTTATTCAGGGTCTCGGGGCTGAGTGGTGGAGATAGAGGGGTGAGCACAAATAGGCAGGGTCCTTGTCCTCGTGGTTGGAGATCACAGAGATGGAGGACATTCATCAGATAGTTACAGAGATATGAGTGAACTGATAACTACGAGGAGAGCAACAAAGGAGAGGTAAGTATGTGGTGCTGTGAGGAGGTGGCAGGGAAACTGGCCTGTCAGGGAAGTCAGAAATGGTGGCTGAGCTGAGAGCTGGAGTGGTGTGTGTGTGTGTGTGTGTGTGTGTGTGTGAAGGGGGGTAGGCACTCTGTGGCTGGTTCCTTCCATCAAAACAGCTTGTGCAAAGACCCTTCGGGGCCTGAAAGGAAACATAATTTTCATGAGATCCTTCTCTTCCTGAACTTTAAGAAGCATCAAAGTCTGTTATAAATAAATGATACATTAAAAAGTAGAGGGAAGGAAGGAGACTCTGAACGCAGTTTCTGAAACCCTCTGCAGTAGAGACTCCTTATGGGCAGTTGTGAGTTGGCTCTACAAAGTGGGGACCAGGTTTTCTTTGGTGTCAAAGCCAGAGAGCTGGTCTTTAGCCTCCTTCTCCTGAAAACCTTCCCTCATATGCTGACCCGCTTTTTACCCTTTAGTGAAATAGCAAGATGATCTCCCCAGGTCAGGAAATACTATTTTGAAGTAGGAACGTTACTGGGTATGGAATATTCCCAAGTAGAGAAAGCCACGATTTCACTCAGCAAACCCCTGCTGTTGGACATATGTCATAATGTTCTACAATCCTAAGAACCTCTTCAGTGAACACCCCTATTCACTGTGCTTCTCCACTCCTTTGACGTTTGCTTAGGATCAATTTTGATACATATTAATGAATTTGAGGCCAGCTCTATGAGAAAAGGCCGGCAGCTTTGTTTACCTGCAGAACACGTACACCTGATCGGCAGTGCTCCCCCACTACTGATGATCCCCACACGACAACTGAGCGAATCTGGAGCATGAGGTGGGAGGAGTTCCAGCAGGAAGGAACCTAGGTGGACCGTGTTATGGTCACTGCGAGCTGGGTAGCCGGGATAGGGGTGGGGGCAGGGGAATGCTGCAGAGAAGGCCTGGTAACCGACCATTCCGGTCTTTCTCTCCCTGCTCCTCCCCATCACCATGGGCTGAGTCTGTCTATTCTGGGGGAAGGCTCCGCCCCGGTGCTCAGCTCCCTGCCTCACCTGAACACCGAGCCTCAGGGCGGAGGGGCCAGGGCCCCCAGCTGTGAGCTCTCTGCAGGGACGTGCTCTGCGAATGACTGGAACATATGTCAACCTAAAATGGTGGAACCTAAAACTGTGGAACAATAACCCATACCAGACTCTGAAGTCTGTTCTATAACTAGTTGCTACAATATATTTTGAAATGAATTGCTTTTTTTATATATATTTCATAATAAAAAATGTTAAATAAAAAAGAGAGAGAGAGAGAGTCCCTAGAGGTGACAAGACGGAAAAGAAGACCAATCTGTGGTTACGGTTTTGCTACAGACGTTTCATGCAAACCATCAAATTTTTCCAGGCCTCCATTTCTCCATTCACCACATGGAGTTAATCCTCTTTCATCCCTAGTTTGCCAGGATGATGCAAAGATGAAATAAATAAATGTATCTACTTAGAATGGGCTAATCAATATGAAAGGAATGGGAAAATACAAGCAAAAAGGAAGAAACCAAGATTCATAAGCCATAGAATGAAAATGCCATGAGGGCAGGGAGTTTTGTTCACTGTTGTATTCCCAAGCCTAGTACTGTGCCTGGCACATGAGGGGCACAAGTTTATAATTTGAATGAATCAACGCATAAGCATGACCTCTATCCCAGACACCATGCTAGGTGCTTTACGGGAATTCTCCCACTTAGCCCTCACAACTAGCTCTTTACCACAGGACCATAAAATATTCCCATTTTGCAGATATGGAACTGAGGCTCAGGCTGGCTAAGTAACTTACCAAGCATTATACAGCTAGCATCTGGTAGGAGTTTAATTTGAGTGTAAATTCCTCCGATGCCATTCACCTACCTCTCCCACCCCCGGTATATCGCAGAGGAGTTGCTATGGTAGGTGCTGTGAGGTAAGTATTTCTCTTTGCAAACTGCAGGCCTGCATGCAATTAATGCTCTGCAAATGTGATCTATTATTATATCACTCTCATTCATTCATATTTTTATGACCACATTGTAAGCATTTGAAGGGCAGGGGGTCATTTCCTCTCCCCAAGGCTGGACACAGAGTGGTTGCCTGGTGTGTAGATTAACGAAATAGCATATTTCACCATAATCATAAAGTGGAGGCAGAATTACTTCCCGTAACGCAGGACCTTATCCGTTGTGGACACAGCAAGTCTGGCTGTGGGTTTAACTGGAAACCAAGGCAAGCATGACTCTCCCGTGGCCTGGAACCCTAGTGGTCCACGAGAAAGCAGTCTGGAAGCCAGCGAAGTAGACCAGTAGGCAACAGACTGAAAGCAGCTTAGGACCCTCGGCTCTGGCGGCCATTGCAGTAGCCTCTAGCCCCGCCCTGCACCCTGATAGGGTCATCAGACCAGGAGTGGGCGGGGCCTTGGGGGAGAATCTGGGCCAATCCCTGGGCTCCACAACTTGCTTGCAGGACCCAGGTGGTGCCTGAGGCAGCTTGAGTCAGGGACAGCCTTCACGGTTACCGGGAAACTTTCCCCGCCCTGCCCCACCCAGAGGCAGTACAGGAAAGGGAACTTCCCAGACTGCAGTCTTGGCTTTGACCTCAACTAGCTCTGAGCCTCAGTGCCTTCATCTGCAAAATGGAGTAATAGTTGCTTTCTCACAGGGTTGTAGCAGTTAAAAAAAATGCTTAACACGGGCACCTAACTCAGTGTAAGTGCTCAGAAATTATGCTTGCCTCTAGAGAGCAATCTGTCTGAAGGCTGGAACTCGATCTAATTCACGGAGCTTGCCAGAGTGCCCCCAGCACATTTCAGTGTCCTGTACTGGTCACTGGGGGAAGGCAGTCTGGATCCCTCCATTCCTGCCTGAGCCTTACCTGCTGTAGGCCTCTCTTGAAACACCCAGGAAGGGTTACAGTTAACACCCTGTTCCTTATCCCCACTTCCCAGAGGGCCTGAGGAGAACAAGAAGACCTGGGTACCTGGGGAGGAGCCTGGAGGGCTTTCATAACAGGCAAATTTCTGGTGGTTTCGGGGAAATCACCAATCTCCTAACCTCAGCTTCTTCATCTGGCAAGCAGACCTAATACCTCACAGAGCTGTTTGGAAAATCCTGTGTGGTCATGAAAAGAAAGGATTTTGAAGTGAACATTCTCGCTGGCAGAGGGAGTTGTTCCCAAGTGAACCATAAAGCAGAGTATGAGGAAGGCTGATGTCCGCGCTTCCTTCCAGGAAAGCCCAGGTTTTTCCACCCTGGACACACAAACCCTCCTTTTCCCAAGAGCATTTTCAGCAGAGACCTGTGCCTGCCAACAGGAACTGACAAAGATAGAAGCAGTTCACGCCAAAACTTTCCAGGCTCCTGGTACTCCTCACCACACACACACACATACACACACACACACACACACACACACACACACACACCAAATTAGCCCTGGGGCTGCAGGACGACCAGTCCCATGAGTCACCTGGATAAAGTGAGAACTCAACAAATATTTATTGCATTAATGAATGAATGAGGGAATGGGCAAGTGAATGGACAGCCTCTCCCTTAGAGAATGAGACTGTTTCCTAATCCAGGATGCTGAGTTCTCCCACAGGAAGCCGTTTGGGACTTTCCTAGTGAGTGTTCCATGAGGGAGCCACACCCTCTACTTTTTCTCAAGCCTCGTGTACCCTCTTTTCTCCCCAACTGCCTTGTGGGGGGCAGTGTCCTAGACTCCTTTAGGACTCTACCTGCCAGATTTTACATCTGGTAAGTAGTAGACCCTCCATAAATAAATGATGAACTGGTGAGCCTCCTTCCAAATGTTTGGTTTGGTAGGAGAGATGAGATAGGTACATAAATACCACAGGAAAAAGCACCATAGCATAATTGGTACAAAAAAAAGAGTCAGGAGGTATATGCTATAGGAGCTCAGAGCAGGAAGAACTCTCTAGAGGCTAGAAAAGTTTGGGGAAGCATCTTGGAGGAACCAAATGGGATCTGAAGCTGGACCTTATAGGAGGAGAAGGATTTGGAGGCTCAGAGGCCAGGGAAAAGGTGTTTCTGATAGGGCAAAGGGGGATAGGCAGCCCCCACCAGGAAGGTCAATTCAAATTATGGTCAGAAAACTTGAATAGATTTAGTTGCGCTGTAGAGCAGACTCAAGTAGAAGAGTATATCCTGTGCTTGTCAGGTAGGTCAGATTGAGGCTGTGCAGGGCCCTGAGTGTTTATGATAAGGAATTTGACACCTGGAGGTTCCTGGAGAAGGAAGTGAAAGGAAGTGTGAGAAAGGTGGTATGGGAAAACTCTGAGGAGAGAGACAGGTAAGTAGCAAAGTGAGTGTGGGAAAACTTATCAGGAGGTAATGTGCCAGCACAGGGCTGGCCAGAGCTGGGCTTAGGCAAACAGACCGCTTTCTATGTCATTCATTCATTCATTTATTCATTCAAATATTGATTGCGCCCTTACCACCTGCCAGGCCCTGAAGAAGTAAACAAGGCAGATACCTCCCCTGCTTCCCCAGGCCGCTCACTTTCCACTTCAACCCTCCCCCACGGGCCACCCCTGGAAGGGAAGGAGTTCGGAGAGGAGGGGGCCCTGTAGAGGGTGTGCCGTGGTGGGGGGCAGCCTGGGGGCGGGGAACCAGGATGACCGGAAAGTAGGGCTGAAGCGGCGGCCTAGGTGTGGGCTCCTTGAGGTCACCCACACACGTCTAGAGGCTCCGCGAGCGTCCCCCGACGCGCCGTGGGATGGGGAGCCGGCCCGGCTGGACGAGGGCGCGCCAGGGGCCGGGAGCCGCCGCTCGGAGCAGCGGAGGCGGATCCTCTGCGCCCTCTGCCGAGCGCAGGCCGCCACTGCACGCCGCCCCGGCCCGCCAGGTCCCCCGGCCGCCCCGAGATGGCACGGCCGCCGCAGCGGTGTCCTCCTGCCTGGGGAAAGCCTGGGAACGTTGCGTGGCCTCCCCAGGGGGCCAGGGCCGGAACTGAGCACCGGGGGAGCAGCCTGGTGGCTCCGCTTGCCTCCCTGTCGCGGATCGAAACAGCGCCCTCCGTCGGGACCCTGCCCAGCCCGGAGCCTGGGCCACATGCCCCGCAGTCACGAGGAATTCAAGTTCCAAAATGCCCTTATTTTGCAATGTGACTCAAATGGGTGGGGAGTGGAAAAATTATAGACAGCAGCCACCAAGGGACCTTGGCTTAATATAACTGGTGACCTGGGAAATGATAGAGGCAGAAAATAATTTCCCTCTCGAACGAGAGGGCCTCTCACCACTGGCTCAAAATACTTTTTCTCAAGCAGAGGGAGAGTATTCCTGCATTGGAGGGGCAGGAAGATTCTTTTCTCTAGCTTTCTCCTCTGATATTTTTACCCTCCCCTCATTCCCCTGCCCTTCTCCCTTGGTTTTTCCTTTCCTTTCTTTTTCTCATTTCCACCTTCACCAACCACCCCACTCCCTTCTCTATCCTCTACTTCCCTCCCTTTCTCTTCTTTCAGTTTAAGTACTAGACAGATATTTTTAAATGTTAAAAGATAATCTTTTTAAAGATATAATGTCTGCGACTCTCATGCAAATATAAAATGAACACATCAGTTGGTTTTATTTAACTCACTACTTAATGAGGGAACCAGGAAGATGTTACAACCTGGAGACTCCACAGAGCAGACACATGCATAGGCAATCAGGGATACTGGAGAAAAATTGTTAATAGATGCAAAACCCCGGCACCTTCATTTGCATTTCAGTGAACAGGAGTCTTGTGTCTTGGCATCAGCACTCACTGGAGAAGTTAACATCTATTTCTAGAGCTGCCACGTTACACAAAACATCAAAAGGCGCAGATCCCTATAAAATCAGACGACTGCAGGAAGGGTCCTCTCGTCAAGACAGTGCCTGGCATTCCTCCGAAAAGACACCCAGGAATCTCTGCCCATTTCAAAGTCCTTCACCAGAAAGGGAGGTGGGAGCCAGCTGATTTTCACATGGTCTCCAAAGAAGTCACAGTCCGTGGGTGGGGATGGTTTCTGGCCCAGAGCCTCACCCCCAGGGAAGAGGGCTAAGAGGGCAGTGCTTGCCTGGCCCTGATCAAAGCTGCATGGGATGGGGCAGGGAAACTGTTGGACAATACCCCATAAACTTGTGCCTCCTCTGCCATCATCAGGGAGGAACAGGGTGAGGCTGGGGAAACCCATCCCACAGGGAACCAGCCCAGGGAAAGCTGCTGGGGCATGAAGGCTCGGCCCCTCCGGCCTGTCCCTGACATTTGGCTTTTTCCCTAGATGACAGCTTTCAGGACAGGGTACCTTACTAGGCTTTCCATCCCACATCCTGGGGGCTGTGGCAGTCCCTTGGGACCCCCGCCCCGGCCCAGTTCAGAACCCGTATTGACCTCTTGGCCACTCCCAGGTCCCACCCAAGTCCTCCTCCTAGCTCTCCCCAGCTCCAGCCTCCTGGGGCCCCTGCAGCCACGTGGAGCAGAACAAGCGACATTTCCAAGGTCCACCTTCTGATAAGATATGTGAGTTTGGGAACACGAAGCAGCCAACAGAAATTTCCTGCAGGCTACTATGTGCTGAGCCCTGGGTGAGAGGCTTGGCAGACACCCAGGTGGAAGATGGGGGAGGGTAGCATTTGTAAGGAAGATGCTGCCCCTTCTCTCAAAGAATTTGTAGTCTGGCTCGGGAGGCTATATACCCCAGGCTGGTGGCCAGGACCCATGTGAAAGGAAAGAGGGAGGCTGGGGGAGGGCCGCATGACCACAGAACTAGCCCTGGAACAGGAGGGGCCATCCCACGCGAAGGCCTAGAGGCGTCCCTCGCCCCACGAAAAGAAGAGCAGCTCCCTTCCTCACCTGTACTTGGAGCAAGTGACCTGAACTTAACCTCCCTGCCCATACGGACACAGGCACACACACACACACACACACACACTTCTTTCCCAGCTTTGCAGAGGAGAGAACTGAACTGCTCAGCTTCAGGGTGGGAGCGCCACCTTGGTGTTCTAATCAGAGCATTAAAAAGGTTTCTAGGATGCAGAGGCCAGTTAGGTGATCACACACAGGGCCTTGGGGGGTGGGCAGGGCCCAGGATCAGGAGGAGGACACCCAGATTTTGGTCCCTCAGGCTAGTCCAATGTACGATTCAGGGTTAATCATTTTCCAGCTCATCTGTTAAACAGGGGGGTTGAGGTCTCTGACTTCTGAGATCTTGTATCAGTTAGAAATTTTGTTCAACTACAAGAAATAGAAACTGACACAGGAGTGGCTTAAATGCCCAAACTTCAATTATTCCACATAAAAGACGTCAGTGGGGTGTTGGCGGGGGGACCCATAGATTTATACAATGCAAAGAGCTACGGCTAATGTAAACTATGGACTTTAGTTAATAACATAATTCTAATAGTATTGGTTCCTCAGTTGTGACAAATGTGGCACACTAAACGCGAAATGCTAATAACAAGGACTATATGCGTTGGGGGGAGTGTTACGGGAACTCTGTTCTTTCTATGTAATTTTTCTGTAAACCTACAACGACTCTAAAAAAAGTCTATTTTTTAAAAAGTCCACAGATGAAGAGTACTCAGCTGCTATGAATGGGGATCCAGGCTCCTCCTGCCTTTCATTCTAGGTCTACTATGGCTGCTGGAACTCCAACCATTTCCTCCAAATTCCAGGCAAGTGGAAGAAGAAGACAGCAGGAAAAAGAATATCCTCTTCTTTAAGGAATGGAAGTCTTGAGCACTTCCATTTAAATCTCATTGGCCAGACTTAGTCACATAGCTACACCTAGCTGCAAAGGACTCTGGGAAGTGCAGACTTTGCCTCAGGTACACACCATCCCAAATAACATCAGAGCACTCTTCACAGGGAGGAAGGGCGCGGTGCGTGTTGGCTTAAACAGCTACCAGCCTTGGCCTCCATACTTCCCTCATCTGAAATTCTATGACAACCTATCTCTTGGAGAAGTTAATGAGGAAGTAGGTACAAAATGTTAGCAAAATACCTTGCCCAGGGTATGCACTCAAAAAAATGTTAACTATTATTTTTATTTTTATTACTCTGTAATCTCAGAGATACACCTGTTCCTATGCCTGGGCTGACAGGCAGTTCTCTATGTTGTATGATTAGTGGACCCCTGCAATGAACCTGCCCCCCCACATCTTCCACCCCAGGTATACATTAGCGCTCCAACTCTTTGCCTTGAGTCTTTGTCTCTTTAGGTCCTGTTATAAAACTGAGGGGTGGGGGTGGGGAAGAAGTCTTAGAGAAGCACACATTCAGCCACCCTCAGCGTCAGTGCAGAGAAGTCTGTCTGGTGCTTTTATGCCTGGTTTCTGGCTGGGATCAGGGCCTCAAGGGAATGAATGGACATCAAGAGGGCAGGGTCAGGTGGCAGTCCAGGGCGTGCAGAGAAAGTGTGTGGTGCTGCCCTGAGAATGAAGGTACAGGAAGGGCCTGGCTGGCTGTCTCTGTGTACGGGGTAGGGGGTGGGTAAAGGTGGCAGAGGGAGTGCTCTGCCCCTCCCTGCCCTTCCCAGGTCATATCTTGACAGGCTGTCAGGCACCGCCCAGTTAATTACAATGAAGCAGGGCAGGCTGGGAAGGCCTGGGATTTAGAAGCTGACCCACCCATCACGTGTGCACAGTTGCTACAGAACCAAAGAGAGCCAGAAGGTGCAACTGGGCCCAGGCAGGGGTCTCCAGCGTGGCTTCCGGTATAGTGGGATCAGCTCCGGAGTGGCCTGTCAGGGGCAGCAGGGCCTCGGTAGCACCAGGCTGGGCAGCAAGAGTCTCTCCCAGGGACGACTGTCCAGACCCCTGTCCTTGGAGCAAGGGAACCCTGCACTGCCAGGGAGAGTGGTAGGGCTAGAGCTGGGACCTCATGGCGGAAACCAGGCAGGCGGGAGCCCCGGCAGCAGAGAAAAGCGGGCCCAAGGTTGGCCCAAGCCATATGAGAATATCTAATAACCCATGTGGCCAGGACACCCCAATCAGGCCAGGTACAGTCTTAGAACTAGAGGAGGGTCTTAGAGACCCCCTGCTAGGCCAACCCTTCAGTTTCTGGGTCATGGGGAGGCCCTGGGGGTGTGGAGGAGGTGCCAAGAGGGCTGGGCTGGCAGAAAGCACGCAGGGACCTGCGGCTGCGGTTATTTACCCATCGACACGGATGTATCTCGGTATGACTGGTATCTCTGGTGTGACTGCCGTGGCTCATGGTGTCTGCGTGTCCCTGGGCCCAGGAGGGCAACAAGCTTGTGGCTCGACGCCCCTGACATCTGTCTAGTCAAGGCCCAGTGTTTGGGCCGGGACCAGGGGGCTCCTTCCACGCGCAGGCGCACGCTGGCCCCCGCGCATGGAAACCCTTAGTGTGGGCGGTCTGGGTGGAGCCGAGGTGGGGCCTTGAAGTTTTCTGTCCTGACTGAGCCAGGGCTCTGGCCAGGGCCTAGGGGCCCATGGTGAGTCTGTGGGGTCCGGACTGGCTGGTATGTGAGCCAAGGGGGACCAAAGTCAAGTTCTGAGGCGGGGTCTGCCTGACGGGTCAGTTTCTAGGGCGCAAATGGAGAGCTTGGGTGGGTTGGGTGGGCCAGAGCCAGCGCCAGGGGCCAGGGCCTGGGACCACCTAGCAAAGCCCATGGCCAAGTCAGGGGTGAGGGAGCTGCGTAGTCCTGACCTCTGCTCAGTGCCACCGGGCCCCCTGGGGAGAACCGAGAGAAGTCCACAGACCCCCTTAACTCTGAAGAATCTCTGCTGGACCCATTCTGCCAGGGGTGAGCAAACACAAGCCAACATGCGCGTCTGTCCCACAGGTTTACAGTGACAGGGCCCCGATGGGCAGTGAGGTGGCAGTCAAGAATAACTTCAAGGCTTGTCTTCAAGAGGGAGCAGTGGAAAGAGCATCTACGGGGGAATCTGGGGCTCATTTCCTCTCTAAGCCCTGTCATTAACAGGTGAGTCTCTGCTTGCCTCTGGGCCACATTTCCTCCATCCTGAAATGAGGACTTTGGTTTGAGGCCTGGCAGGGATCTCTGGAGCCGAGCATCTGTGCTCATGCTCAGACCATGGTCGGAGGAAAGGCAGGCCTTGGGTGAGTCCAGGAGCCCACGGGCCGGGTCTGCTCCGAGGATATCACGGTGGGATTTAGTGGCAATATCTGGAAAGGCTTTCCTCCGCCCCCCCATTCCTGAAATTCCCAATACAGAAAACATAGTGGAGAAGAGGCTGCATGGACCTTGCCCTGTCCCCAGAGATGCTCAGATCCCAGACATACCTCATGTCTAAAAGGCAGAGGCAGAATTATCATGAAACCAAAGGGGCTTCAGGTCCCCCACGTGCATGGGCCCCCACCAAGACCTTGGAAAGTCCCAAGCCGTGTGTTCACATTATTTTCCTTAAGGACGGGATCCCCACATTGCATAAGCTTCAGGCCCCACAAAACCTGGTCCTGGCCCTGCCAGATGGCCTGTGATTTGGAGTCATTCTCATGGCAGGCTGAGACAAAGTTGACTGTCCGCTCCAATGAGATGGGCAAGGCTTGGCAACAGACAGAAGGCACACTGCACCCCTGGGGGCTTGGCATGTACTTATTCATTTATAGCTGATAAAAACAAGAATACCATACATACCCACCCCACTTTCACCTTCAGTCCTGCCCACAATCCCATGAGCTGGGCAGGAAAGGTCTTATCACCCTTGATTTAGAGACGATGAAATTGAACTCGGAGAGGTTAAGAGGCTGCTCAAGTTTGCAGGACTCCAGGAGGCAGATGCAGGACTCAAACTCAGGACTTCCTTATGACCCAGGAATCTTCAGTTTCCTCATTCTGGACCAAACACGGTCATGTACCTTGGGTAAAGGGCTTCACCCGTCGGCCCCTGGAGAGGCACCTCCGTCTTGGTCTTGGGCATAGGAGGCCCATGTGGACTTAAAGCACGAAACGTAACTTGGAGTCATACTCAGAAAAGTCTAAGGGCTTTGGAAAGTGGAAGGTGAGATTTTTTTCCGATTTCCCCTTAGTTTGTTCTTGAACTCTGCATTCCTACTCACAGCGCAAGTCATTTGGATCAGCTACATTTATATTAACTAAAGACACAAATCCTCAACCCAGTATACCTCAGTTGGCAACAATTTCTCCATCATGTTCAAACTGGAAACAAATGAAAATTTTAGGAGCTCAACACATACACACACACACACAAGCACACACATAAGCACACACGTCTCCCTGTGATGCCTCCAGACTCTAAAAGGCCACAACTATGTAGAAGAGAGAAATTGAGCCCCTGTCCCAAATCTGAAACAGATCTTTAGACTTGGCTTTTGCCTAGAGTGACAACCCCGCCCAGTAAACCTCAGGGCCCAACCTAACAACAAAACCACTGAGAAGGAAAACAGCTGCAGGGTGAGTAGTCCAGAGCCCTTCAGTTCCTTTATCCTATCTAATAAGGCCCCCTGGGACCTCAGCATAAATAGGACCAGGTTTCAACGGCAGTTGAGAAACTGTGCACGTGGAACCTCCAGTGCAATTTTCCAAAACTGGGGAGACCACCGAGGGGCTGTTTGGAGGGGCCACGGCTGAACTTTTTGACCTCACCTTAGAAAGCATTATCTGCATTATCAATCTGGATCACCCCAAGGGAACAAAATTCATTAGAGAGCAGCTTTGACTGTTCCTACAACTTTCTGGTTTTAAAGAGGGGAAACCCTCTTTCTAGACTGTAATTTGGCAAAATGGGCTGGCCTCTAATCCCTTTCTGATTTATAGATTCCAATCAAGTCTTTCGTTTTCTCATGGCTGAGATGAGTCTTTCTTAGACTATCCTCAATAGATTTTTCTCCCTTCCTCTAATCCCTGCTCATTCCCTTGAATCTTCTGTAAAGAGGTACCATATGCCTCTTTTGAGATGTCACACCAAGATTTTGGGTTTGCTTTGAGAGGGCTTCCCACTCAATTCAATCAAAACTCGTCCCATCCTGTCTCCTGACCCCTCCTGTTACCGGACAAAGGCCACGAATTCTTTTGCCCTACGTGCTCAATAACCACTTCCGGAGTCACCGGGGTTTCAAAGACAGAGTTTATTACTAGATGCTTAGTAGGAGAGCAAATGGCCAGTCGGCCCAAAATCTGTCTCCCCGAGTTTAGGGGCTTCAAGGTTTTTAAGGGTTTTAGCAAGGGGAGAGGAGGTCATTTCGAATAGCAAGTTCAAAGCAGAAAAGGAGATGGTGTTTCATTATCATTTCAATAGGAGAACAGAAGCTGAGAGGAGGGCAGGCTGAGCTATGGCTTCAGTACTAAAGGTGCAAACCAAAAGGAAAGAAGACAAGTTATCTCTCAATAGCAGAGTCTAGCTGATATGATTCACAGATGTCCTCGGCTGAGGCTAGTTACTGGGGGACCTCAAATTCTTCGGTAGCGTTAGGGCCTTTGCCCTACGAGAAAATGACCAGATGCAGGAGGGGAGCCCTCACAGCCACAGAGGCACACGTCGAGGGCTTTGACACTCATTTCAGATATCAGGGCAGCTGGATTACACTTTAGGAATTTCAGGTATTCTGCTCTGTCTACTCAAGTATCCTAGAAAGTAAAAAAGAATGAGATTCAGTAATCAAAATCACCCCCTAAATCCTGATTTCTTGGTTACACTCCCACACTGAGTATGGCTGACTCAAGTAACCAAAAGGACTGTAACTGAGAAATTAGGATTGAAGGGATGGTTTTGATTACTGAATCACATTCCTCTTTGCTTTCTGTTATATTGGAGTAGACGAAGGGAAACACCTGAAATCCCTAAACTAGAATCCAGCTGCCCTGATACCTGAAATGAGTGTCAAAGCCCTCGTCTTGTGCCTCTGTGGCTGTGAGAGCTGCCCCTCCTGTATCTGGTCATCTTCTTGTAGGGCAAAGGCCCTAAGGCTAACGAAGAATTTGAGGTCAGCCTGTAGCTAGCTGCAGCCCTGGACATTTGTAAATTGTATGAGCAAGACTCTGCTACTGAGGGAGAACTTGTCTCCCTTCCTTTTGGCTCACACCTTTAGTATTGAAGTTATAGCTCTGCCTCCCCTCCTTTCCTATTACGTTCTCTTATTGAAATGATAATGATAATGCTGTCTGTTTTCTGCTTAGAACTTGTTGTTGGAAATTGTAATGACCCCATCTCCCCTTGCTAAAATCCATAAAAACCTTGGACCCCCTAAACTCAGGGAGACAGATTTTGGCCAATAAGCCATCTGCTCTCCTATTCGGCACCCAGGGTCTCAGGTATTGCTTTTTGTTTTTTTGGGGTTTTTTTGTTTGTTTGTTTTTTAACTTTTTAAATGTGTAATATGACATTTATACAAAGCAAAGAAAGAAAGAAACAATAGTTTTTAAAGCACTCTTCAACAGGTAGTTATAGGACAGATCCCAGAGTTTGTCATGGGCTACCACACAATCCTCTCAGATTTTTCCTTCTAGCAACTCTAGAGTATAGGAGGCTAGAAGGCATATTTTTTTTATCATCACAATTGATTTTCGTGTGTGTGAAAAACATGATATATACAAAAAAGCAAATTTCAAAACACAGTACCACAATTAGTTGTAGAACATAGTGCAGAGTTTGGCATGGGTTACAATTCCACAATTTTAGGTTTTAACTTCTAGCTGCTCTAAGATACTGGAGACTAAAAGAGATATCAATTTAATGATTCAGCAATCATAGTCATTTATTAAATCTTATCTTCTCTGTATAACTCCACCATCACCTTTGATATTTCTCTCTCTCTCTTTAGGGGTATTTGGGCTATGGGCATTCTAACTTTTTCATGTTGGAAGGGTCTGGCAATAATATGGGGTAGGGAGATGGAACTAGCTGATGTTCTGGAGAGGCTGGGCCCTCTAGGTTGCAGGACTTATCTGGAGGGACCCATCTGGAGGTTGTGGGTTTCTGGAAAGTTACTCTAGTGCATGGAACCCTTGTGGAATCTTATATATTGCCCTAATATATATATATTGCCTAGGATTGGTTATTGAGCTCAAAGAATTCACAGCCTTTCTCTGGTAAAAGGACTGTGAAAATGATGGAATCTGATTTCTAACGCTAGATCATAAAAAACATTGCAGCTTCTGCCTTCTGCTGTCTTGGATCACTTACCCTGAAAGAAGCCAGCCACCATTTCATGAGGAAACTCAAGCAACCCATGGAGAAGTCCACATGGTAAAGAGTTGAGGCCTGCTGCTCACAGCTGGTATGAACTTGCCAAGTGTGTGAGGAAGCCAACTTGGGAGCAGATCCTCCAGCCCCCATCAAGCTCAGCTCTCCCAGATCAGTTATGAACAGGCAAAATGTTATTTCAGTGGTTGTTCCCCATTCAGGATGGACAGATGCAGACATACATTCATATTTATATGCTGACAGAATACCTCGACAAAGTGATTTGTAAGGTTTTTTTTCCCCCTATGTTTAAAATACTCTTGCCAACCAGTAGTAGTTGCAATACATATTTTAACAGATGAATTTGAGAGACCTTGAGACTTATCGATGCCTTCAAAGACCATGATAGTTGCTTACCCCAGAGTAGTCACTGGCCAAATAGTTATGAAATAGTTATGTATTAACCCCCAATAAAAAGATTCTACTCTCCTTCATTTTGGGATGGCTGGTTACTGTAATCAATTAACCAGAGTCACTCAGTTTTGTCATCAGCAGGTGGTCTCTGCTATTTCTTTGCTTTGTCTAAAGGTCTTTGCTATAAGCTATAGGTCAGAAATGGAGTATTTAAAAAAGAAACACTAAAAGAATAAGTAAAGAATTCTACCAGGTACTCTTATCTATTGACATTGCAAGCATAGACTTATGGGCACGAATTCCCAGCATGACTGACATTTTTGCCATCAAGGACACCTGACAGCCTTGGGTTGGGATTTCTAGGACTCTTTTAGGCGAGAAGCAGAGGATTTTTAAAAAATAGACCACTTGCCCAAGACTACACAAAACAAAAACTAATCTCAAAGGGCTAATGAGCCAATAAGGAAATTGTAAAAATGTTTTTGTTGTTGTTAGTTTGGAATACTTTTGGTATTGTTTTCATAATATCTTTCAGCTTTACTTTTCTTCGTTATCTACCTCTAATTTTCATTTAGCACTGTATACCTGCATAAACTAGAATGAGACCCTCTTTGGATGGTGTCGAATTTCGTTTGACTATCAGAACTCAGGAAATGTATCCTACAGAAAATCTCAATGTAAATGTAAAGAAGTGAATTGTCACGGGGCCTTTGGGGTGATGATGTCACCCGGAACTGGCCTTCAGACAAATGCTTTCATAATCTGTAATGATTAGAAAAACACCTTGGGTTAAATTATACTTATCCTAAGTCACATGTACTCTTTTTTTTTTTAAATTTATTTATGATATATAACCACATACAAACACAAACATTCTTATCATATGATCATTCTGTTCTTGTTATATAATCAATAACTCATACTATCATCACAAAGTTGTATATTCATCATCATGATCATTTCTTAGAATATCTGCATCAATTCAGAAAAAGCAATAAAAAGGAAACACAAAAAAAACATATATACCATACCCTTTACCCCTCCCCTTCACCAATCACCAGCATTTCAATCTACTAAATTTATTTAACATTTGTAGAACTGACATAATCATATTTAGTCTTCCAATCCATAAACAGGGAATATACTTCTATTTATTTAGGTCTTTGATTTCTTTTATTTTCAGTTTTCCACATATAAGTCATTTATATCCTTGCTTAAATTTATTCCTAGATGTTTGATTTGTTTAGTTGCTATTATAAACGGAATTTTTTCTCGATTTCCTCTTCAGATTGCTCATTGGTAGTATATAGACGCCTGCCTCCCTTCCAGATGCTTTATTGTAGGTACTTGAAGCAGGTAATTCTTTGCCCAGGCCATTTTTACTTAATTGTTTCTTACACTGCTTTAGTTTTCTGCAAGCTGCTTCTGCCTGCATGGCAAGTTCTGGGAGGATAAGCCCAAGTCGAGTTTCCTAATTCAGTTTTTAGGTTGCCATTGATAGAATGACACTGACATATAGGCACCCCTGTATGCACAAAGGACTCATGGTACTCTCTCCAGAACAGGGCCACAGACCCACAAAGGGAACACAGGCTGGCACCAATTCAGAGAGGTACAGAAGAAGGGCCAGCAAGGGCATTATGAGCTTCTTCTACCACTTTTAAAGCTGCATTTTTCTGATTCAGCACTTGTGCGGTTATTGCAACCCTTTAATTGTTTTCCAGAGTTTTGAGGAAGATGGCTCTACCAGTTCTTGCTAGCTGTTCAAAGATTCTGTGGGGAAACAACATTCTGGAGCATCTTACACTGACATCTTGGTCAAGTGGAACCTCCTCCAATAGTGCAGAGTGTAATTAGTGTGAGGACTTGTGTTCTTTCCAGGGAGCCACGAACATTTCATGTAGCTCAGGTTGTGCCAAATACAATTCAGCCTCATCACCGCAGACTCAGGATCACCTTCAGGGGGTGAAATGCACTTTTCCACCAAAATGCTAGGCTTCTCACTTTCATTGCTACTACACTGGGACCCTACCTGCAGACAAATCCTCTCATTCAGGGGTACTTCTTTCGAATGATGAGTTTCTGGGGCAATTTTCTTATCTTGTTTGTTGGCAAAATGACTAAAATACCATAGACTGCAATTCGGGCTGACTCCCTCAGGAGGATTCCATGTCCATATTATTGTACAAATGTTTTCAACAGAAACACTCAAATTGGTCATGGGTGGCTGAGTTTCAGTGGGCGCGGCGGCACTGCCACAGGCGCAGAGCAGCAGCGCCCACAGCCCACAGAGCCGCGCCGGCCGCTCCATGCAGCCCCAAGCCTCCGAGCCTCACTCGGCTGGAGGATCAGCAATCTATGCCTCCTTCGCTCCCTTTCCCACTTCCACATGTACTCTTTAACAAACATTTTTGTAGGTGGTGCTATTGGTGGAAAATATGATGATTCTATGGAAAAATATGCAAAATATTGATTAGGCATGATCCATAAAATTATGAAGACTGCAGTAAGATGTTGTTACAAACACTTTTTTTAATGTTTTTATTTTTGAAAAGAAAGAAAAAGTGATGATTTTCAAAGCACTTCACAACATTTAGTTGTAGAACAGAGTTCAGAGTTAGGTATGGGTTACAATTCCACCATTTTAGGTTTTTAGTTACAGCTGCTCTAAGATTCTGAAGACTAAAAGAAATATCAATATAATGACTCAGCACTCATTCTTATTTGTTAAACCTGACCTTCTCTGTTTAAGTCCACCCTCGCCTTTGATCTTTCTCCCACACTTTAGGGGTACTTGGGCTATGCCCATTCTAACTTTTTCCTGTTAGAAGGGGCTGTTGATAATATGGGATAGGGGGATGGAACTAGTTGATGTTCTGTAGTGATACAAATCCATTTACAAAGACCCTTCACTTTTCATAACAAGTAACTATCTGTATAGATTCAATAAGAATCAGTTTCCATTTTACAGGATATAAATGGACAGATTAAGTGTGCAGTCAAGGTCATATTGATAGTGTTGTATTGGAGAACAAATTTTATTTAGTTAGGTAGGACAAGCCCACAGTAAGGAACACAGGCTGTATTTTGCATGTTGAACTAGTGGTTCCATTGTCTAGTGTGGTCCCTGTTCTGTAGCTTACAAGGTCTCGACCTTACAGGTTTTAAAGAAGTTATTTCCCTGAAGACTATGAAAGTGGATGAATTTTAGGAACCTTGAGGAAAAGGGTCATTCACCCACAATTACAGATAGTGCGGGCAAAAACCTAGTGGAGAAGAATTCCTTTGTGTTGGTTTCATGGTCTCAGAATAGATGATCTAATACAAAATCAATTTTAAAAAGACACTTTGGAATGTTAAAGCTATTGAAAATGCAGCCCTGGATTCCTTGCATAATCTCCAGACAGAAGTTAATTCTCAGGATTTTTTAATAGTTGCTCAGCACTAGATTTGTTAACTGTATAACATGGAGGCTTATGCTAATTTATACCTCTTGTACCATCTGCCAAAAAGAACAGGATGTACGTAATAAAAAGAGAACAGATTCAGAGAATACATGAGCACCACGAACTCAATATAATCATGTCTATGGCTTTACAAATATTTTTGAAAATCATGATTGTATCTGTGTGCTATAAATTATACCTAGGTGGCCAACTTAGCAGTACTTCCAATTCATGAACTTGCACAAAAAAATGAGGTGAGCCTTTTCAGTGTGTGATCAGGAATAATCTTTAGAGATTATTTATGATCACAGGGTGGAGGGATTGTTTAGGCAAAATTATACACATTCTAGAAATGAGACAAAAAGATGAGTGCATAATCTTTCTATTACTTTTTTTTAAAAAATAAGTTCAGTTTATTACTTGTTACAGCAAGAAAAAGTATACACAATGGGAAGCCATAGGGAATCTAAGTAAGAGGGTGTTAGAGAGAATTTATAGGGTTTGGGCTTGTCATAAGTGATTTGGGAGAGAGTTCAAGGAAGCCATGTTTCTTCTGGATTAGAAGTTGTGAGGAAATGGGATAATTCTATTACTGGGAATTTTAACAATCTTGTCTAGGAGGAGGGAAGAATGGAATAGAGCTAAAGTTGTAATTGGTAAAGAAGCCACAGTCACTCACATTAGCCTGGATAGAGAGGCGTTTGGTCACTTTGGTGATTTGGGCAATTTCATGTTTTTTCTGTGCTTGTGGAAAAGTCATGTTTTTGTCTTGTTTCATCATGGTCACAGAGCAGCCTTGTATGATGTTGAAGACCCATGACGCTGTATATGTGGGATAACCAAGGCCTCGTTGTCAGTGCCAGGCTCACCCCTAGGGGCCCGAAGACTTAGCTCATAGTACTAAACCAGCTCCTGGGTCTTTACAGATCTTTTAGTATCTTAAAATGACATTTTCTAATGAGTCTACCTGTTGGTCACTTGAGTCTATTGAGGAATATAATTTTGTCTGAATATCACCTAGAAGTTGTTTTCTTTTTTAACATCTTTTTTTTTTATTGTGGAATATAACATTTATACAAAAAAGCAATGCATTTCAAATACATTGTAACAAGTAGTTATGGAACAGATTTCAGAATTTGGTGTGGGTCACAGTTCGCAGTTTTAGATTTTTCCTTCTAGCTGCTCCAAGACACTGGAGACTAAAAGAAATATCAATATAATGATTCAGCAGTCATACTCATTTGTTAAATCCTATCTTCTCTGTTATAACTCACCTTCTCCTTTGATCTTTCTCCCAATCTTTAGGGGTATTTGGGCTATGGCCATTCTAACTTTTTCATGTTGGAAGGGGCTGTTGATAATATGGAATAGGGGATGGAACTAGTTGATGTTCTGGAGAGGCTGGGCCCCGTGGTTTCCAGAACTTACCACCCAGAAGTTTTAACCTCAAAAGTTAGAGGGTAAAGTGTCTTGAAAAGAAGATAAGATGTAGTTTTATCGCTCTGTAGAACATTAACTGATTTTGTACCTAAATTAGCATCCTCCTTCAATGTTTCTGTACCTACTGACTATATAAATTCCAATTTCTCATACCTTCACAGAACCAGCTTTTTCAGTCTGTTGATTCCTTCATTATTGAGTTAAATAAAATTTTGATACGTGCTCACTAAGTTTTTAACAATTTGAGAATTGTGCTTTTGCAGTTTGACACTTTCTTCATCTGGCCTTTTATTTTGGTCCGCTATGATGTGACATTTTCATTCATCTTTTTTCACCCTTCTGGAACTCAGGGACGTGTAACCACTGGCTCAGCCTGGGGAGGATTAAGAGAAGAGCATAGACCCTTTTGAGGGTAGAGAGTGCTTTTGCCCCAAACCTTGAGGGTTTCTCTGCAGAGTAAAAGTTCATCTAAATTGTGTCTGGGGATAATTGTGCTATGGAAGGAATAACAGCTGCAGCTCTCCCCACACCACAGGCACACCAGGGTTCATTCTGTCCATGAAATTAGCACCTTGGCTAATTAACCTACCATCAGATGGGAAAGATATTTGTAAATTAGTAATATACAGTGCTGGTGTTGATGTGGAAAAACAGGCACTCTCATGCAAGATTGGTAGTTTATAAATGAGTACATACCTTTTTTGAAGACAATTTAACAATATGCATCAAATATTTAAGTATGCATACTGTTTGACCCAGAAATTTAATTTGACTGAAGTAGCATCCACCCAATAACCAGATGTATACTCAAAGATGCTGCAGTGGGCTGTCCAATGTCCACTCAGCAGTTGTTCAATCTTTATTCCTTCCTAAGATCCTGATTTTGTTCTGGAATACATTTTTCCTTCTGGTACCTTTACACGTTAATGCCCTTCAAGAATTATAATAGCTATTGGGTCTTGTAGGATAAAGATGGCCATTGTTTACTGCCTGCCCCAGACTTCCACTCTTTTCTCAAAACGTCTGCTCCCACCAGCCTTCATGAATGGGCAGTGGGCCACAAGACCCCCTTTTGGCCACAGCTGACTGAGAATCTGAACAGACACCTGGACCAGGCTGGACCCAGCAATACTATCTTTTGAGGAAATTTGGCACTGGGGTCCCCAGAGGATCTAGTGATTCTGTAAGAAGACTGTAATAGAGATGCTGGCCATTTCCCACCAGGAGCTTGGAGAGCTAGAAAAGTAATTCTGCTAGAAAATAGAAGAGAGAAATTGGAGGGGAGACAGAGGGAAAGTGAGAGAGAAAGAAGAAAGGAAGAAGCCCAGAAGCCCAGCTCCCATTCCCTCACTTCCCTCACTTCTTGACTGCTCTTCTGTGCCTTCTCCTAGTCTCTTATGAGGACCCTGATTCCTTATGTAAATCTCCTTTTACTTGAGCCACCTTCTTGCAGTCAAGTGATCCCTGACCAAGACATCCCACTGACTCACCATTTTTTCTTTCTTGTGGGTAAATGCATTTCTGAGCTGATCGCCCACCACCATCACCATTGGTCTCCTCGTTGTTCTCTATGCACCAGGATGTTCCTGCCTCTAGGCCCTGCACTGGCTTTTCACTCCAGGACACTTCCTCCAAGCGTCTGCAGGTCTCACTCTCTCACCTCCTTCAGGTGTTTATCGGAAATAGCTTCTCATTGAATATTATGAACAACTGTAGGCCAACAAATTAGATAATCTAGACGAAATGGAAAAATTCCTAAAAATACATCAAGTACCCAGATTGATTCAAGAAGAAATAGAAAATATCAATAAACCTATAACAAGTACAGAGATTGAAGCAATAATCAAAAAACTTCCAGCGAAGAAAAGTCCAGAACCAGATGACTTCATTGGTAAATTTTACTAGATATTTTAAGAATTACTACCAATCCTTCTCAAGCTCTTCGAAAGAATTCAAGAGGAAGGAGTATTCCCTAATTCATTCTTTGAGGCCAGCATTACTCTGATTCCTTAAGCCTGGTGAAGACTTTACAAGGAAAGAAAATTACAGACCAATTTTCCTTATGAATATAGATGCAAAAATCCTTAACAAAATATTAGTAAAAGAAATTCAAGAGTATATTAAGAAAATTATACACCATGATCAAGTGAGATTCACCCCAGGAATGCAAGAGTGTTCAACATACAAAAATCAATCAATATAATAGACTACATAAATAGAATAAAGGAAAAAGAAAAAAACATGATTATCTTAATAGATTCAGAAAAAGCATTCGAAAAAATCTAACACTCTTTCCTATTAAAACACTCAGAAAAGAGTGTTTTTATCACCTTGATAAAAAACTTAATCAACATGATAAAGCCCATTTATGAAAAACCCACAGCCAACATCAAACTCAATGGTGAAAGACTTAAAGCTTTCCGCCTGAGATTGGGAATGAGACAAGGATGCCCATTTTCACCTCTGCTATTCAATGTTGTACTAGAAGTTCATGACAGAGCAATCAGGCAAGAAAAATAAATAAAAGGTATCCTAATTGGAAAGGAAGAAGTAAAATTATCTTTATTTGCAGGTAATATGATCTTATATATAGAAAATCCAAAGGAATCCTCAAGAAAACTATTAGAGTGAATAAATTCAGCAAAGTTGCAGGGTACAAGATCAACACACATAAAACAATTGTGTTTCCATACAAGAGCAATGAACAAGTCAAAGAGAAAATTAAGAAAGCAATTCCATTTATAATAGCATCTAAAAGAATAAAATATCTAAGAATAAATTTAACTAAGGATACAAAAGACTTGTATACTAAAAACTACAAAGCACTGAAAGAAATTAAAGACCTAAATAAGTGGCAACATATCCTGTGTTCATAGATTGGAAGACTTATTGTTGTTAAGATGTCAGTATTACCCAAAGCAATATACAAATTCAGTGCAATTCCTATTAAAACTCCAGCAGCCTGTTTTGCAGATATGGAAAAACCAATCCTCAAACTTACATGGAATTTTGCAGGGCAACTGAGTAGTCAAAACAATCTTAAAAAAGAACAGGATTGGAGGACTCACACACTTCCCAGTTTCAAATTGTATTACAAAGCAACAGAAATCAAAATAGTGTAGTACCAGCATGAAGATGAAGAGATCAGTGGAACATCATTGAAAGCCCAGAAATTGACCCACATATCTATTGTAAATTGATTTTTTTAAAACATTTTTTATTGTAAAATATGACATTTATACAGAGAGTTCTAGTTTGTAAGCTGCTAGAATGTGATATACCAGAAATGAAATGGCTTTTTTAAAGGGGAGTTTATTAAGTTGCAAGTGTACATTTCTAAGGCTGTGAAATGTCCACATTAAGGCAAGGCTCTGAAAGTGTCCAAATTAGGGCATCCAGGGAAAGAAACCTTGGTTCAAGAAGGCCAATGATGTTCAGGGTTTCTCTCTCAGCTAGAAAACCACATGGCAAAGTCTGCTAGCTTTCTTTCCAGGCTTCCTCAATGGCTTCCCTGGGGCTCTGTCCCTTCTGTTGACTCTGTTGGTTCTGGTGACCCTGGCTGCTCTGTTGGCTCTGAGCTTTTTCCAAAATGGTTCTCTCTTAAAGGGCTTCAGTAAGCAACTCCAACTTGAATGGGTGGAGACACATCTCCATGGAAACCATCTAATCAAAAGTTACCACTCACAGTTGGGTGGGTCACATCTCCATGGAAACAGTCAAAAAGCTCCCACCCAGCAATATTGAATGAGGATTAAAGGGCATGGCTTTTTTGAAGTACACAACATATTCAAACCAGCAAACAGAGTGAAGAAAGAAAAAAAGCAATAATTTTCAAGCACACTTCAACAAGCAGTTACAGGACAGATCCCAGAGTTTGTCATGGGCTACCATTCCACCAACTCAGATTTTTCCTTCTAGTTGCTCCAAAACCCTGGAGGTTAGAAGGAATATTAATATAGTGAGTCAGGAGCCATACTCATTTGTTAAATCTCATTTTCTCTGTTATACGTCCTCCTCTCTTTTGTTCACATGGGCAGGAACCAGGAAATGAACCCGGGTCTCCGGCATGGCAGGCGAAATTTAATTTAAAAAATTAAAAAAATTTTTTTTCCCTTCCTTCTCTTTTAATCCTTCTCCCAATCTGTGGGGATCATTGGGCAATGCCTGTTCTGACTTTTTCATGTTAAGAAGAGGTGTCCACAATAAAAGATAAGGGATGAAATTAATTGATAACTTGGAGAAGCTGGTCCCTCTGAGTGTTGAGATTTACCTGACCTAGGAACCCTCTGGGAATTATAGGTTCCAGGAAGACAAACCTAGTGCATGAAACCTTTATAGAGTCTCAGTTCAAGCCCTAGTTGTCTTAAGAGCCAACAAGACTTCTTGACCAAAAGGGGGCAGAGAGAAATGAGACAAAATAATTTCAATGGCTAAGAGATTTCAGAGTTGGGAGGTTATCCTGGAGGATATTCTTATGCATTATATAGATATCCCTTTTTAGTCTATGGTGCATTGGAGTGGTTAGAGGGAAGTACCTGAAAGTGTTGAACTATGTTCTAATAGCCTTGATTCTTGAAGATGATTATATATATACATATATATATATAGCTTTTTTTTTTGTATGCTGTATGGTGAGGGTCACATTTCATTCTTTTTCCATGTGACTATCCTGTTATTGCAGCACCATTTGTTGATTTTTTTAGGGAGTGAGGGGGAAGTGCATGGGCCAGGAACCGAACCCAGGTCTCCTGCATGGCAGGTGACAATTTTACCACTGAACTATCCTTGCACCCCCTAACTATATAGCTTTTACAACATGACCATTTAATTGTGAAAACCTTGTGTCTGATGCTCTCCTTGTCCAGGGTATGCAAAGATGAGTGAAAAAAATATGGACAATAAATAAGTAAATAATAGGGGGGATAAGGGGTAAAAAAAATTGGGTAGATTGAACTACTGGTGGTCAATGAGACAGAGGGGTAATGGGTATGGGATGTATGAATTTTTCTTTTTTCTTTTAATTTCTTTTTCTGGAGTGATGCAAATGTTCTAAAAATTATCATGGTGATGAATACACAACTACTATGTGATGATATTGTGAGCCATTGATTGTATGCTATGGATGGACTGTATGTGTGTGAAGAGTTCTCAATAAAAATATATTTAAAAAAAAAAAAAGAATCAATAAGAGTGATATTGTTTGGGGTTTAGCAAACCATGGCTAACCAACTGAAGCTTGCCTAAGGGCAGTCTCCAGATAGCCCCTGGACTCTATTTGATCTCTCTTAGCTACTGATGCCTAATTTAATTGCACTTCTTTTCCCCCTTCTGGTCAGAAAAGTGTTGCTGATTCCATGGTGCCAAGGCCAGACTCATCCTGGGGAGTCATGCCCCATGTTGTCAGGGAGACTTTCACCCCTGGATGTCATATCCCACATGGGTGGGAAGATAATGATTTTCCTTATAGAGTTGAACTAAGAGAGAGAGAGGCCACATCTGAGCAACAAAAGAGGTTTCTTGGAAGCAACTCACAGGCCTCATAATAGGTAGTCTTAGCTTTTCCACTACAGAAATAAGTTTCATAAGAGCAAGCCTCAAAATCAAGGGATTGGCCTATTTTCTTGGGAGTCCCAAATGTTTGAAAAGTACCCAAGGCTTCCCAGATGGGAAAGTTTAACTGTTCCATATATAGAATATTTTTTTTCCTTCAGACCCTCAAGGGACTCTACCAATACTCTTTAATTATCAACCCACCATGGTCTGGGATGTATCCAGGTATTACATTAAGCTATACAAAATTACAAGGTCTCATTCCTATTCTGGATCCCAGGAGTTTGGGTTATTTAAATGAGCTATCCAGACAGGTTGATTTAGATTGTGTTACAGAAAATTTAGGTTCTAGACATAATAAACTTCTCTGCTTTTGGTCTCATACAATAAGTGAAGGTCTAGAGTACATACACTTCATCTTTTACCCTGCATTCTAATTTACCTTAGACCCAGCCAGATTGGCTTAGTTTTAAACTCTAATTGAGGCCTGATCTCTTTTTCAGTTACTTTAACTGTTATTGTAGATAGCTATGCTAACTTTCAGGGCTGCAGCCCTTCATTTCTCCATCTTATGTGTCACAGAATTACTCAAAATTCCAGGGAAATACCAGGTGATATACATAGAGCCCAGTGTCTCAGAATCTAGAAATACACTTACAACTTCAGACTTAGTGTGGCTGCTACAGGGCTCACAAATAGACTCCCATTTGCTTATAAGTATTTTCTGAGAGATACCTTAGCATTTTTGTTCTTTTGTTTCACGCTTATTTTGCACAACACATTGTCCCCAAGGTTTATTCAGTTCATTGTGTTCCTCTCAGCATCCTTCCTTTTTGTTGCCACACCATATTCCATCATATAAATGTATCACTATTCGCCATTGTGCTTCTCAGTCATTTTACCCTTTGGCTCCCTCCATCTGTTGGGTATCATGGATAATGTCCAAAATAAACAAACCATATCTTACAGTATCCTCATTTAGTTGTACCATCAGCAGCACTCTCAATTTCAGACAATTCTCATTAGTCCATAATGACAAAGAACCAGCAAACATGTAGCCAACTATCAAATTAAAACTACCCCTTATCACTTGTCCCTCCCCACCAATTAGTTGCCCCTGGTAGTGCTGTGGTACTTATTGATGTCTTCTTGTTAATTATTGACTATAGCATGCATTTTTAGTTTTCCCCCTATATCCTTGTACTATTAACTTTTTGTCCACTATTTAACTATTGAAATTGTTCATGTGAGAACTTATTTATATTTGTAGATTCAATCAGTGGGAAACATGGCACTATACATCCCTTTCAATCACACTCACCTTCAATATGGCAATGTTACTTATAACCCCACTTATTAGTTACCCTTATTTCTATCCATTCCCTTGTATTTAGATTTAACCTCATTTGGTAGCCTGTCCCCCATCTCTAGCTTCTGTGTATCTCTAGGTCTGCTACATTCTACAGTGTAACTTCTGAGATTACCTTTACTGGAGTCATAATAGTGAAATCATACAGTGTCTGTCCTTTTGTGCCTGACTTATTTCACTTAACATTATAACTTCAAGGTTCAATCACATGGTCTATGTTTCAAGACCTCATTTCATCTTACTGCTGCATAATATTCCACCGTATGTATATACCACACTTTGTTTATCCATTCAAATGTTGATGGGCACTTGGATTGTTTCCACCTTTTGGCAATTGTGAATAGTGCTGCTACGAACATCGATGTGCAAATGTCTGTTCATGTCACTACCTTCAACTCTTGTGGATATGCACTGAGTATTGGTATTGCCAGGTCATAGGGCAACTCAATATTTAGTTTTCTAAGGAATCGATAAACTGCCTTCCACAGTGGCTTTACCATTATACATTCCCACGAACAGTAAATAAGTGTCCCAATTTCTCCACATCCTTTCCAACATTTGTGGTCTTCTGTTTGTTTAATAGCAGTCAGTCCTATGGGGGTGAGGTGGTATCTCATTGTCGTCTTATAGCATTTCCCTTATAGCTAATGGAAATGAGCATCTCTTCCTGTGCTTTTTAGCCATCTGTGTTTGCTCTTCAGAAAAGTGTCTATTCATATACTCTGCCCACTTTATAGTTGGGTTGTTTGTTCTCTTGTGGCTGGGCTGTATAATTTCTTTATGTACACAGGATAGCAGGCCTTCATCCAATATGTGGTATGTGGTTTCCAGATATTTTTTCCCATGAGTTGGCTTCCTCTTCACCTTTTTGACAAAGGCCTGAGGTGCAGAAGCTCTTGGTCTTAAGGACTTCCCATATATCTCTTTTTTCTTTTGCTGTTTTTGCTTTAGGTGTAAAGTTTAAGAAGCTACCTTCTGTTACTAGATCTTGAAAATGTTTCCCTGAATTTTCTTCTAAAAGTCTTATGGTACTGGTGATTATATTTAGGTCTTTAATCCATTTTGAATTGATTTTTTTTTGTATGCTGTATGGAAGGGTCACATTTCATTATTTTTCCATGGGAGTATCCTATTATTGCAGCACCATTTGTTGAATTTTTGTTTGTTTGATTTTCTTTGTTTGTTTTTTGGGAAGAGCGTGGACTGGGAATTGGGACCGGGAATCGAACCCGGGTCTCCCGCATGGCAGGTAAGAAGTCTACCACTGAACTATCTTTGTACCTCCTCCAATTAATTTTTGTATAGGGTGTAAAATAAGGGTCCTCTTTCATTCTTTTGGCTATTGATATGCAATTATCGCATGCCCATTTATTGAAAAGACTGTGTTCCAATTCAGTGGATTTGGGGGCCTTGTCAAAGATCAATTGTCCATAAATTTGGTAGTCTATTTCTGTACTTTCAATATGATTACATTGGTCAATACTTCTATCTTTGTGCCAACATCATGCTGTTTTGACCACTGTGGCCTTATAGTAAGCTTTAAAGTTAGGAAATGATCGTCCTCCCACTTTGCTCTTCTTTTTAGGGGTATCTTCAATTGATTTTTGACAAGAACCTAAATATATGACTAAAACTATAAAACTCTTAGAAGATAACATAGGGACAAATCTTCATGGCCTGGAATTTAGCAATGGATCCTTAGATATGACACCAAAAGCAGGAGCAACAAACAACCAAAGATAGATTTTATTTAATCAAGATTTAAAACTTTTGTGGCATTAGGAAATTATTGAAAGAGTGAAAAGACAACCTACAGAATGGGAGAAAACAGTTTCAAACTATATTTAGGATAAGGGTTTAATACAAAATATATTAATTATATATATATATTTATTTACAGTGCAACAACAGAAAGACAAATAATCCAATTTTTAAAATGGGCAAAGGAAAAAATTTAAAAAATAAATAAATAAAAATGGGCAAAGGACTTGAATCAACATTTCTCCCAAGAAGATATACAAATAGCCAAGAAAGGCATGAAAAAATGCTCAACGTCATTAGCCTATTTCTATTTCTTAACAGAAATGCAAATTAAACCTACAATACACACCTCAAAGATGGCTGTTATTTAAAAAAAACAGAAAATAACAAGTGTTAGAGAATGTATTAGTCAGCGTTCTCTAGAGAAACAGAACCAACAGGAGATATCTGTAAATACGAGATTTATAAAGCTATCTCATGCAACCAGAGGAATGGAAGAGTTTAAAATCTGTAGGGCAAGCTGTGAAGCTGACAGCTCTGACGAAGGGTTTAGATGAACTCTATTAGAAAGGCTGACTGGCTGAAGAAGCAGTGAAAAAGTCTCTCTTATTCCTTAAAAGTCTTCAACAGATTGAATTATCTCATTGCCGGGAGAACACCTTAGCTGATCGAAGATGTAATCAGCCACAGATACAATCAACTGATGACTTAATACACAAGCCTTTTAGTTTAACAATCAGGCATGAAATATCCTTGCAGCAATGGTCATGCCAGCTCTTGCCTGACCAGATAACTGGTCATCATCACTTGACCAAGTTGACACCAGACTAACCATCGCAGTCCACCCCTTGACAACATGGCAGCTATGCACATCACCTTGAAATGCCCTTAATTTCCAAATAGAACACAATAGCAGGCATATATTTTGCCTAACAATACTCAACTGTCCTGCATACAGCTGGAAATGCACTACGTCTTTCCAGAATAGGGTGCAAGTCCTTAGGTAACATTCACTCTTAAACTTCATATCCTATTATTTAAATACTACAATATGAATAATACAACTTATGTCATATGATCAGAGGAAAACAAGATATTTGCTTATGTACAGATGCAAGCATACTCATAACAAAACAGGGAGGAAATATTCATACAATCACAGTCCCTGTTTCTATATTTATCACTACCTTCTTCTACTACCCATTCCATGTTCCCTTTACCCTCAGAAAGCACTTCAGCTGGCCATGGTTCTTTGCCAGGTGGGCTGACTCAAACCTCATTCTTGAATTTCCTAGGCTATTGGTAGCCCTGCCTGGATAGAGTTGTTGAAGTTTTCTATCAACTTTAATCACAGGGCATGGTAGTACCAAGAAACACCCTATGGAATTGCCCATATTCCAGGAAAACTGTTCTTTACCATGTATAGTTGCAGTCCAATTTTTCCCCCTCAATAGTCAGGATCGAGCACCCCAGACAGAACAGTACTTTGGTGCCTATTGATTTAGTGACATGAGAAGCCCAAAGTGGCAGTGGGCAGTCTTAATTTCCTGTTCAATGGAATCATTGTTGTGTCTCCTGGTAGGAGCACTCCTCCTTTTGGAACTAAGACCTATAGACCAGCAGAGCTTAAGGCTTCAGAGACAGGAAGCAAAAATTTTCCTAGTGAATCACTAGGGGTGATAGTGATCCCTTGATTCCTGGGTCCATGAATCCTGGCTATGGAAGAAAGAGCACCATACAGTGGACACTGGTTCAGAACATACTCAACCTCCTGGAGAACACTGCCCCAGCCCTGCAAGATATTGCCACCTAGTTGGCACCATAACTGGGTCTTCAAAAGGCCATTCCACTGTTCTATCAACCCAGCTGCCTCTGGATGATGGGAAACATGGTAAGACCAGAGAATTCCATGAGCATGTGCCCATTCTGCACTTCATTTGCTGTGAAGTGAGTTCCTTGATCAGAAGCAATGCTGAATGGAATACCATGATGGTGGATGAGGCATTACATAAGTCTACAGATGGTAACTTTTGTGGAAGCATTGCATGCAGGGAAGCAATATGTATCTACTGAAGTTTAAAACAAATTGCTGCACCTTCCATGATGGAAGTAGTCCAATGTAATCAACCTGCCACCAGGTAGCAGGCCGATCACCTTGGGTAATAGTGCCGTATCAAGGACTGAGTGTGGGTCTCTGCTGCTGGCAGACTGGACACTCAACAGTGGTCATAGCCAGGTCAGCCTTGGTGAGTGGAAGTCCATGTTGCTGAGCCCATGCATAACCTCTATCTCTACCACCATGCCCACTTTGTTCATGAGCCCAATGGGCAATGGTAGGAGTGGCTGTGGAAAGAGCATGACTTGTATCCACAGAACGGATCATCTAATACACTTGATTATTAAAACCTTTCTCTGCTGAAGTCACTCTCTGGTGAGCATTCACATGAGACACAAATATCTTCATGTTCTTTGCTCACTCAGAAAGATCTATCTACATACTTCTTCCACAGACCTCTTTGTCATCAATTATCCAATCATGCTATTTCCAAGGCCCTTACCATCCAGTCAAATCATTAGCAATGGCCCATGAGTCAGTACACAAATGCACCTCTGGCCAGTTTTCCTTCCAAGCAAAATGAACAACCAGGTACACTGCTTGATGTTCCACCCACTGGGAGGATTTCCCTTCACCACTGTCCTTTAGGGACATCCCAGAATGGGGTTGTAGTCCTGCAGCTGTCCACTTTCAGATGACCCATGCATATCATGCAGAACCATCTATAAACCAGGCCTGAGTTTTCTCTTCCTCAGTCAACTCACTGTAAGGAACTCCATAAGAGACCATAGTTCTGGTCTGGGAAAGAGAAAGTAATGTGGCAGAAGTGGGGGTTGTGGGCATTTGGGCCACTTCCTCATGTAACTTACTTGTGCCTTCAGGACCTGCTCTGGCCCTAGCTCTAGTATACCACTTCCATTTTATGATGGTGTGTGCTGTGCATGCCCAACTTTATGGCTTGGTGGGTCAGACAACATCCAGCTTATGAGAGGCAACTCACATCTTATGGTAACTTGGTGGCCCAGGGTTAAGCATTCAATCTCTACTAAGGCCCAGTAGCAGGCTAAAAGCTGCTTCTCAAAAGAAGAGTAGTTATCTGCAGTGGACGGTAAGGCTTTGCTCCAAAATCCTAAGGGTCTACATTGTGATTCTCCTTTAGGGGCCTGTCAAAGACTCCAGACAGCATCCCTATTTGCCACCATTGGATCTGCTGGATCACATAGCCCAAGTGGCAGAGCAGTTTGCACAGCAGTCTGGACATATCACAGAGCTTCCTCTTGTTTCAGTCCCCACTCAAAACTAGCAACTTTTCAGTCACTTGGTAAATGGACTGGAATAGCACACCCAAATGAGGAATATGTTGTCTCCGAAATCCAAAGAAGCCAACTAAGCATTGTGCCTCTTTTTTGGTTGTAGGAGGGGCCAGATGCAACAGCTCATCCTTCACCTTAGAAGGGATATCTTGACATGCCCCACACCACTGGACACCTAGAAATTTCATGAGGTTGAATGCCCTGTATTTTTGTTGGATTTATCTCCCATCCCCTGACCTGCAAATGCCTTACAAATAAGTCTAGAGTAGTTGCTACTTTTTGCTTACTAGGTCAAATCAACATGATATCATCAATATAATGGACCAGTATGATGTCTTATGGGAGGGAGAAATGATCAAGGTCTCTGTGGACAAGATTGTGACATTGGGCTGGAAAGCTGATATGCCCCTGAGGTAGGACAGTGAAAGTATATTGCTGACCTTGCCTGCTGAAGGTAAACTTGTTTCTGGTGGTCCTTACTGACAGTTATTGAGAAAAAAGCATTTGCCAGATCAATAGCTGCATACCAGGTACCAGGTGATGTGCTGATTTGCTCAAGCAATGATACCACATCTGGAACAGCAGCTGCAATTGGAGTTACCACCTGGTTAAGTTTACGATAATCCACTGTCATCCTCCAAGACCTATCTGTTTTCTGGATAGGCCAAATAGGAGAGTTGAATGGGGTTGTGGTGGGAATCACTACCCCTGCATCCTTCAAGTCCTTTAGAGTAGTACTAATCTCTGCAATCCCTTCAGGAAGACAGTATTGCCTCTGACTCACTATTTCCTAGGTAAGAGCTAGTTCTACTGGCTTCCATTTGGCCTTTCCTACCATAATAGCCCTCACTCCATGAGTCAGAGAACCAATGTGGGGATTCTGCCAGTTGCCGAGTATGTCAGTTCCAATTATGCATTCTGAAATGGGGGAAATGATCACAGAACAGGTCCAGGGACCCACTGTGAGATGGACCTCAGCTAAAACTCCATCATTCACCTGACCTCCATAAGGTGTCTGACTCATGGACTAGAGTGACATTTTGGGTCTCCTGGAATTAGTGTAGCTTCTGAGCCAGTGTCTAATAATTCCTGAAATATCTGATCATTTCCTTTTCTCCAGTGCACAATCCTGCTGGTAAAAGTCCATAGGGCTCCTAGGGGGAAGACAGTGTAAATTTGGGGCAGTGTAAAATGGTCCTTCCCCAAGAGTACCTGGCCCTCCCCTCATTCAAAAGGCTCTGGATTTGTAAACCCTGTGTGGTAGTTAGGTTCAGTTGTCAACTTGGCCAGGTGAAGGCACCTAGTTCTGTTGCTATGGACATGAGCCAATGGTACGTGAACGTCATCTGTTGCTGATTTTCATCTATAGTCAGCTAGGAGGTGTGCCTGCTGCAGTGAATGACGTTTGACTTAATTGGCTGGTGCTTAAATGAGAGAGCGCAACATAGCACAGCCCAAGCTGCTCGGCATTCCTCATCTCAGCACTCGCAGCTCAGCCCAGGCCTTTGGAGATGCAGAAAGAAGTCACCCTGGGAAAAGTTGTTGGAACCCAGGGGCCTGGAGAGAAGGCCAGCAGAGACCATCCTGTGCCTTCCCATGTAAGAAAGAACCTCAGTGGAAAGTTAGCTGCCTTTCCTTTGAAGAACTAACAAAATAAATCCCCTTTTATTAAAAGCCAATCTGTTCCTGGTGTGTTGCATTCCGGCAGCTAGCAAACTACAACACCCTGTCTCAAGTTTGGGAATTGATTAAGGGGCTGTGACTCTCTGTTTTTGTAATTCAAGTCAGCCTTCTGTTCACTTGACCTAAAATTCTTCTGCTTAATCGACTCAAACAAGAAGTTAATAGACTGCACATCTATTTTACTTCTAGGTACCCCATGATCTACTAGCCAACACCACAAGTCTCCATGAGTCAGATTATTTTGACTGCTGCTTTAAGTCTGCTGTCCATTATGGTGGCCGGCCCACCTTGTCTATGGTGATTAACTGTCACCATATGGCTTCTGCCAAATCAGAATCCAATCATCCCACTCTGTTTAAGGATTCCAGCTCAATGACAGCATTCCCACAGTAATATCTGACCTACAGAGAAGGGCAATTACAGATCTCTTCAGGGATGATGGAGCTAGTCTCACGAATTTATTTCTTAAGGTTCTGGTGAAAGATTGTCCTCTGGACGTCCCTGGGGTGTGTAAGCAAGTCTTCCATGATAAATTCTCTCTAACATTCCAATATCTCTAAGCCTCTGGAACCCCTCATCTACATTTATAATGTAGCCAACCATCCAAACAAACTATTAATGCCCTTTCTGATCCCTGAGCGATAACACTGAATGCAGAATCTCTGCTTAGTGGGCCCAGCTCAATAAATTCAGCTTGATCCAACTTTATATTCCTTCCACCATTATCCCACAAGTTTAATATCCATTCCCATACATAGTCCCCTGATTTCTGTCTATATAGATTATAAGCTCATGTAGTGTGATGAATATACAACTATGTAATGATATTGTGAGTTATTGTTTATATACCAAGAATGGAATGATCATATGGTAAGAATGTTTGTGTTTGTATGTTGTTATGTTTAAAAAAAAAGAAAAACTCATGCAGTTATTTTAGAGTATAGCGTATTTCCTCATGGGTCACATTTTGTACCTCACCTTTCAGGGCCTTTTGGGACTTAGTTTTAGGTCTTGTAGAAAAGAGGGGTGGTTGGGGTGGGTCATGAAAAGAAATAGAGTGTCTTTTAAGCCAATTACTTCAGGGCATTCCATTGCAGCTTCACCTGGTAAAACAGGATTAGTTGCTCCAAACAGAGGCAAGAGGGGCTGTTTCCCCAGGGGAGGTGGTTACAGGGTTAGCAGGCAATGAATCTTGTTACATGGAGGTTGGATGGTAGATTCCTCTGGGTAGACTTGAGGCTGGGAAGCTATTTCCTCAAGGCAGGCTTGAGGTCAGGAAGCTCTTTGCTCAGGGCAGTCCATGATAGGTCTATCTAGCAAAGGCTCAGCAGTTTCCAGGGATTCCATCTCCCCATCACCATCATTATCAAGCCATATATCCCTATCCCATGTTTCAGGATCCCATTCTTTTCTAATCAGAGCCCTTACTTTAACAACAGACCCACTATAAGGTTGAGATTTTAGTTTATGTTGTAAATCTGCTACTCACACAATGAGGCTCTGTGTCTGGTTTTCAGAGATCTCAAATCTGCAAACAGAAGAAATAGTATTTTCATTCAGGGCAAATATGGGAACTTTTAAATCATTCATATGGTGCTTAAGTTGCAAATTTGGAGTCTTCAGCTCATTCCTTTCCCTCATCACTGTTTCTAATATATCTAACAACAACCAGACAACATCATTATACTTCTTAATTCCACAAAGCTCCAAAAAGGTGTCAAAAACACTCTCACCTAGAGCCTTGCCTCATATAAGTGTACAATTAGCAGAATCTAATGGTGATATTTTGCATAACTCTCTTGCCAGCTCACCCCATGGACTGTCAGTGCCATTTTGATTATTGGAAACAGAGTCATTAGTGCTTCTGAGTCTAATCAGAGTAGAAAACCAATTGTAAAAACCCATTTTTAAGATATTGATTTACAAGAATCACTCCTGGTACCAAGCTGTATTACTCAGGTTTCCCTCGAGAACAGAATCAGCAGGAGATATCTGTAAACATGAGATTTATAAAGGTGGCTCATGCAACCTTGGGACTGGAAAAGTCCAAAATCCATAGGGCAGGCTGTGAAGCTGGCAGCCCCAATGAAGAGTTTGGATGAACTCCACAGGAGAGTCTTGCTGACTGAAGAAGCAGTGAAGAAGTCTCTCCTCTTCCTTAAAAATCTTCAACAGATCGGATTATTTCATTGGTGAGAGATACATCTTAGTTGATCACAGATGTAATCAAACACAGATGCAATCAACTGACTGAGGATCTACTACACCAGCCTTATGGTTTATCAACCAGCCATGAAATATCCTTGCAGCAGCAGTCAGGCCAATGCTTGCCTGACCAGACAACTGGGCATCATCACTTGGCCAAGTTGACGCCAGAACCCAACCATCACAGAGAGAATGTGGAGAAATTAGAACATTTGTGCATTGTTGTTGGGCCAATTAAATGGTACAGCCATTGTGGGAGCAATGTGGTGGTTACTTAAAAAGTTAAATATTGAATTACCATTTGACCCAGCAATCTCATGTCTAGGTATTTATGCATAGAGAGTGAAAACAGGGTCAGAAGCAGGTACTTGGACAGCGGTGTTTATAGCAGCATTGTTCACACTAATCAAAAGTGGGAAACAATCCAAATATCCATCAACGAGTGAATGGATTAACAAAATGCAGAACAAACTCACAATGGAATATCATTTGCCCATAAGAAAAAATGAAGTTATGAGACACACTGCAACATGGAAGAATCTTGAAAATATTATGCTCAGTGAAATAAGTAAGATGCATAAGGACAAAAATTGCATGATACCACATCTAAGAGATGACCAGAAGTAGCAAATTCTCAGAGATAGAAAGCATATTAGAGATTACTGGGAGTAGAGCTAGGGTGGGTAGGGGGAAGGCAGGAGTGTTTGGAAAAACAAAATAATTTTAAAAGGAAAAAGGAGGAGGAGGGTAATGAGAAGGCAAAGAAGAAAAAGGAGGAGGAGGGGGAGGAGGGGGAGGAGGAGGAGGAGGAGGAGGAGGAAGAGAAAGAGTTGCTCCCAATTTTCTCACTTGAGCAACTGGGCTTTGGTGTTGTGACACCAATAAGGGACCATGGGGAACAGAACAGGTTTGAAGAAGAGAAGCTACTGAATTCATTTGTATGCAGGATGTGTTTTGGGGGCTATAAGATACATGAAATTCTGCAATAGGCAGTTGGACAACTGCGTGTGGATAGTGGGGCACAGAAAGAAAAAAAAAAGGCCATTCTCCCCTTACCAAAAAAGGAAGAAAGAAAGGGAAAGAAAAGAAACACCCTCTCATTGATCCCTCCCTGGCCACTCCTATCTAGAATTGCAAGCCCATCCCCGCACACACACCCTCACACACTTCCTACCCCTCCCTGCTTCATTTTTCTCCTTAGCATTTATCATCACCTAACGTTCTATAGATCCTAATTTATCTTGTTATTGTCCCCTCCATCCCTCTACATTCCAGTAGCATGGAAGCTCCTAGGGCAGGAGACTTGACTCTCTCTCTCTGTATATACTGAATGAATGAAAGTCTTCCTAACTCTGGGTCCATGGCATGGTTGGAAGATGGCTGGAGTCCTCTTTCCTGAGGTGGACTTTCCTGGACTCACTCCATCCATCTCTTTGCCAAACTAGGATGTTTGATCCTAGTTGGTCACCCCTCTGACCTGGGGTTAGTCACCCCTCTGACCTGTCCTGGATAGCACTGTCATCTCAGCATGTCCATGGTTCAGTGGGCTTCAAAACCACCGCCATCATTCTGATAGAGAGAGCTCAAAATAAATCATTGTTAACCAGCTATAATAAGATAACCGACAAGGCAAGCAGAGAACACCAACGTATTACAGATGTCACCACTGCGGGAAGCAGCGTCCTCCCTTCTGGCTCCGGGAACACAGGAGAGAGGCTTCAATGACTAAAATTTAGAACTTGGAGGAGGAGCTCCGTGGAGCTGAAACTGAGTCTCTGAGGAGGCGGTGCTACCGGAAGCATGCGGGGGGTCTCTGCGGGCCGGGAGCGATGGGTACGGTTCTGCTGCCACTGGAAGGAGCTGCTGCTCTGGATGAAGGCGCGTTGCTGGGGCGATGCTGCCAGGAAGAGGAAGAAGACGTCCCGTACGCCCACTCCAGCCTTGCAGGTGCCCTCTATTACCCACTGTGGGCAGAGCATAATCTGGGAGCAGCTGGCAAAGGAGAAAGATGTTTGGATAGTCTCAGCTGGCATCACAAAGCTGAGAGGTAACAGCCTAATAACTGGCACGCACGGCTTTGCCTGCTTTCTTGTCAGTTTCCTAGAAAATGAGCCAGAGCTGTAGTAATCTGCTTATACTTTTAGTTATTTGCGGTCATTTTTCCTTTCCAGGCTTCAGACTTTTAGGCTCAGCAGCACAACATTTGGTTATCTTCTTTGAGTAAGACAACTTTCCTGTCCGTATTATAGAAGCTGGGTTTTTATCCTACATCAGCTCCTTGTTATATTTCATAGCCTTCCTAGGAAGGTCCTAAGTTCTTTGAGAGGACACAAAATGTGCTACCCCTAACAGTATCTGGTACGGGGCCGGGACCACAGTCAGGTTGAATACTTACTGATTAAATGAATAATGTGGTTTTTTAAGGGCACCCTGATAATGCCTGCTGACCATCAGCTCTGCTCTCCTGTTCACACTCAGCTCTGCCTCCTTTCCATTTGCGGCAAATCAAGGATGTCATCTACTTGATCTCTAGGCTGGGGAAACATGTCTGGCTGTCACTAAGCTTGTCACTGAGGAGGGCTTCTTCCCCCAGACCCAGGCCTGGAAGGGGAATTCTAGCAAGCTGTGTCGGCTGGCAATAATGGCTGCATTGCCTGAATAGCAAGAAAAATGCCCTGGGAGGAATTTCATGAAGTGGGATGGTATTCTTGGAATCAATCCAAAGCAGTGGAGCTGATTTCCTCCATGCTCAGAGCACCAGACTCGCTCCTTTCCTGAGTGAAATCGAGCACACCTCTTCCTGGGGGAGTTCTGTGGTTAGGAGAGGGTACGGGAAACATCGCTTACAATAATAATTTTGACCACATATATCAGGCTTCCTTACAAACTGCTCACTGGAAACAACCCAAATGTCCATCAACTGATGAATGTGTAATCAAAATATAGTCTATCCATATGTGTTACTGTTTTTCCAAGGAAGCAGGAAACATATACATATACAATAGGATATATGTATGTACTTTATGATAAGGAATTGACTCACACAATTACGGGGATTGGCAAGTCTGAATTCCGTATGGCTGGTCAGAGATGGAAATGCTAGGAGGGGTGATGTTGAAATCTATAGCATGAGCCTGTAGGGGAGGCCAGGGAGGAGTGGGGTTTGCAGTCTGGAGGCAGAATTCCTTCTGATTCTTGAAACCCCTGTTTTCCCTTTTAGGGCCGCCAACTGACTAAATGACCCAGCCCACCACACTGCTGAGGGAAATCTCCTTTACTTCAAGTCAACTGCTTGTAAATACTGATCTCATCTACAAAACACCTCCAGAATAACATTTGGAGTGTTTGACCAAACAACTAGACATCATAACCTAAGCCAAGGTGGCAGAAAACTGACCATCACACCAAACAATGGAATACTATTCAACAATACAAAGGAATAAAGTACTGATACATGCTACAACATAGATAAACTTTGAAAATATTATGCTAAATGAGGCAGACACAAAAGGTCATATTTAATATGATTCCATTTGTATGAAATGTCTGGAATAGGCAAATCCAGAGGCAGAAATCTGAGCGGTTGCCAGGGCTGGGAGAAGGAGGAATGGGGAGCGCTTGCTAATTGGCATGGGTTTCTTTATGGGGTAATGAAAATATTCTGGAATTAGATCATGGTGATGGTTGAGCAATGTTATGAATCTACTAAATCCTGCTGCATTGTATACTTTTATGGTATATGGATTAGATCTCAATTTTAAAAACGATACTAAAAAAAATCCTATTCATTATCTATCACTATGGGATCCCTGATGGAGTTTTCTGAATGGCTAAATGCCACCATGGCTTTCGACATTCAGCATTTCATATAACATGGTAATGACAACAGAGTTAAGAAGTCAACAGCAAAAGCAAGTTTTATAGGGTTCTTCTTACTGAAGTTTTATTATTATTATTATTTTATTAAAGAAGTTATAGGTTTGCAGAAAAATCATGCAGAAAATAGAGTTCCCATTTTATTAGCATCATGCATTAGTGTGATACAATTGTTACAATTGATGAAAGAATATTATAATTGTACTATTAATCATATATTAGCTATAGTCCATGGTTTACATTAAGGTTCACTCTTCATGTTGTACAGTCTTGTACTTGTTTATTTTTATTTTTATTCTAGTAACATACATATAATCTAAAATTCCGCCCTTTAACCACATTCAAGTACATAATTCAGTGCTGTTAGGAACATTCATAATGTTGTGCTACCATCACTATCATCACTACCAAAATCCTTCCATCACCTGAAATAGAAACTCTGTCAGTTTAAGCCTTAACTTATTCCTACCCCATCCCCTGGTAACCTATATTATAGTTTCTGACTCTACAAATTTGCTTATCTAATTACTTCATAACAATGAGATTATAAAATATCTGTCCTTTTGTGTCTGGCTTATTTCACTCAACTTAATGTCTCAACTTAAAGTTTATCCATATGATGAAGCTAACAGCGTGGGCCGTGTCCTCTAGCTATTGTGATATTTTTTCCCCATAGAGGTACCTGTCTATTCAGACCATAAGTTATTGAAAGGGAAGAACCATACTTTCCCCAGTTCTTGTGTTTCCCATATATGTGTTCCATATGTAAAATGTGTACAAACATTCTTCCAAATTATAGGAGAAAAACAACATAGTCCCACTATATCCAATACTGAGATTGATCTACTTAATTATTTTTAAATAGATGGAAGTATGTGGTGTCTCCATCTCTTTCAAAAGAAAAAGGCACAAATTCATTTTTAATGGTAAAGGTCCCCTGAACAGCCAGAGCCATCTTGAAGAAGAAAAACAAAATTGGAAGCTCACACTTCCCAATTTCAAAGTCTGTACAAATCTACAGTAACCAAGACAGTGTGGTACTGGTGTGAGGATAGACACAGAGACCAATGGAGTAGAATTGAGAGTTCAAAAATAAACCCCCACATCCATGGCCAGTTGATTTTCAACAGGGTGCCAAGTTTACTCAGTGAGAGAAGAATGGTCTCTTCAACAAATGGTACTGGGAAAACTGGACATCCATAAGTAACAGAATGAAATTGGATGCTGCTTTAGTTTGCTAAAGCTGCCAGAATGCAATATATGAGAAATTAGTTGGCTTTTATAAAGGATCAGATTTATTAAGTTACAAGTTTACAGTTCTAAGGCCTTTAAAATATCTAAACTAAGGCATCCAGAGAAAGATACCTTGATTCCAAATAAGGGGCAGATGACATCTGGCTTTCTCTGTCATGTGGGAAGGCACATGGCCGACATCTGCTGGTCCTTGTTCCCGGTTCTGTTGCTTCCAGCATCTGATGCCACTGGCTTCCTCTCTAAGCATCTGTGTGCCTTCACTTAGCTTTTGTGGGGCAAAATTCTGGGTTCTGGCTTGCTTAGCATCTCCTTGGAAGGCCGATGGCAACATCTGTTAGGCTCTGCACCATATGTTCATGTTTAGGCATCCATGCTCTGTCAGCACTCAAAGCATCTCCAGTTGTCTCTGTTTATGTCAGTTCTGAAGCAACTGTGTTTTCTCCAAAATGTATCCCCTTTTAAAGGATTCCAGTAAACTAATAAAGACCTATCTTGTATGCCTGGAGTCACATCTCCGTCTAATCAAAAGGTCACGCCCACTGTCATGGTCAGGTTCATGTGTCAACTTGGCCAGGTGGTGGTGCCCGTTTGTCTGGTTGGGCAAGTGCTGGCCTGTCTGTTGCTATGAGGACATTTCATGGACTTAAATCCTGATTGCATTGGCTGCATCCGCAGCTGATTGCATTTGTAATCAGCCAAGGGGCATGTCTTCTGCAATGAGTGATGCTTAATCTAATCACTGGAAGGTTTTTTAAGGAGGATTCAGAAGAGACAGTTTTTCTTCCTGCTTCAGCTGGCGAGCCTCTCCTGTGGAGTTCTTCCAGACCCAGCATCAGAGTTGTCAGCTTCACAGCCTCCCCTGTGGATTCTGGACTCTTCCATCCCTACAGTTGTCCAGCCAGCCTCTCTTGAGAGGACTTGTTGAGGAACTTCATCAGAGTTACCAGCTTACAGCCTGCCCTACAGAGCTTGGACTCTATGTTCCCATGGTTATGTGAGATACTTTTATAAATGTTATATCTATGGATATTTCCTGCTGATTCTGTTTCTCTAGAGAACCCTAGCTAATATACCCACAATCGAGTGGTTCAATCTCTGTGGAAACAATCTAATCAAAGTTTCCACCCTAAACAATAGGTCTGGCTCCATAAGATTGGCCCAGAAATGAAAGAAAAATGGCTTTTCTGGGGGTACACAGCAGTTTCAAACTTACACAGACCGCTACCTCACACCTTGTACAAAAATTGACTCAAAATGGCACAGCAACCTAAATATAAGTGCAAAAACTATACAACTTTTAGAAAATCATGGAGGATAATCTTTAGGCAATGGATTCTTAGAAACGACACCAAAATATGACCATGTTGTTTTCTTCCCAGTAGAAATTTCCCTTACAAATGGTTGTTGATTTCCTAAGCTAAAATTCATCTTGTCAAATGAAATCAGCAAAAATAAAGTTGCAGAAATTTATTTATTTTTAAAAAAGAATGAGCAGGGCAGTGCAATGATGGTTCAGTGGCAGAATTCTCACCTCCCATGCCTGAGACCCAGGTTCGATTCCCAGAGCCTGCCCATACCAAAAAAAAAAAAAAAAAAAAAGGAGCAACAACAAAAAATAGATAAATTGGACTTCATCAAAACTTAAAACTTTTGTGCATCAAAGGACATTATCAAGAAAGTGAAAGGACAACTTATCACATGGGAGAAAATATCTGGAAATCACATATCTGAGAAGGGTTTAATAGTCAAAATATAAAAATAACACCTATAGCTCAACAACAAAAAGATAACCCAATTTTAAAAGTGGCAAAAGATTTTAATAGACATTCTCCAAAGAAGATGTATGAACAGACAATAAATACAAGAAAAGATGCTCAACATCATTAGCCACTAGGAAAATCCAAATCAAAATCACAATCAGATGCTTCATACCCACCAGGATGGTTAGAATTAAAAAAAAAAAAAAAGGAAAATTGCAAGTGTTTGCAAATAGATGGAGAAATTGGAACGCCTATGCACTGATGGTGGAAATATAAATGGTGCAATGATGATAGATGTTGATGTGAAAAAGTTTGGCAATTCCTCAAAAAATTAAACATACAGGGCAGGCCACAGTGGCTCAGCAGGCAGAGTTCTCGTCTGCCATGCCAGAGAACCAGGTTCGATTCTTGGTACCTGCCCAAGCCAAAAAAAAAAATTAAACATACAATGACTGTATTAACTGGCAATTCCACTTCTAGATGTGTACCCAGAAGAACTGAATGCAGGGGCTCAGATATTTGTACACCAATTTTCATAGCAGCATTAGTCACAATAGCCCAAAGGTTGACACAACCCAGATGTCCATTAACAGATGAATAGATAAACAAATGTGGTATATACATACAATGGGATACTATGCAGCGACAAAAATATAATATGGAAGAACCTTGAAAATATTATAGGAGGTAAAATAAACCAGACACAAAAGGACAAATATTGTATGATTCTACTTATTTAAAATATCTATAATAGGCAAATTCATACAGTCAAAGAGTTGATTAAAGGTTACCAGGGGCTCAGGGAATTAAAGAATGAGCAGCTATGCTCAATGGGTACAGAGTGCGTTTGGGGGTAATGAAAAATTTTGGCAAGAGTGGTAACAATTGCACAACACTATGAATGCAGCTAATGCCACCAAGTTGTACACTCAAAAATGGTTAAAATGACAAATGCATTTTATTCATTTTATTGCAGTTTTGCATGGCAGGCAAGAATTCAACCACTGAGTTGCCATTGCCCCACCCCATCACAGTTTTTTAAAAGTGGTTATATACCACACATTAAATTATCAATTTAGCTCTGCCATGCATGTGATTTTGATGTTCAGGCAAAACCCAGGAAACTAGGAACTTTGTTCAATTTGTTTGGCCATTCCTTTCTCCCCATGATATCCTTTTATCAACAACAACTAAAAAAAGGAGAAGAAAAGAAAAAAACAAGATGACTATGCTTGGTGACCCACTTACTTTTGTCTCTATCTATAAATTTTAATTTTCTTAAAAATATCACAGGTATAAATAAATAATAGGGGCGATATGGGTAAAATAAATTGGGTAGGTGGAAATACTATGAGAGGGAGGGGTAAGGGGTATGGTATGGCTGAATTTTTCTTTTTTCTTTTTATTTCTTTTTCTGGAGTGATGCAAATGTTCTAAAAAATGATCATGGTGATGAATATACAACTATGTGATGATATTGTGAGCCACTGATTATACACCATGTATGGACTGTATGTGTGTGAAGATTTGTTGATAAAATTATTTTTTAAAAAAATGTTGTAGGTAACCACAGATTTTTCATTAATTGACTGAATACTTTATAATTTTAGTATTAAATCTTAAGTCATTTGAGGATCTTGAAATTCATGTTTATATTGAGATTTCAAAACAACACAATCATTGCTGATATTAAATGCTTGTCAGAGATGACAATAAAAATTTCATATGGACAGTGAAAATAATGAAGTCCAAAATGACCTGCAGCATTGTCTGAAATTCACAAGAACCAATCAATTTAACTTTTTTTAACACATCAGTTATTATAATTCACTTGAGTTGAACATACATATATAAATTCTTTTAACTTTAAATATTTTGTAGAAATAATGATAAATTAACTAAACCATAAAACCAGTATCCAAAAAATGAGAAAATTCAAATTGATTAAGCTTTCCAGAAAAAAACCCCAAGTGTTACACAAAATTAGATGTACATTTACATTACATTCCACATTGTGATAAAAGTCAAGATGAAGAAACATATCTGTTTTTAAATAAAGCTATCAAATCAGTTTTATTTCTTCAAGAATTCACCTAGATTATTAATGAACATGGACTCACATCTCATTCTGCATTAGTTTATCAAATATTAAAAATACTAAGAAGTTTTCATTAATAAATGTTTATAACAGCTAATTGTTAGCTTAATACCTATTTGCGTTTCTTTTCCTTCTTGAGTGGTAGATCCCTATGATGAGTATAAATGATAGATACCTATGATCAGTTATAAAAGGGTCTCCCAAAAAAGCCAATCACCCATATATCAGGCTATAAATACAGACAGTGATAAAGGGCATCATACTTTCCTTCTGTGGGGAGGGGCAAAGGTTTTTCTCATTTAAAGATGCACAGACAAGAGCCCAATGCTTCAGTGCTACAAAGCAAATGCAGACACAGACAACGTGCCTACAGGCAAAAGGCTGTAGCCACTCCTTTCTTTCCATCTTCTACGGGAATTTTTCATCGTTCCACCCCATGGAATTCCTTACACAAAGAAGTGCTGACAGAAACCTGCCAGCAGGTTTGTGAAAACCTTCTCAAGTTTTCACAGACTGCCAGGCTCAAGTGTTACCAGACAAAGGTAGGATATTCTTAATTCCTGAGACACCAGGGTTTCAGAGAGAGAAAAAGTTGATTGCTAGGCATGTTCAAGAGAGCAGATGGTCCGTCGGCCCAAAATCTGTCTCCCTAAACTGCAGTGATTCTGATGGTTTTATAGAATTAAAAGATGGGGCGGGTTTAGGATAATGAGCACAGTGGCCTTAGGTGATGTAATTAGAGGTAACCTATTAATTAAGCATGCGCAGATTGATTACATGCTTAGTCACAGAATGTGTGTAAGAAAATGGCAGCCTTAGTATGATGACGGGTGTGATTTTTAATATTATAATGAGGTATAGGTGGCTTGTAGGTTAAAGTCTAAGCTACTGCACGTGTCAGGAGGGCCCACTTTGGATAGATCCGGTCTCAGTTATCAAGAAAACTTTGGACTTGGGGTGGGTTAGTTCTGGACTCACTCAAGACTCTTCATTAATAAACATGAGGAGCTGTCTTTAGGTTGTTTAAAAACTGGATAACTGGGTACAAGTTTCGGTTAGTCACAAGGTTTTTACAATCATAGGGGCACAATATAAAAGCTATATAATCATTATCAGAGATCAAGGTAGCTGGATTACAATGTAGAGATTACAGGAATTTCCCTCTGTCTACTCCAATATACCAGAAAGCAAAAAGAAATATCTATATAATGATTCAGTAATCAAATCATCCCTTAAATTCGGATTTCTAGGTTATACAGACAGTGGTACCACAGCCCCTTACCCAAGCCTCCAGCCTGCAAATTGGAAGACAGACCCTTTCTCTGGACCCAGACTTGCAAAATCTCCTCTGAAAGATAATAACCTGGTGCTCCAACCCAGCTCCTGAAGGCTTGGGTCAGTGCAGCCCCAAGACCAAAGAACACATCTGGCACAGTGTTAGGCAAGAGTTTTATTAGACTTATGAACAGGAGAAGTTCATTCCTGGCGGCAGCCATCCAGAAAATATGAAAGCCATGCTCCACAAAGGCGTGGGGTACAAGGGACAGCTTATGAGTGTTTAGAACAAAGACATTCCGTAGGGTATGAGAACACTGTTACAGCAGGGTCTCGTGACACAAGGGTTTGGAGATTTGTTATCAACAGTGATCAGAGGAGAGGAGTTTTAATGCTTTATGAGATGAGTGGTTTATGATACCATCTGTACATTCTTTCCTCCTTGAGTTCTGTTGACCTTTAACTTCTGCCTGGGTCACGTAGGGCAGGTCCTACCAGGCTCCACCAGGCAGACAGACACGACCTACAGAGCCAGATTTTCCATTTCTAATTTTCAAAAGACAAAGACATCCTATCCACAATAGACATGGCCACAGACTACGGCCATTGAGGGCTCTGAAAACGAGACAAATGAGTCAAATCTCGGCAAAAATTCACTCATTGGGGGAAGTAACCCTGAAACAGGAAGTTCAAGGAGCCACAATGGCTCTCAAAGGTGTATTTACCATGAGGTCTTGGTCTAGGAAAGCTGTTCTCTGCCAGTGAGTCTTTGAGGCAGCACATCACACCTGGAGCCCCCAAAACTGTGAAATGAGGAGAATAAAAATAACAACCAACTGTTAGTCAGATAAAGTTAATTTCTCTCAGTTGGGCCTGTTAGGAAGTATTTTCATATGATAGTAAAAGGTCACACAAATATCCCTCTGTCTTATTTCCAAGCTCTGTATTATGTTCCCTGAACAAAACTTCCTTTTTAGAAAGAAGAAACAACCACTGCAAGTGAAAGCAGCTTTGAATGTTAGATTCTGTGGTTACTAAGAAATAAAAATAGTAACAGATAATTCAAAACGTAGTCAGAGGTGGGAATAGGGAGTTGATGTAAAAACGAGTACAGGTTTTCTGCTTGGGGTGGTAATTGAGAAATTAAGAATTAAATGATTATGACCACTGAATCATCTCATAGATGATTTTGTAACTAAGAAATCAGGATTTGACTTCCGGAGAAGATGGCGGCTTAGTAAGACGCGCGGGTCTTAGTTCCTCCTCCAGAAAAGCAACTAAAGAAACAGAAACAATACGAAACAGCTCCCGGAGTCACAACAGAGACCAAAAAGACAGCGTACCCCATTCTGGAACAGCTGAATGGGCAGGGAGAATCTGCTGCGGTGAGATACCCGAGGGGTGCGCGTTTTCCCGGCCGGGGCGGCTGGCGACTGGGGTCCCCTCCACGCACGTGGCTCCCCGGTCTGACTGGGGACGTTGGATAGCGGGGCCCTCCCGTCACGCTTGGCGTTTCGGGCCAGCTGGGCAATTAGGACCGGCACTCTCCCAAGCCGCCGCGGCCAGCGACCCCCGCCTCCACGCGCGGTTTCCCGGGCCGGCTGCCGTGCAGACAGACGAGCGCCACGAGCGCCACCTACTGGGCAGGAAAAGAAAAACAGAGCCCAGAGATTTCACAGAAAAAGCTTTCAACCAGCTGGGTCCCACACCCAGGGAAATCTGATCAAATGCCCAGACACCAGCAGAAAATAATGGATGACGCTCGGAAAATTGAAGATATGGCCCAGTCAAAGGAACAAACCAATAGTTCAAATGAGATACAGGAGCTGAGACAACTAATGCTGAATATACGAACAGAAATGGAAAAACTCTTCAAAAACCAAATCAATAAATTGAGGGAGGACATGAAGAAGACATGGGCTGAACAAAAAGAAGAAATAGAAAATCTGAAAAAACAAATCACAGAACTTATGGGAGTGAAGGACAAAGAAGAAAAAATGGAAAAAACAATGGATACCTACAATGGTAGATCTAAAGAGACAGAAGCTACAATTAGTGAACTGGAGGATGGAACATCTGAATTCCAAAAAGAAACAGAAACTATAGGGAAAAGAATGGAAAAACTTGAGCAGGGGATCAGGGAACTGAATGACAATATGAAGCACACAAATATACGTGTTGTGGGTGTCCCAGAAGGAGAAGAGAAGGGAAAAGGAGGAGAAAAACTAATGGAAGAAATTATCACTGAAAATTTCCCAACTCTTATGAAAGACCTAAATTTGCAGATCCAAGAAGTGCAGCGCACCCCAAAGAGAATAGACCCAAATAGGCATTCTCCAAGACACTTACTAGTTAGAATGTCAGAGGTCAAAGAGAAAGAGAGGATCTTGAAAGCAGCAAGAGAAAAACAATCTGTCACATACAAGGGAAACCCAATAAGACTATGTGTAGATTTCTCAGCAGAAACCATGGAAGCTAGAAGACAGTGGGATGATATATTTAAATTACTAAAAGAGAAAAACTGCCAACCAAGACTCCTATATCCAGCAAAATTGTCCTTCAAAAATGAAGGAGAAATTAAAACATTTATAGACAAAAAGTCACTGAGAGAATTTGTGACCAAGAGACCAGCTCTGCAAGAAATACTAAAGGGAGCACTAGAGTCAGATACGAAAAGACAGAAGAGAGAGGTATGGAGTAAAGTGTAGAAAGAAGGAAAATCAGATATGATATATATAATACAAAAGCCAAAATGGTAGAGGAAAATATTATCCAAACAGTAATAACACTAAAAGTTAATGGACTGAACTTCCCAATCAAAAGACATAGAATGGCAGAATGGATTACGACCCAGCAATACCACTGCTAGGTATCTACTCAAGGGACTTAAGGGCAAAGACACAGACGGACATTTGCACACCAGTGTTTATAGCAGCATTATCTACAATTGCAAAGAGATGGAAACAGCCAAAATGTCCATCAACAGACGAGTGGCTAAACAAACTGTGGCGTATACCTACGATGGAATATTATGCAGCTTTAAGACAGACTAAACTTATGGAGCATGTAATAACATGGATGGACCTAGAGAACATTATGCTGAGTGAGTCTAGCCCAAAACTAAAGGACAAATACTGTAAGGTCCCACTGATGTGAACCGACATTCGAGAATCAGCTTGGAATATATCATTGGTAACAGAGACCAGCAGGAGTTAGAAACAGGGTAAGATAATGGGTAATTGGAGCTGAAGGGATACAGACTGTGCAACAGGACTAGATACAAAAACTCAAAAATGGACAGCACAATAATACCTAAGTGTAATGTAACTAGGTTGGAACACTGAATGAAGCTGCACCTGAAATATGGTTTTTTGTTTGTTTGTGTGTGTGTTTGTATCTTTTGTTTTTGTTTTTTTCTTTTTCCTTTTTATATATATATATATATTATTAGTATTATTATTTTAATTCTCTTCTCTATATTAACATTCTATATCTTTTTCTGCTGTTTTGCTAGTTCTTTTCCTAAATCGATGCAAATGTACTAAGAAATGATGATCATACATCTATGTGATGATACTAAGAATTACTGAGTGCATTTGTAGAATGGAATGATTTCTAAATGTTGTGTTAATTTCTTTTCTTTTTTTTGATTAATAAAAAAATTAAAAAAAAAAAAAGACACAAAAATAAAAAAAAACACAGGACCAAAAAAAAGAAATCAGGATTTAAGAGATGATTTTGACTACTGAATCATTATATAGATACTCCTTTTTGCTTTCTGGTATATTGGAGTAGACATAGGGAAATTCCTGAAATTTCTACATTGAAATTCAGCTGCCTAGATCTCTAATAATGATTGTATAGCCTTTATCTTCTGCCCCTGTGATTGTAAAAACCTTGTGACTAAACTTCATTTGTACCCAGTTATCCAGTTTTTCAACTTTACAGTCTTGTAATTGCCTAACTAGACAGCCTCTAATGTTTATTAATGAAGGGTCTTGGGTCAGCCCAGAACTAACCCAACCCAAATCTAGAGTTACCTTGATAATCAAGACTGGATCAAAACAAAATGGGCCCGCCTGGCATGCCCAGTAGTTAAGACTTTAACTTACAAGTCACACCTCATTCCACCATTTTCTTACATACATTCTCTGCTTAAACATGTAATCAATCTGCATATGCTCAATAATTAGATCATTTCTAACTACATCATCTGGAGCCACATGGTTTATTATCTTAAACCCTGATCATCTTTTCTCTAATAAAACTATCAGAATTGCTGCAGTCTGGGGAGACAGATTTTGGGCCGCTAGGCCATCTGCTCTACTACATGCCTAATAATAAACTCTTTTTCTCTTTGAAACTTCAGTGTCTCAGGAATTGGTTATTGAGCATGTCGAGCAAAAGAATCCACAGCCTTTGTCCGGTAACAATTTGGCAACCATGAAGCGACAAATGCCCGAATCTCTGGAGCCCCAGCAGAGCTGGTGAGCCAGATAACTGAGCCTTTTGTGGCTGCTGGACTGAATTTAGTCTAAAGGCTCAGCAGCCAGGGCTTCTCTGCTCTGCCAACACTCCAGAGACTTTCGGTGCCTTGAAGAGCTTCAAAGAGAGAAACTGTTTCCAGTTCACGTCTGGACATCTGACTGGGTGAGTGGGTCATTAAGGCAAAAGTGGGTTGAAGAATAAAGAGGCAGTTTGAGTCCCCTTGACCTAGGCTGGGTCACACTTCCAGAACAATGCTCTTTGCTCTGGTCTCCACACCTTCTGATTTTGGGTACCATACTATACGGGGTTTGAGGCCATGACATAAATTTGTCTGTTGACTTTGCTTGAAAAAAAAGAGTAATCCAACAATTAATTGGCATTTAATGAAATTAAGTAAGCCTGTTAAAATGCTAACCAGTGTGTTACCTGGGTAAAGTAAGAGTTGATGTTTGTTTAATTGTTAATCGGTGTATTAAATATTTAATGCCTGTCTGTTAGTTGGTGTGTTTAGTCTAGTTATTAATCGGTATGTTACTTAAATATAATAAGTGTTAAGTGTCTGCTTAAATTTGTTAATTGGTATGTTCTTGCATTTGTCTTGGTCAAATTTTCCTAACTGGTTACTGACTGTGGAGATTCCTTTAAAAACAGAAACTTTGGGCTGTATTGAAAATTGAAAAGATTTTGGCATGAGTCTATAAAAAACACTTTATTTCTGTAACATACTCTAGCCTCTATATGGTTGAAAATGAAAATGCTACCATCATAGTTAAAGATATTACAGTTAGAATTGTTCTGCAAAAAGGTAGAAATGAGAAATGAGGTACTATATTCAATATTTATTTGTCTCTCTCAAAAGTATTTCTGTTTCTGTTTCCTGTGTAACTAATTTTCCATTTGTGTTTGTCTACGTTTTAAATGTATATTCTCAGACCTCTGCATGGTAGTAGCAAATTAATGAGAAAATTCCTAAAGAGATCTATTTGAACTGCTTAGGAATAATTAGTTGCCTGATATAAATATATAAATTTGTACTTCTGAAGTGGAAGAGTTAAAAGAGGAAAAACTCTCTGAGCAGCAAGGTTCAAAAGCCTCAGTTTTGTAATCACTGTAAACAAACCTGGACCTTAGAAAGAAACCACCCCTGGAATTTCCTTAGGGCATCAAAAAACTGCCAAAGGGCTGTCTCTGGAAAAAGCAAAGACCTTCTCCAATGGTCCTGGTCACAGCTTTTAGTAAAATAAATTTAATAATTGGAAATAATTAAAAAAGGGTTTAGGAACTCTCAGAATTCCACAAGCCAGGCTTCATTCTCTCCATGCAACCTGTTCCTGCCCTAAGGCCTAGCCACCTGAAGCAGTTATGGGGGACAGCTGGGCCCAGAAAGATATGGCGAGCTGTGTTTCAGAATTCTTTTTTTTACTGGGCCTGGAGATTAGAAATGGTGAGCATAAAAAATGCTAAAAAACAGCCTATGTTTGTTAGTATTAGTTTTTTTCCAGTAATACCTTTCCAGTGGTAATGTAGTCATCAGATTATTATTAATTACAAATAACCTTGGGATAGGAATAACTGGATAAAAATCTAATTACCAAATTTCATTAAGTAAGATGAAAGATCTTTGAGAGATATGGAAAGGTTTTCCTGTATTTAGACTTGGGATAAATTAAACAATTGCAGTATATTTTCCAGAACTTGATAGTCAATGCACTTTTAAAATTGTTTGTATTATTATTATTTTTTTGGAATGGGCAGGCATGGGAATCGAAAACGGGTCTCTGGCATGGCAGGCAAGAATTCTGCCACTGAGCCACCATCACACCACCCAATTGTTTGCATTTTAAGATAAGGAAGCAAGGAGATTTTTTTCAACCTCTGATAAAAAAAAATTTTATGACAAATTTTGAATTGAACAAACGCAATTTTATTCTGCTTGGGTGTGTTCTTCCTAAATCTCTATAAGCTTACTGGTGAAACAAACAAATATAAATACATTCTCAATATTCCTCCTAAAATAGCCTAACTGGGAAGGTTAAGTTCAAAGTACCTGGCATAATAAAATAAGAATATACTAATGCTTTGAACATATTCTATTTAAGAAATCAGTTAAGTTTAGAAGAAATTAAAATGGATTTTTAAAATAACCTTGATTACCTGGATTTCAAAGAATCTGACATTTTCTTACTTGGCCATTATCTCAGTATGTTGAAGAATTTAAATTTATCGTGGCGCTGTTAATGTCAGTCAGTATATTGTTGTTAGTAAATGCTGTCATGAATAGAAAAGACATAGTCTTAGCTTCAAAGAGTTTCTGTTCTGGTTAGAATATACTTGTGCCAGGACATGTGTAAGACAGTCATAATAAAGGAATAAAAATGTTGGAAGAATTTAAAAAGCAGAGAGATAAAGAATGACCTAGGAAGTCCTCATAGAAGAGATGACACTTGTAAGACCTTTAAATAAGAAAGTAGCATTTAAATTAATAGAATTCTGAACTAGTTTTTAGAAACCATAAGTTAATTTTGTAAACTAACATATTCCTGGTATTATTTAGCATTTGGAAATAATATTGAAAAAAATTTGAGTTTTTTCTGTACATAAATCCTTTAAATAACAAAAACCTGATTAGACTTCAAACTTGGGGCTTTTCTGATCTTGAAGTTAGTGCTGAATTGGACTGAGCTTTTAGGCATATGGCAAATAATCATTTGTGTGTTCTGAGTATAAAATATTCTGGCCGTGTTCAAAACCCAAGCATAAATTTCTTCTTTCTTCCATTATTTTGTAGTATCTCTATCTCTTCTCCTCTTCATGAATACTGTTATTGGAAGGAAGCATTCAGGGTCAAAAGCTTTGTGAATTTCTTGTCACATATTTCAAAAAAAAGAGAAAGATTTTATGTCCCACTGGGTATTGATACAAAACTAAAGTTTAGTTTTCTCTCTATTAAAATAATGTGGTCCTCAGAATAGTATCCTTGTTAATGTTTATGTTGGCATTATCATTTTTTATTTCAGAGAATAAAATTCTCACTGTTAACGGAAAAATGTTACAAATAATTTGTTCTTTCACCTTGTATAAGTAAGGTGCTAAAATAGTTTAACCGATTGCATAGGAGGTGTTTGGGAAGTATTACAGTGGTTAAAAGGGATTTTCTATCCTGTTACTGGTTAAATTTGTAGAGGTAAAATAATATTAGATAGTATAACATTCCTAAAATCCTGGCAATGTTTTCACTATCCATGTTACATCCTGATACCAATCTGTATGATATTGAGCAGTTGTATAATGTTGTTATTCATAGTTTTAGTTATTCTTTAAAAAGCTACAGATCTTAGAAACAGCCAAATTGTCAGTCATGCTGCTTTGCTGTAATACTTCTCTAAAAGTATACATGGTCAGCTATAGGTCAGAGCTTCATCTGTAACAAGGAAAAACTTAAAAAAAAAAAAAGGCAGGACAAATATATTTATTTTTACTTATTTATATATATAATTTTATTTGTTAATTAACATAACTCTGGTAAATGTGTAAAAGGGAAATAGAAGAAAATCTCTGCTATGGTTTCTTAATATAAACCAACTGTCTAATGTTTTTATTTCTGAAAGTAGCTTCATTTAAAAATGTTTATAAAATTTAAAGCTCAGATTGCAAGCTTTAACTATTATCTTTAAATTCTGAAATGCTTTGCTTTTTATGTAACCTAGCAGTTCCCTGGAACTTTAAGTATCTGTGTGATACCTGAGACTCAGATTTAATTCTCTAGCTCTGAAAGTCAGCATAAGTCCATACAGCAGCTGTTTAAAAAAAAAAAAAATGAAAATGATCAAACCCCAATTAAAAATGTGATGAAACTGATTTGTCTAAAACTAAGGCAAATCAATATACAAGGTAAAGAATAATATTGTCGGCATCTTAAAGCTTTGACTTTCGTGTGACATAAAAAGAAAAATGTTTATTTTGGCCAAAAGTTACACTATCTAATTTAATCTGTCTAGTCAATTAAACAACCTAATTCAGATTTATCTGATATAGGACCTGGAATAAGGAACAAAATTTTAATGTTCTGACAAGTTAATGTTATGTGATGATGCCTTTCAGAATATTTGGGGCAGAAAATGAAAGTGTTTGCAAAGTCCCTTGAGGGATTGGGAAAAACAGAACTATTAAGCTTCCTCACCTGGGGAGTTCCTGACATTTTCTTAAGCAAGAGGGGCTCCCAATTTAATAAGCCAAGGCCTCAATTTTGAGGCTTGCCCTTATGAAACTTATTTCTCTACTAGTAAACTGAACCTACTTATGATTAGTGCCTAAGAGTTATCTCCAGAAAATCTCTGCTGTTGCTCAATTGTGGTCTCTCGCTAAGCCCCTCTGAGCTTCCCCCTACATGGGACATAATTTCCAGGGGTGTAAGCCTGGCATCATGGAACATAACTGACCCTGGCATCGTTGGACATAACTAGCCCTGTCATTGTGGGACAATACTGGTCCTGGCATTGTGAGACATAAGTTTCAAGGATGATCCTGGCCCTGGCATCATGGATTTGTTCACCAAAAAGAGTAAAAAGAAATAGAGTTTCAATGGGTAAGAGATTTCAAACCGAGTCAAGAGTCATTCTGGAGGTTACTCTTATACAAATTTCAACCAGATATTACAAACACCCCCAACATGGCAAACCCCAACCAACAGTGTTCCTGGAAACCCTGAAAGACATCCTGTGCTCTATAAAATTTTACTTATTGTTTGTTTTTCAAAGACCTGAGACCTCCAGATTATTTCAATGCCAGAGAAGCTCTGCAATCCGGGGATATTGGACTCTCCAAGCAAAACAGCTGGTTTCATCATTTCACCCCTTTACTCCTTGATCAGGGCACACGTTCAGTCGGGGTGGAGTTGGGATAAAGTAAAGCCTGTACGAGTCCTACAACACAACCCTGGTGAAGCCTTTAGATTGCTGCCAGTTCCTCACTGTGATTGAAGGGCACTGAGATAAACACTTCAGTGGGAAGCTTTAGGGACATAAATCTTCAAATACTTAGAACAGGGTTTTTAGAAGTAAAATTTTGAACCCAAAGAGTATGAGCTATGTTTTTTTGTTTTTCTGTTGTTTTTTTATTGTGCTAATGTATATATAACATGACATTTCTCATTTTAACCAGTTTTAAATATATGGTTCAGCAGTTTTAATAGCATTCACAATGCAGTGCTACCATCACCGCTATCCATCACCAAAACTTTTCCATCATCCTGTATCGAACAAAAGCAGGGTTCTCTGCCCCATGTACACAACAGCCAATTCAAGATACCAGGGTCTCAAAGAGCGAATGAGCTTATTGCAAAGTATGAAGCAGGAGATCAGAAGGCCTACGGGCCCCAAAATCTGTCTATGGAATTCAGGGATTTTATGGATTCAAACAAGGGGGAGATGGAGTTGTGACCATTCAACTATCAAGTGTAAACAGGGCTGAGATTAGGCCAGAATAACCATTACAATAGTAAGTAGACAAGGGCTGAGACTAGTTGAGTTTCAGTAATTTCAATTATTAACTTTTGGCTATTCTAAAATATAGAAAGAAAAATTGTTACTGGGCAAAGGCTATGGATTCTTTTTGCCCAACACACTCAGTAATCGATTCCTGAAACACCGGCGTTTCAAAGAGAGAAAGAGTTTATTACTAGGTGCATAGTAGGAGTTCTTAATAAGGACTGTTGCTATTCGTTTGAAAGAAAGCTGTATCTGAAAGGGAACAAACACTCATCTGATTATGGAGAAGAAAATAATTTATTTACTATCTTGCAAGAATGGGCACCCAACAGAAAAAGTGATGGCTGGCATGCCAAGCAATAGAGTGCCACAGGCTTTATACCCTAAGCTTAGCACACAGGTCCCTTCCCTGCTTCTCCACTGATTGGATATTCCAGAGGTTACAGCCTATCCAGATACTCGAACTCAAATTTCCTCCTGAAGGTTACCGTTTTGGATTATGCTTTACATTTCAGTGACTACGGCCATTACTTACTTAAACTTGTTTTTACCTATCTAAAGATTTGGCACCAATTCTAGGCTTGCATCAGAGGCCCTCTCCTTTTCCTGCCTGCAAGACCAGTCTGAGCCGTTTTGTAGCCCTTTGTATAGTGAGTTCTGTTTCTCTCATCCTGCGCCATCTTGTGCGAAAGCTAAACTTAATGTTATTCTTACAGTATTTATTGGCAGTGGGGTGTTACAGGGACAGGCTCCTTGAAAATTCAGCAAAGAGTGAAGTAAAATTGCTCCAGATACTAAACTGTAGGTCTCATGGCTAATGGATATGCATGCAGTCACTCAAAATGACTCAGCTGGCTAGCAAGCCTTGATCGCAACCTGATTAACATATCTAAAGAAAATTAGAAGTTTACATACCTAAAAAAAATAAGGTATTAACACATCTAAAGAAAAATGTATCATTGGGAGGAGGGGCTGAGTTTTCACCTCCCAAATAATTACTCTGCTCCTCCATTACTTGCCTTTAAAGCAGATTTCCCACAAATGTTCATGAGCTTGAATAGGAACGGATATTAATAATACCTCCATTTACTGAACACCAAATGCCAGACATGTTAAAGGTCTTTAGTACATTATCTTATATACTTTAGCTAGTTGAACAACATTTAGAGACAAATGTGTTGCCCACGGTCAACAGCTATCAGGTGGCAGAGCTAATGCAACCGACAAACAAGGATTGAAGGGGTGATTTTGATATGGAATCGTTATATAGATATTCCTTTTTGCTTTCTGGTATATTGGAGTAGACAGAGGGAAATTCCTAAATCTCTAAATTGTAATCCAGTAGGCTTGATCTCTTGATAATGATTGTATAGTCTTTATCTTCTGCCCCTGTGATTGTAAAAACCTTGAGACTACTCTCCATTTGTACGAGTATCTAGTTTTTCAACTTTAGAGTCCTACAATCACTAAAGACAGCCCCTAATGTATATTAATGAAGGGTCTTGGTTCAGCCTGGAACTAACCCACCCCAAGTCTAAGCTACTGCGCATGTCAGGCGGGATCCAACCAAAATCGGCCCGCCTGACATGCGCTGTAACTTAGACTTTAACCTACAAGTCATCTATACCTCATTCCACCATTGTCTTACATACGTTCTCTAAGCATATAATCAATCTGGACATGCTTGATCATCAGATCACCTCTAATTACATCATCTGGGGCCACATGGCTCATCATCCTAAACCTTGCCCATCCTTTTCTCTAATGAAACTACCAGAATTGCTGCAGTTCGGGGAGACAGATTTTGGGCTGACAGGACATCTGCTCTCCTACTAGGTGCCTAATAAACATTTTCTCTCTTTGAAACTCCAGTATCTCAGGAATTGGTTATTGAGTGCATCAGGCAAAAGAATCCACAGCCTTTGTCCGGTAACACTATGACCATCTCTCAAAACTCCTGCTCCATGCTGCCTCCTTCCAATTTCCATTCCAGGTATCTCTCACCTGGTTTGTTCAAGACCCTCAGCCAATGCTTTTGCTCCTCTTGATATAAACCTAAGAAGTGGGAAATAAACCCAGCTCTTTTGCCTCCCAAATTGAACATGAATCTTGCAGGGCCTTCAGAATCCAAAAACCCTAAAACCTTGTGGGGCCAAACTCAAACATCACTGCAGAGAAGAAGGCCTGGCTCTGCAAGTGATTACCTAGGCGATATGTGGGAAAGTCCCAAAGCTTCTCTGGGCCTAATTTTCTCATTTTAAAAGAAGAACGAACTAGATCACTTTCATTTTGAGTTTAGCTCAAAAAAAGTAAAAGCCACATAGAGGTAGAGGTAGCAAAGGAGAGAGGATGAATCCTCTCACTAGAGAGTTTCCAATTGGAGTGGTGGAGATATTTTTAGATCTGATCCGGGTCTCTCATGCATGTTGCAGGATGGTTTTCTGGGTCAACCTTTCTCAAATGAACTGTCACCTAATCCCTGACCAGGCCAATCACCCCGATAGAATAACAACTTTACCCCGACTAGCATTGGCTGTTTTGAGACTGCTTTGCCCCTGCTATAAGGACATGCCTTAAAAAGAAAAAAAAGGAAACAGACAAAAAACTGTGATGTCGAGGTTCCCCAAGTCTCTGGTGTGATGAGGGCATCCTAATCTGTCATATGTGGAGTTTCTCCTCTATTTTCTGTACGTGCATACAGTCAATACTTTTTTTCTTGAATGCATACTTTATGCTGGGAACTTGGAATACAATGGTAAGCAAAAATAAACAGGACCATTATCCTCAAGAAGCTATTGGGGGAGAAGACATTAATCAACTAATCATACAAATTTTCATCGTGCTACAAAGGAGAACTACAGGTTGCCCTGAGAACCTATAATGCGAAGGTCAGAGAAGGCTTCCTTCTCTGGGAGTGGTGTTTGAGCTGGGTTCTGAAGAATAAGTGGTTAAATAGGTTACAAGGGGGTAGGGGGTTGACAGAGAGCCTTCTTGACAGAGAAAGGGAATGAGCAGGGGTCTGTGGTAGGAGGCAGCAGGAGACTAGAAGGAGGCCAGTGTGGTGTGGCACAGAGCTCAGTGGGAGCTGGTGCAAGGTGAATGGCAGTGAGGGAACAAGCGGCTAGATGACACACAACCCAGTAGGCTATGCTAATTTCATCCTTTTCCTAAGAGCATTGGGAAGCTTTGAAGGGCTTTAAGCAAGGGAACTACAGGATTAGATTTGCATTTTGTTGAATTTGGGGTGCATTCAAGAACCCCAAGAGGTGATGATGACTAGTTGCTAGATATACTAATCTTGAGTTCAGAGGGGAGCTCTGAAGATCCTTGTTTGAGTCATCTACAAAGAGGTGGTAACTACAGACCAGCACATGGATGAGATTGCCCAAGAAGAGAACATAGTGTTCCTTCCAACCACCTGTATAGTAAAATAATAATAATAATAAAACATGCAGGAAGGAGAGTTAGCTTGCAGGAAAGCAATTCATTTTCAGGTTTGTATAAAGGACCCCTACAAAGTTGTAATAATATACATTTTTTACATTACTTCATGTAATTACATTATAACTTGGAGCTGTCTCTTCATTTGACAAATGGGATTAAAAATCTCTGCCTTGGGTGGGCCACGGTGGCTCAGCAGGCAAGGACACTTGCCTGCCATGCCAGAGGACCCGGGTTTGGTTCCCGGTGCCTGCCCATGTAAAAAAATAAAAAATAAAAATAAAAATCTCTGCCTTGGCACCTTTAAAGGGATCGGTGAAGCTCAAACAGACAACAGTATCACAATACTTCAAAAGTACAAAGTATCATATCTCCTTGCAGCCATTATTGCTAATACTGTTATCATAACATTGCTGGCTGATAAAAGAGGGAAAGTGAGAGAGTTTACTAATGTACCAGATTCCATACCAACCAATTTGCATTTTTAATCCTCAGTACAACCATAATAAGGTTGGTGTCATAGCCCCGTTTTGCAAATGAGAAACTAAACTGAGGTTCAGCAAGAGAGAGGAAGTGCCCAATGTCTCACAGCCAGGACATAACAGAACTGAGATTCACATCGCGCTCTGATGCCATCTCATGCTTCTCCTTCTGAAACAATTCTTCTCCCCTAACATGCACTACACAGACAAGAAAAAAAGATCCGTGAGCTCAAACAGGGCAATACAACATCAGAGGAACTATCAAATATGACTGGTTGCAAAGCTCTGGCCTGGGCCCCCTCCTCCAGGCTCCTGGACTGGGGAAGTTGTTATTCTGAAGTTCCGCCAAGGGAAGTTAAGAACAGTATCAGGCTACAGAGCCATCCTAGGTCCCAGCTGTTCTGCTTCTGGGCATGCAGCTTGATGTCACATTATTTATTTACTCATCAACTTAATCACAGACTTTTAACAGGAAGCCTTGATGGTTGCTTCTCTAGTCTAAAGAGTTAAAAATGCATAATTCCCAACTTTGGATCATGTAGGTTAAATCCTATTATATCAAAGATAGCCCCTGAACTTCAAGCAAACAAGTACTCTACTTTTCAACCACTATTCTTGCACTACCAAAACAACTGTCATGGAACAGTAAGGACAAATTTGGATAGTGTAGGTATGTATTTATTCAACAGGTTTGCACTGAGAGCCTTAAACGCTATGGAGGATAGAAACATACACAGTTCCATTTCCTACCCTCAAGGAGCTTTTAATCCAGAAATATTTTATTAGCTATTTTACTAAGCATCATAAGTGAAAATAACTGCTTTTGCTTCAGAATAAGATCAGAGGGGCTACAGTCTAGAGAGGTTGGAGACAAATTCATAGGATAGAAGATGCTTGAGCCTTGAAGAAGAGGCAGGGTTCAGAGTGGTGCCTAGGAGGGCATTCCAGGCAGAAGGAATCACTTGAACAAAGGCACAGAAGTCAAAGCTAAGAAAGGCAGGCTTAGGAATAGGGACAGGACCTGCCGGAGAGGAGCTGGGGTGCATTTTGGTGAGCAACGATTAATTAGGAGGATTAGGGGTGTATCATGGAGGACACTGATTGCCGGGTCAATTTAACCCAGGATTTCTCAGCCTCTTCAGCACTGCTGATATTTTGGACGGGATAATCATTGTCGGGACGGGAGTGGGGGTGGGGATGCGGAGGTGGATGAAAGGGGAGACTGTCACATGCATTGTAATATGTTTAACAGCATCCCTGGCCTCTATCCACTGGAGGCCAGTAACAGGACTTTTCCCGAATGGTGACACCAAAAAATGTCCCCAGACATTGCCAGATGACCCTCTGGAGGGCAAAATCGCTCCCAGGTGCAAACCTCTGGGTTAAGGCACTGTGATAAAGAGTGTGACCTGGGGGCGGGCCGCGGTGGCTCAGCGGGCAAGAGTGCTTGCCTGCCGTGCCGGAGGACCCCGGTTCGATTCCCGGCCCCAGCCCATGTAAAAAACAAACAAACAAACAAAATATAATAAAACAAGAAAATGTTTAAAAATGTTTCCCTTTCTTCCTCCCTTCCTTCCTTCTCTGTCTCTCCTTCCTTTCCTCCCTCTAAAAAAAAAAAAAAAAAAAGAGTGTGACCTGTGCATGGATTTTCTCAGGGTAGACAGGTCTGTTGTGAACTGGCTTCTTCCTTCCCTAACATCACCGGGGTTCCTGTGCTCATGGCCCCAGGGCAGCGGTCAAAGTCATCCTCCTGTCAGGCTGCAGAGCTTGGGGTGTCCTTCTATGCCAGCCCCGGGGTCAACATGCTTGGCGAATGCTATGCAGGGAGAAAGAACACATAAAACACTGCAAGCCAAGTGCCAGCAAGGGTGGCCCGGCCCAAGTGGAGAAAAAACAGCTAAAACAAATTCAACAAAAACACATGGATAGCTCTGAAGCAATTTAATGTCAACATCAAAAATAATGGGGAATGTTCAATCTCCTCTGAGCCCTGAGCCCATTATCAATACAACAGTACATTGTGGTTATCCCAGAGTTGGGCAGTGAAATGCTATCCAATTAGACCTGGTGTGCTGCCAACTGGAACCCCTGATTAGTGCCAGCTGGGATGTTTAGAGGATGACGGATTGTTTTCTTGCCCTCTGTGCCAGGCAGGTTGTTGATATAAGAACTCTGAAAATGTTTGCCATTATTCTGGTTTTTCCTAACAAGAGTTTCTGGAACTACAAACTTTACTCAGGGACTTGACTTGGGGAATGGAATGTCAAGGGCAGTGTGGGAACAGAACTTGGGTGCAGCTAAGTGACCTTGCAGAGCCGGGTTTTCCATTTCCTTGCAGGCTTTTCTGCAACCTGTCTCCTCCAAGTTTCGTGTGGAAAGAAAGGCTGTAAAATACCCTTGGTGGAGTTCAGGAATATTTTTAAATTTCAAATATTTCTGGGAGATATGAAAGGTTACCTCTTTATTATAATGATAGCAGTTATTGAGTGCTTAGCACTCTTAGGTGTTACCAGTCCATGCATGGCACGTGGGGAAGGTGAGGCTTGGAGATGGTCGGCTATCAGCCCAAAGACTCACAGATGGTCGATTGTCGCGTGAGTGTCTGTACCCAGTTCTGTTTGACTTCCGAATCCTCCTAACTTAACCAAAACTTCAGTTTTAAGCAGTCAGACCAGCCTATCCCTATGTGGGCTGCTGATGGAGCCTCTTCTGCCTTCACAGCCAGAACTGTTTTGTTTCTGGCCAGTAAGACTTGCCGTACATTGTCTGGGAACTTGTCTGAAGCCCCTTACCGACCAGCTTTCATTCAGGAGCAGCTAAGAACCCAGGCTATTCCCTTTCCTCTCTAAAAGGTGCTGTGGTTTTCTTAGAAATAAAATAAAATAACTGCTTCTTCTGGTTACTTATTCACTGTACAAAATTAGGCAAATCCTGAAAAGCACAATGAGGAAAATAAGACCACCTAATTACAACACCTTGGGAAAATCTGTTTAAATGTGGCATATTTCCTTCATGGACAAGTGTTTTTCAGAGGTCTGCTGGTCCCTGCCCCTGCCCCAGCTCCTCACTTATGAGTGTCAGTCGTGTCCGCAGGTCCGACCAAGGACCTACCAACAGAAGGCCCAGGAAGCATGGCCCAGCAGCCCCTACCTCCCAGCACCTTCTCCCTTTACTCCTGTGGGTGAGGACTTCCCAAAATGACCTTCCTCTCCCAACAACACTGTCTCTTGCCACCTTTTAGCCTCAACTGCAAGTCAGTTGAGGCCCATTTCATGTATTTCAAGTGTAGACACACGGCAAAGCAGTGAGCGACCACCATTTCCTCATTGAACTTCTCATTCTTTATAGGTGGTCACAGCCCCAGGAACTATCCAGTTCCTAGATCACCTGGCTCCTCTAGACTGGCACTATCCAATAGAAATAGATTGTGAGCCACATATGTAACTTGTGATTTTCTAATAGCCACATAAAAAAAGGAAGAAGTGAAATGAATTTTGATAGTGTATTTAATCCAATATGTCCAAAATATTTTTTCAGCTCATAATCAATATTAAAACATTATTAATATTTTACATTCTTTTTGTGTGCTTTGTCTTTGAAGTCTGGTATGCATTTTACGCGTATGGCACATCTCAATTCAGAGCAGCTACATTTTAAGTACTCAATCGCCACGAGTGGCTAGCAGCTACCATATTGGACTGCATCCTTCTAGACCAATTTTAGCTCCATTTGGTGACTTGCAGCAGCCTCCCACCACCACATCCCCATTCTCAGCTGTCTGTAATGTTCCAATGGAGAAAGGACTATTTTGCACCCTAATCAGACCCTGCCCTCTGGCACACATGTTGGCAAGAAGTTGAAGCTGATTGGAGTCTGGAGATCTATGATGGTAGGTTTAGCATATCTTGACATTGAGCACAAATGGTTCACAGGGAAGGAAGAAGATACAGACCCTAGTCCCTTCTCAAAGCCCCCCCGACGGTTTCCTAGCATGCATATGATAAAGTCCAACTCCTTAGTCTGCCGGCAGAACTGATTCACCTTTTCTCCAATTTTATTGCTCATAAATTCCTTCTAGGGACCTTAGCTAAAGCCAAGCCAAGCCAAGCAACATGGCATCCCACTAACTTGCCTCGCATTTTCTTGTCCCCAAACCTTCAACATGCTCTTTTACTAGCTGGAGTGTCCTCACCTACTAATTCCTCTCCAGTTCTGAAGTCCCAGTTGAAATTTTAATTCTTTCCTGAAGTCTTCTGTCTTAATTTCCTAGGGCTGCTGTAACCAAGTATCACCTGCTGGCTGGATCAAAACCACTGAAACTGTTTCTTGCACAGTTCTGGAGGTTAGAGTCCAAAATCAGGTTGTCCACAGGGCCATGCTTACTCTGAAATCTGTAGGGGAGAATCCTTCCTAGCCTCTTTCCAGCTTCAGGCAGCCTGCTAGCAATCATTGGCATTCCTTGGCTTGTGGCAGCCTCACTCCAGTCTCTGCCTCAGGGCTCACGTGGCCTTCTCCTCTCTATCTCTGAATCTTTCCAGTCTTTCCCTTCTTCTAGGACACCAGTCATATCAGATTACTCCACTCTCATCCAGTCTGGCCTCATTTTAACGAATCACATCTTTGAAGATCCTATTTCCAAATAGGATTGTATACATCCATCAGGGGTAGGGAGTCGAATATGTCTTTGCAAAGGATACAATTCAACCCATAACGCCTTCTTTAGTAATTCCTGTTTAAAGGATCTTTGCCTCAAATATGTAGTAGTATTATTTCAAAACATGTCTTATTCACATTCCCCATTAGATCTCACAAATCCTGAAGGACATAGGTCAGAGTCTCAGGTGATCACAAGGGTGATGATGATGATGATGATGATAAGTGATGGCTAATGTTTAATGAGCACTTACTATGTTCTAGGCACTGTGCTAAACCCTTTAATTCTCACAACCATCCCAGGAAATGTTTTTATTTTACAGGTGAAAAAGAGGCAAAGAGAAGTAACTTACCCAGCACAACAGCTGAGTCGTAGAGGTGGGCTTCAAACCCGGATAGAGTGAAGTCAGAGCTGAAGTGCTCCCCACTGAACCTGTGAATCTGCCGCCTCTCTTGCTGGCAGTTATTCATTCTTTTACATGGCATGGGCATGGAAGGCAGTAAATACACGTTTCATTCCATGGCAGCTACTTGGTGTCTCTCTTAGAGCATCTAACAGAGTTTTATACACACAACAAGTAAATAGACATTTAAAAATCAATGTTCTGGACCCACACAACCAACATGGGACTGGAAATTCCTTGCAGGGATGCAGCATGGCTCATGGCTCCATATCCCAGCCCTACCCCAGGCCGGGCCAGGCACAGACACCAACCAATGCTGGTCTGTGACGAGGTGTCAGCTCTCTTCTTGGTCTCTGTGTACGCCTTGTGGACAGAAGTCGTGGACCCAGACAGAGATAGCAAGGCATGTCCACAGGGGACACAAGGAAATTCGCCTCCCCATCCCCATTTATATCAACTTTTTCTGCTTATATGGGGCTCTTGTCTGTAGCGAGGCAATTTAATGCCCCCCTTGTGGAATCCAAAAGTCATTCCCCAGGGAGCCTAGGTAACGAGAAAGACCAAAGTTTAGGATTACCCTTTGACAAGAGTCTTGTTTAAGCCTGATGGCATGTAAAAGCTGGCCTGATGCCCACAGCCCTGCAGCCTCTTCTCCTGTCTCTCCTTTCCTCCCTTCTCACCTGCTGTAATTGCCCTCAAGATGGTGCAATCTGACTGTACAGTGCGAACAGTGATCACTATTGTAAACGACCGACTATAGATAATAGTACAATTATTAAAATGTCCTTTGGTTAATTGTAACAGATGTGCCAAACAAATGTAAAGGTGTTCATGCTGGGGGCCGGGGGGTGGGGGGTACTTTGGGAACTCTGTATTTTGTGCATGATTTTTCTGTAAACCTACAACTTCTCTAATTAAAAAAAAAAAAAAATTGTGTAATCCACCCCAGAGACACAGGCTCTGACAAACCTAAAACACACACTTCCGTTTCCCAGCCTCTTTGTTAGCCCCTGAGGCTCCACCCTGACCCCCCACCACCCTTTCTAAAGAGAAATGCTAGGAGCTCCTCTGTGGGGGTTAGAGGGGGCTGGTTGTGCAGATCTGCTGCTGGGCACTTCCCACTGGCAAGTTTATTAACATTTTGAAAGTAGAGCAAAGTTCAACTCTGCAGTTGGCTTCAGCACCTTATGAGTAGCCCATCCCTGGTTAGAAAAATACAGACAATGGCGACCTGGGAAAATTTTCCTCCTAAAATAGCGCAGCCCTACAGCGTTTTGGCAACAGGTTTCTCTGTGGTGAGTCTTCTGGCTCCTGGAGGGTGGAAATAGCCAGGGGTGGAAATAGCAATGAGAAAAGGCCCCTGCACCACTATTGTAGCAGCGGGTTCTTTTTTTTTTTTTAACCACCAAAAGTATCGGTTGTATTTTGGTTTGGTTTTGCTTAGACTTTAGATTAAAGGGTAAACAAAATAACAAAATGAGCAGAGGCTCCTAGGCTGTGAGAGCGGGCCACGCCCTGGCTCCGGGCTCAGCACGGTCCTCCCCAGCAGCCCCTCCCGTACTTCCACGATCTGTCCCTGCAACTGGAGAAGTGGGGGTAACACCGCTGCCGCCGCCACAGTTAAGAGGGGTTAAGAGGGGCGGCTGAGACGGCCCGCAGACCCGCCACGCGGCAGGCCCTCAGAAGCGGGGTCCGAGATTATCAGGGGGTGCTGCAGGAGACTGCGGGCGCAGGGCAGGGGCTGCTGGGTTGCTGGAGTGGGGGGCACCCTTTGGCGCTTTCCAGCGGCGGGGCCCCGTGGAGCGCCCCGCCCCGCCGCCCCCCCCCCCCCCCCCGCGGGATTCCAGGGCGCGGCCGGCAGCCCTGCGGCAGGGAACTTTTTGTACATTCCACCCGGGGAAATGAAAGGGCTTTTGTCCCTATGCAGGAGGAACAAGCAACAAAGGCATGTGTGTGCCTCCTCACGTGCCCGCGCAGCAGGTGCGGAAAGGGAAATCCCCTCGCCGAGGTCGGGGCCCCACCCCAGCCGCTGCAGCCCCCGAGGCGGGTGGTCAGGCAGCGGCGGCCCAGGGGGAGGGCGAGTTTCCATGAGTGTGTCAGGACTCACACACAGTCACACACACACACGCACCCACCCCCAACGAACTGCCCCTGCCTGGGCCAGCAGGACGGTGAGTCTCGGATGCCCGCAGCTGCAAGGGGCCCTTAGGGCGGCACCCAGCCCGCCTCCCTCCCCACTGCCGCGCTTTTGTTACTTCCGTCTCCCACGTGGGGACTGTGACTTGCAAGTCACAGGGTTCTTTTCAGGCCTCACAGCCCAGATCCATGAAGAGTGCCGCGGGTCTTGGAGGAAGATCTCTTCTCCAGGAACCTTGGGGTTCCTTCAAACAAAGTCATGTGGCCTGTTGAGAGAGTTGAAGCCCCAGATCACCCAGATGAGATAAATTACATGGAGGAAATAATTGCCATTGGGGGAAAGTGGATCTCTCTCTCCCTTGACCATTTTCTCCCTGCTTTCTCCTGTAATTGGATACTGAAGGGGTTTGGAGGGTTTTTGATTTGTTATAGGAAGACACTTTTCTAATCATATGAAATGATGATGCATCATTTTATCAGACCCTGTCCATGGAATCCCCCAGCCCGCTTCCCCTGCACACTTGGCCTCTGGAGTGCATAGTGTTTTGTTTCGGGCTCAGGTAATATCTGGGGCTCCTAACAAGTACCTGATGTGGGGTTTGTTTTTATGTTGTCTTGTTGTATCCCTGGGCTAAATGTCATAAGTAATCACCTGGGCGAATTGGGGGGGAATCTAAGTATTACTCGAAGCTCTGACAATCTGACCAGTTCTATCTGGAGCAAGACTCCTCTCTCCAGGCTTGGTTTCCCCATTTGAGAAACACAGGGATTGGCCTATCCACATCTTCCAAACCTGCCTGTTATGGAATCACCGGGGCACTCACTAGGCATACAGATTCCCAAGCCCCTTTCCTGGCTGGGGATAAGGGGGTGGGAATCTGTATTTTTAAACTACCCCATTGGATTCTTATCTTCAGGCAAACTTAAAAAAACACTAGCACCAGAAGTTTGGGAGGTCCTGCTTATTCTATGATTTATAATTTATATAAAATAATCCTTTAGAAAGAAGACAAAGTATGAGAATGATTTTGAAATTATGTATCTTCTGTTTCCCGAATATAGTTTGTTTATAGTCCTCAGTTTTTCATTTATAAACACACAAGAGTTAACACTGTGTTTTCCTTGGCAAAATTAACACCCAACTAGGTGTCTGTTTCTTACCTTGCTTTCTGATGGGTGTTTATGGGGGTCAGGGGCCCTTTCCCTGCGGCCCTCAGAGGTGGTGCTTCTTTGGGAGCTCAGCAAATGTCCTAGATACCGGCATGGGGCTCCCTTCCTCACGACCCTCCCTTGGGTGTTGACTCACATGTCCCTATCGGTGAGGCCTTCATGGGGCTATTATCACTGCTCCCTCTTCAACGTCCCTATCTTCCTCCCCTCACTTTATTTTCCTCCTTGGTGCTCATCATGAACTGATCAACTCTCCTTGTCTACCTTCTTATCAGTTGTCTCCCCTGCTAGGATGGGCACTCCTTTTGGGCTTCCCTGCTATATCCCTAGACTGGTACCTGCTAGGTGCTGAGTCAGTAATTGAGGGATCAGTGAATGAAGGGCTTGTTGGATGAACCAATGAATGAATAAGCCTCCAGGAAAGGTTCCAATGTTGGCCCCATAGAAACAGCCCCTCTAAACCCAGGCCAGACTCCAGGCTTCCAGCGATTGTGCCCCTAGCCCTGGGGTCATGCACATACTGTTCACATCGGATCCCCATGATTGAGCTGCCTCTTGGCTGAGTGGGATCAACCCCTGGAGACCTGTGTTCTCTCCCTTTCTTACATACACGTGTGTGTGCATGTCATGCAAACATGCGTGTGGCTCCATAGGCCCCTCCACTCCCTGCCCGGGGCGCACCCCCTGGGACCTGGCCCTGACTTGTCCAGGGCCCCCACTGCTCCCTCTCCCTGTCTCTCCGTTTCCACTAGGACCCAGTGGGAACTTGGTCACCTTTGCAACTTGTCCAGCTCCTGGACCTTACTCTAAAAAACAAACAAAATTTTCTTATAAAAAAGAAGGAAAATAACAGATGCTAGGATCCATTTTCCACCTAGAGGGATGGGACAGGTAGAATCGCAGGACTGTGAGGTGAGGTTAAGCTGGGGCTTTTCTGTCATTCAGAAGGAGAGACACCTAAAGAGATGTCAGCACGCTCCGTACAGGTGTTGGGGTCGCCAGCAGCAGGACAGCTCACACAGCACTGGGTGGGAGAACATAGAGAGGAGACAGAGCGAGGTCAGCTTCCCTAATGGGCATCGGTTTCCCATGGCTAGCAGGTCTCAACCCGGTGGCCAGATCAGGGAGCTGTTCTCCATGCAAGCTGTAGTGGAGGAACACGGCTTCCTCCCCTCCAGGGCCAGATAAACCACCGCAGTGTGAGCTGGGATCCTAAAACATGCCCACCGGAAGCAGAAGGTCTCTGGTGAACATTTGCATATGCTCGGGAGGACAGACGGAGATAAGGTCCCCTTATCTGTCAGGCGCGTGTGCTTTATCCTGCCAGAACAACATACCTGGTCCTGAGCACGGGATGTACTTGTGGGTCCCAGGGGCGCTAGGGCTGTCCCCTGCCCCACCTTAACCTAGGTCTCTTGCCTTGGGACCCAGAGAAACTGGTTCAGCTGCCTGTGGCTCTTCTATAATAACTGGCCTCTCTCATGTTTTGATATAAGTGGGCATTTAAATTAGTAAAAATTTAATTTACTGATTTAAATGAAGTAAAAATGATCATGCATACGCATTCCAGAAAGCTTAGGATGAACAGGAAAGAAGAGCGGTAGCTATAGCAAGCACGTAGGACGCTCAGTCACCCAGGTATTCTAAGTGCCATTCATTAATTCAGTGACTCTCACAACAACCTGTAGAAACAAAACGTTGCCCTGCTTCCAAAATCAGTAAACAAAACAGGAAGAAAACAAAAATACCAAAGATTTTGCACCCTGAGATAAACAAAAAATAATAGGTCGAACTGATTGTAGTACCCAAAAAATAATAAAACTTTAGTCCCTGTCGACCTGAACTACTTAATTAAAACAATTTAATCTGACTTTTGCCATGCTAATGTCTGAAGATGCTATGACCTTTGTGAATATGATCATCATTTGAGAAAGTTACCATTTTTCCATAATAAGCAGATTTACTAATGTGAATTGGGTGGTGGCTTTGGCAATTTTGCATTTTTTAGAAATTACTTAAATGCTATTTTATTTTTAGAATTCCGGCTGAATTCTGATTCTGACATTCTTGGCAAGTAAATTTTTTTTGTTTCTAATGCTTCTATCTCAGAGCCTTCCTTTGTAGAATCTATGATGTGGGTTTGTACCATTAGTATCTTTGTTTTAGATATGAGGAAACTGAGGCGCACACAGAGGTGGAATTACATACTCAAGTTCACACTGACAGCTCTAGGGTCCTCACTCTAATGGCCCCTCTCCCCAGCTCACCCACTAGCCAGCCGCTCAGAGCTAACCACCTTTGATATTTAACCTTCCAATCTTCTTTCCCTTACATATTTGTATTTATTTTATTTTTACAAAATAAGAGCCTTTTTTTTTTAGCATAAGAGTATCTTCCTATGTCACTAAATATTTTTAGTGACACCTAGTTTTTAGTGGCTGGGCACATCCAATATATGGATGTACATAAAGAAGTGTTTGGTGTTCATCTTATATCTTTTAGTTCAGCACACACGTGGCGCCCCTTCTAAGTGCAAGGTGTTTCTGAGTTAGGGAAGTGAGAGAAAAAGCCAGGGTTTCTATCCTTCAAGAGCTCGCTGTCAAGGCTGGAGATTCTCAACCCTGGTTTTTCTGGGGAGATTTTTTTCAAATCCCCAGCCACCCCACCACAGGCCCACCTCATCGGAATCCCTGGAGCGAGGGCCTGCTCAGGCATCGGCATGGTAATGCTCCCCAGGTGATTCCATGTCGACCCAGGATACAGCCCCTGGTTCAGGGGACTCCAGCTCCCACCACACAGCCCCTGGTTCAGGGGACTCCAGCTCCCACCACACAGCGCTCACTCCTGCCCCTGGGAAGCCCGGAACTGCCAGAGGATAGAACATTTGGGATGCCGAATTAACCCTTCAGGTTCTGCACCGCTGCCCTGCTGACTGCTGCAGTAGCCTCAGTGTAACCGAGAAATTAGGATTTAAGGGGATGATTTCGTAACGGAATCATTATTTTGCTTGAAAGGTCTATTGGAATAGTCAGAGAGAAATACCTGAAATTTCTAAACTGTAATCCAACTGCCTTGATCTCTGATAATGACTGTGTAACCTTTATCTTCTGCCCCTGTGTTTGTAAAAACCTTTTGATTAACCTTTACTTGTACCCATTTATCCAGTGTTTCAACTTCAGTCTTGTAATCGCTAAAGACAGCCCTTAATGTCTATCAGGGAAGGGTCTTGGATCAGCCCAGAACTAACCCACCCCAAAATCTAAAGTTATCTTGATAACTGAGGCTGGATCTAACCACAATGGCCCTGCCTGACAAGTGCAGTAGCTTAGACTTTAACCTACAATTAACCCATATCTCATTATAACACTAAAAACCACACCCATCATCATATTAAGGCCGCCATTTTCTTACATATGTTCTATAACTGAGCATGTAATCAATCTGCACATGCCTAATAATTAGATCACCTCTAATGACATCATCTGGAGCCACTGTGCTCATTATCCTAAACCCTGCCCATCTTTTTCTCTAATAAAACTAGAGTTACTGCAATTCAGGGAAACAGATTTTGGGCCGGGAGGCCATCTGCTCTTTGTGCCCACTAATGAACTTTGTGCCTAGTCATAAACTCACCCCTTCAGTAGCCTCTCCCTCTGGAGTTCCTTCCTGGCTGACTGTCCCTGGCCACACCTACCTGCCCACAGGCCAAGGCTTCTGCAGTTACATCATCTTTGCCGACTGCAGCAGCAACAGATTTCCTGCAGCCCGTGGGCGTGACTGCAGAGCCCTCCCTGACGAGGCTGCTGACACAAAATCCAAAGGTCTTGCCCCCTCACCGCCTTGTAGTGTGACCTTGAGCAAGTCCCATCCCTCAAATGGGAATCGCAACCACCAGCTGGTTGTCTGAGGATTAAAGAAGGTAACTGTACAGCACACGGGATGATTTAAATGCCATATGATGTAGAGACTTAGGAGATAACAAATGGCAAGAATAGTCTATGTGCCACTCTTTCACAATGTCCAAAGGGCATTTGACGATGAAATTATGAGAATGCACTCAGGCAGAAGGACAACACCAAGGAGTATTACTCCTATAGTACAGGAGTAAGCAAATGCATAATGATCAGGAAATTTTATGTGACATGCAAACCCGGAGCAAGCAGGTTTGATGCAATTACAAGTAGGCAGTGCGTGAGGGAGCCAGAGGCTGGGCTGGAGTCTGGAGCGGCTGGCCTGAGGGCAGAATCCTGACCTCTTCTCTGATCCCCTAGGACTTATGTCTGGTCAAGTGGGACTTCCTGCAAGAGGCTGAGTGCCAAGATCCTGGTCCATCTGGTTTAGAGAGTTTCTGGAACCTGAAGAGACACCCCATACGTTTTGTTTAGGGCCATTCACATCAGTTTGAACTTCAGAGTAGGAAGCCTAAATCGAGTCTTAGGACTCATTTTAGGAGTAGAAAATGGGCCAACGCTTACCCTTAGGTGCTCTAAACCCAGGAGGTGGGTCCTGCGAACTTCTGCAATTGAGCAGGGACAGCCCAACTGGCCCTGACCCCTCAATGCCAAGCCACCCATCTGTCAGCCTCTTAGCTCTTTTCCTCTAATGCCCTGTGGTTTTAAGCAGCCAAGCAACAGGAAGGAGAAAGGACTGAAATTTTTCAAGGCTTTGCCGAGCTCTTAAAACAATGTTGTTTCTGTTTCAGGCGGTGATACCCTGAAATGACCTACCCGTCCCTACAGCTCCTCATATGCACCCAATCAATAATTAATTGACCAATTAACATTCTTAGAGACGCCCCTGAGAACTCAGTGCCACGTCGGGCCTATGGGGATAGCCAGAAGTTCATGAAACAGTCCCTACCTTCAGGGAATCTATTGTCCAGATAGTGTTTGAATTATTTTGGAGCACACTGTGGCACAGCACAAAACAACACATAGGAAATACCTTCCTCAGTGTCACCTTGAGCAAAATAACACCCCTGATGACATTTGCCTGGGTCTGGAAATGTTTACACAGGGATTGCACTGTACAGAGAGTTCTACCACATGCATTTGCTTTTGCAGATTTTATTGTGCTTGCACACTTCCAAGGGCTGAGCAAGGGAAGGCAAGGAATAATAGCGAGCCCCTGCTCTAGGCCAGCCCTGTGCTAGGGGTGCTTTCATACTTGCAACAACCTGGGAAGGAAGTATTATTCCCACCCTACCGTGGGGGAAATCGCAACTCACAGAGGGGCTGAAGTGTGGCTGGAGCTGAGTGGAGGGTTGTGAGCGAGGAGGCAAGGCTGAGTGGAGGGCTGTGGGGAGGAGGTGAGGAGGCAAGGCAGGTTCTGGCTCACAAAGGACCTGGAGGGCTAGCTAAGGGCTGGGCGGGACTTTATCCTGAAAGCAATAGGGGGCTGCTGAATGACGCAAGTGAAAGGCCCGTCTGATCATATCCAACCATTGGAAAGCTTTTTGCCAGCTGTGCAGAGGCTGGCCAGGGGTGGGGGAGAATGGATTGCAGTATAAGACTAGAAGAGAGAGGGGGCCCTGGAAGGGCAAAGCTGTTATATTCCCCTACCCCCACATACACACAAAATAATTTTCTCTAGAGTCAAAGCAAGCATTTTAATAACCCAGTTTCAAATTTTAAATCTAAGTCAGTGGACCCTATATTAATTCAAATAATCAGTAGTTGGCTAAACTGAGCCAGATGAGCAAGAGAGGGCTGTGCTGTGGGTGACAGCCTTGGCAGGTGCTGCTCGGAGGATAAGCTAGAAAAGATTTGCTCTCGTGGCAGGGGGAATATGGGAGGGGGGATAGGGGTGGGGGAAAGCAGGAAAATTGGATTTAACAGACATGAGTTTGAATTCTGGCTTGGCCATTTTGCTAGCCATCTGATCTGTCATTTACTCTCTCTGATCCTCTTTATCTCAGCTGTAAAATAGGGTGAATCATCCCTCTCTTACATCATAATTGAATTAGAGTGTTCAAAGTTCCTAACACACCATTGGCACTCAATAAATGCTAGCTAGTATCATCACTTTTACACAGGGAAGACTCCCGCCAGCCCAGCTCTTCCTTGTGGAACAACACTGCCCTTCAGTGGCCAAAGAGGGAATGACAGGTCTGCTGGGTGCCCGCCGGCCCTTCACGGTCCCACCCCCCATCCCACACAGGTCAGAAGAGTCTGCAGAAGCAGAGCTGACACGAACAGAGACCCACCCGGCACACACCTCTCATGAGAGCCCAGTGCCCTGCTGGTCAGCAGATGATGGGCTCCATTGCCCCAGCCTAGAGGAACTGAAACCCTGTGTGTCTGTTCTGCTCCTCAGGCTACGAACAAAACACAACCTCCAGTAGCCTGGAAACGGTTTATTAGAGATGGGCATGACCTCAAACTCCTCTATCCCATCCCCGAGAGCAGTGTGAGTTAAAAGCAAAATACCAGCTGAACAGCCAGGCAGCCCTCGGCAAAACAAGAAAGGAAGCCATTCGATGGACACTAATGGAGCTGCGTCCAGGCCCCTGGCTCAACGCTAGGGTGCAGATACCAGGGCCAGCAGGAGCACAGCCCTGCCCACAGGTAGCTCACTACCTAGCGGGGAACCAGGAATCCTATATCCGGATGGCCCAGACAGTCATCCCGATATAGGATTGCAGACTAGAACAGGGATATGAAGGAAGGGTTCCGGGTGCTGACTCCACCCAGGCAGGATGAGGTGTGCTCCCCAGGTGCTCGCACACGCCTCGTTAGCACCCCCCTGGCCAGTCGCTGCCCCTGAGCCCTGCGCACACAGCGTCCATTTAAATGCTCAAGCCTTGGGAAGGGGCTGCTGTGGCCCTGGGCTAGCCACCTCTCCAGCAGGGAAGCAGGGGTCAGGGAAGTCACCAAAGGCTGAATTTACTGGTCTGTGACATCCCAGATCCTTCTGGGTCAGTGAACCACAAACAACCAAGGGCTACCCTTCCTGTTCTCCTTGGGCCCTTGGGGGTTGGCTCTAAGGACCCATTCCACCGAGGCGCTTGGCCGTCTGAGCACTAACACTAATTCTGGAACAACACCGTCAGAGTTTAAACACTGATTTTTTAAAATTGTATATGGTCTTGGCAAGCTGTTTAATCTTCCTGCACTTTAGTTTCCTTATCTATAAAATATGTATATTAACAGTGAAGACTAAAGGGATAATCCACGCAAAGCTTGGGGAACAGTGCCTGGTACATAAAGTGGACAGATATGTGTGCAATTATAATTATTATGATATTACTATCCCTACCAGCCCCAGCTCTCCAGGCCACATTTTCCTGTGCCAAATCTTAAACCAATCTTGCCCTCAGTTTCTCTTTTTCTAACTTCACTGCCTCTCCAGGTCTGCCTTAGGGGTCAAGAAACCACTGGCTTCTCCTTGAAAAGTCCTAGGAAATGAAATGTACAGGGCTGTTACAAATAAGCAGAAAGAAAAAGAGGGGTTTCAACTGTGTTCTTCTTTTCATCTAAAAATCTGCCCACTGAATTGTATATGTGGAATTGCTTCCAAATTGTCAGTCGTTATTTGCCATAGCCAAGCCAGAAGTGAACTTGGAAGTCATGAACCTCAGAGAAGCACTCACTTGGCAGAGGCCAGGGTTTGTTTTTCACATTTATTGTTTATTTTTATTGATATGTATTATATATTCACATACCATGTAAACATCCGAAGTGCACATCAACCATTCACAAAATATCATGGTGTAGCTGTGCATTTATCATCCCAATCGACGTTCTTTCTCTTTTGTGTGAAACATAATATGTATACAAAATAGCATTAAATTTCAAAGCACATCGCAACAATTAGTTGTAGAAGAGATTTCAGAGTTTGGTATGGGTTACAATTCCACAGTTTTAGGGTTTTACATCTAGCTGCTCTAAGATACTGGAGACTAAAGGAAACATCAATATAATGAATGACTCGGCACTCATACTCATTTGTTGAACCCTACCATTCTCTGTATAACTCCACCATCACCTTCCATCTTTCACTCTTTAGGGGTATGTGGGCTAAGCCCATTCTAACTTTTTCATGTTGAAAGGGGCTGTCAATAATATGGGCTAGGGGAATGGAACTACCTGATGTTCTGGAGAGGCTGGACCCCCTGCATATCAGGACTTATCTGGTCCAGGGACCCATCTGGAGGTTGTAGGTTTCTGGAAAGTTACCTTGGTGCATGGAAACTCTGTAGAGTCTTATATAAATGACGTAGGTGTTCTTTAGGATTGGCAGAAATGGTTTTGGTTGGGGTTTGGCAAGCTACGATAAGTAGCAATGTCTAACTGAACAGAGGCCAGGTTTTGTTTTTATCTTTCAAGGACAACTTTTTCTAGTTCAGTATTCTTTTTTTCAAGAGGCAGACTCACAGTCCCTTGCGCTCATGTCGGATCTGTGTGCTGTCAGTCATTTGCTGAGAGGACACCGCAGCATTCGTCCCTCCTGTGATGACAGTACAGAGAGCTGGGATGTGCACAGTCCTCAAAAATTTTCATTCCAGTGAGAGAAAGCCATCAGCTGGCCTGCTGAGTTGGTGCCATCGCATCAGGTCTTAGCTGAAGATGGTGAAACATGCAGCCTGGACTTCTAGAACTAGCAGAAAATGTCAGCTAGTTCCCAACTTCACTCTCCTGGGAACCAGACTGATGCTCTGTGTCAGAGGTGGGGAGAGGTCATGTGATTTTGCTCTAACTATGGTATCTGCATAATTTGTAAGTTGAAACTTCGTAAACAGGGGAGCTTCCGTATTTCTTTACACTGAAAATGTAAATTACGGGTACCTTAGTGTGTTTTTGTTAGACTCTGTACATTTTAGTCCCCAAGTGTTCTAAAAAGCAAACCAAGGGTCTTGTCTTCTCTGAGCTGCCTGCACCCCCAGCCTGGTGGCCAGATGGCTCAGTCAGGCCAATGATGTCCCACAAAAGAAGTGGAAACAGGTGTAGCCCGCATTATAAGCAAGAGTTCCAAAGGTCACCCTGCTTGGACAGCTTATCACGGGTGCACCCTTGAAACCCATAACTGGGCTTGCGGGGTGGGATGTGCTGATTGGCCAGGCCACGCAGGGACTACCCCAGGAGGCACCAGCGACGTCCATTACATATTAGTGCCTGGGTTTTAGAAACTGGGTGAACGTTATGGACCCTCTCCTCCAAAAAAAAAAAAAAAAATGCATACATGCAAATACCTTAAAGTCGTGTATACAAATTTGGAGGGTTTGTTGGCTCCCAAAGTCCATCTCTAGGTGCCAAGTTAAGAACTCCTGCATTGCACTATTTAATTCAGCATCTGCTACAGGCTTCCTGGGAGGGACCACTCCTTTCTCTCTCAGTCCTACCGAGAAACTGCCCAAAGTCCCTTGTCTCATTGTCTAAACCCCACCCACCCACCCAGTGGTAGGCTATATCCCCTCTCCACCTGCTGCCTTGGTCCTCTTTAACTCTAGTTCCACAGCCCCTTCCTCACAAGACCAGGCCACTGCAGGTCGCCTTCGTGCATGCTCACCTCCCATCTAGAACATTCTCCCTTTAGTCTCCTTGTAATCAAACCACTACCCTGTGGCTGAGCCTCACCCACAAAGCCCCTGTCTTTCCCTCCATGGATCATTTGTAATGTCTCGCTCTGGTTGTTCACTGGCTTAGAATGAATCTCCAACTCGTTCAAGAACAGAAAATATTCCCTGAGAATGCTTCCTTGTTCCCTGATTCCTCCTCAGTTCCAAACAGAAGAGCACATTCATTGAAGAAGGGAACTCCTGAACAAAAGCCCGCATTTGCACAGCTCCACCCTGTCTTGCCATTCATCACATTTTCTCATTTGGTTTCCCCTGTGCCCTTACTGGACTCTGGAACAGAGTCAAGCTCTGTGACCCACCTGGGGTGGGGGACGTGGGTCTTCCCTAGCATATGCCAAAAATGTTGAGCTACACAGGGTCCGGAGCACAGAAGATGCACTTCTGGGCATCAGCATTGGTTATTCTGATTGTGGGTCTTTATTACTGTCCTGGAGATCAGATAAGTATCAAATTGAATTATTAGATAGAAGAGATTCCTAATGCCCAAGTCACTCCCTCATTCTCTCTGACTGAGACAGGGGAAACAGCCCTCAAGAAACACAAACCACACTTCCGGAGAAGATGGCGGCTTAGTAAGACGCGCGGGTCTTAGTTCCTCCTCCAGAAAAGCAACTAAAGAAACAGAAACAATACGAAACAGCTCCCGGAGTCACGACAGAGACCAAAAAGACAGCGTACCCCATTCTGGAACAGCTGAATGGGCAGGGAGAATCTGCTGCGGTGAGCTACCCGAGGGGCGCGCGTTTTCCCGGCCGGGGGGGCTGGCGACTGGGGTCCCCTCCACGCACGTGGCTCCCCGGTCTGACTGGGAACGTTGGATAGCGGGGCCCTCCCGTCACGCTTGGCGTTTCGGGCCAGCTGGGCAATTAGGACCGGCACTCCCCCAAGCCAGGGCGGCCGGCAACACCCCCTGCCCTCCACGCGCGGTTTCCCGGCCGACTGCCGTGCAGACAGACGAGTGCCACGAGCACCACCTACTGGGCAGGAAAAGAAAAACAGAGCCCAGAGATTTCACAGAAAAAGCTTTCAACCAGCTGGGTCCCACACCCAGGGAAATCTGATCAAATGCCCAGACACCAGCAGAAAATAATGGATGACGCTCGGAAAATTGAAGATATGGCCCAGTCAAAGGAACAAACCAATAGTTCAAATGAGATACAGGAGCTGAGACAACTAATGCTGAATATACGAACAGAAATGGAAAAATTCTTCAAAAACCAAATCAATAAATTGAGGGAGGACATGAAGAAGACATGGGCTGAACAAAAAGAAGAAATAGAAAATCTGAAAAAACAAATCACAGAATGTATGGGAGTGAAAGACAAAGAAGAAAAAATGGAAAAAACAATGGATACCTACAATGGTAGATCTAAAGAGACAGAAGCTACAATTAGTGAACTGGAGGATGGAACATCCGAATTCCAAAAAGAAACAGAAACTATAGGGAAAAGAATGGAAAAACTTGAGCAGGGGATCAGGGAACTGAACGACAATATGAAGCGCACAAATATACGTGTTGTGGGTGTCCCAGAAGGAGAAGAGAAGGGAAAAGGAGGAGAAAAACTAATGGAAGAAATTATCACTGAAAATTTCCCAACTCTTATGAAAGACCTAAATTTACAGATCCAAGAAGTGCAGCGCACCCCAAAGAGAATAGACCCAAATAGGCGTTCTCCAAGACACTTACTAGTTAGAGTGTCAGAGGTCAAAGAGAAAGAGAGGATCTTGAAAGCAGCAAGAGAAAAACAATCTGTCACATACAAGGGAAACCCAATAAGACTATGTGTAGATTTCTCAGCAGAAACCATGGAAGCTAGAAGACAGTGGGATGATATATTTAAATTACTAAAAGAGAAAAACTGCCAACCAAGACTCCTATATCCAGCAAAATTGTCCTTCAAAAATGAAGGAGAAATTAAAACATTTATAGACAAAAAGTCACTGAGAGAATTTGTGACCAAGAGACCAGCTCTGCAAGAAATACTAAAGGGAGCATTAGAGTCAGATACGAAAAGACAGAAGAGAGGTATGGAGTAAAGTGTAGAAAGAAGGAAAATCAGATATGATATATATAATACAAAAGGCAAAATGTTAGAGGAAAATATTATCCAAACAGTAATAATACTAAAAGTTAATGGACTGAATTTCCCAATCAAAAGACATAGAATGGCAGAATGGATTACGACCCAGCAATACCACTGCTAGGTATCTACTCAAGGGACTTAAGGGCAAAGACACAGACGGACATTTGCACACCAGTGTTTATAGCAGCATTATCTACAATTGCAAAGAGATGGAAACAGCCAAAATGTTCATCAACAGACGAGTGGCTAAACAAACTGTGGCATATACCTACGATGGAATATTATGCAGCTTTAAGACAGACTAAACTTATGAAGCATGTAATAACATGGATGGACCTAGAGAACATTATGCTGAGTGAGTCTAGCCCAAAACTAAAGGACAAATACTGTAAGGTCCCACTGATGTGAACCGACATTTGAGAATCAGCTTGGAATATATCATTGGTAACAGAGACCAGCAGGAGTTAGAAACAGGGTAAGATAATGGGTAATTGGAGCTGAAGGGATACAGACTGTGCAACAGGACTAGATACAAAAACTCAAAAATGGACAGCACAATAATACCTAAGTGTAATGTAACTATGTTGGAACACTGAATGAAGCTGCACCTGAAATATGGTTTTTTGTTTGTTTGTGTGTTTGTATCTTTTGTTTTTGTTTTTTTCTTTTTCCTTTTTATATATATATATATTATTAGTATTATTATTTTAATTCTCTTCTCTATATTAACATTCTATATTTTTTTCTGCTGTTTTGCTAGTTCTTT